>NC_142609.1:36510880-37110880 GCF_041222555.1 Hakea prostrata
AAAAAAAATAGAACTCTTGGATTTAGATGAAAATACCCCCATTCTTTTTGTAATGTAATTTAAATACAGAATATCACTATTTGGGGGGGATCTAAGTGACAAGAAAATGTAGAAATGAGTTCATCCCAAAAAATGTTCAGTGTTCTACTTTAATTTTTTACTACGGCAGAACTCATGCAAATGTTCAATCAGATATGGCTCCCTTGAATACTAGGTAAAAACCCTGGAATGATTACATTATTCATGCAGGGGCAAACTTTAACTTACTAATATAAATCAGGAGTAAATATATGAAGTTGTGAAGACGACACAGTTAAGAGCAATTTAGCCAAGAGTGGAACAGATGGTATAAGATAATATCAAGAATAATAAGTGTCAGGAGAGGGGGTGGGGTGAAGTGACATATCCAACAGATTTTTATGGAACTGAAAGTAAACAGTGGTAACGATATAATGATTAGTGTTCCAGATTTGGAACTTAACAAGGCAAAGCCACTAAATTTCAGTTAAAACATAGTTACAGTAAGCGCAGCAAAAGAGAATTCAGTGGTAGAAGAACATACAAGGCGAGGCGGAGTCAACTTGACATTCTCATCCTTGCCAGGGGCACGGATATTGGTCAGCTCCTTGCTTCTCACTGGGTTGACCTATAACAGCAATTCTTCCCGTGGTCAGTCAACTCACAACTGATATTTATGTATATAAGCAACAATTTTCACTTACATCAAGATCTGTATCCCGTGAGTGTTCCCCAATAATCATGCCATCATATGTCTGTAAGTAAATAAAACCAATCAGCGGTATAGAAAGCATTAGTCTGGAATCAACTACTATATATGTATTCTAAACAATTAAGCATACAGGATTGACCACATCTAAGCCCCTCACCCAAAAGGTAGAGCATATATTCAACTCAGTTCTCTGAACAAACAGCTCAAAGGTTTGATGAAATGCTAATAATAAAAAGAAAGACAAAGGTTGATGAAATGCTAATAATGAAAAGAAAGACATTTAGTGTCAGGCCAGTTCTTGAGGAAAGAATGGGGAGGACACTCGCTCTGTAGGACATCCTGGTCAGTACTGAAAAATGATATTTCTTAGGACTATAATTTTTTGGCCTAAGATGAAAGACCATGCAGAATGTTATGTGCAAACCTGTCCTGTGTCCCAACAAGACAAAACAGAAAACAAAAGCCAGGAGGAATGCTAGATCCTTTGCTTATATTGGACAGCCCATTTCAACAATAAGCACACAAACAGTCCATCTCAACAATAAACTGATAGACAGAAAAACGCTGGAACACTAAGAAATTCTACAGACTATAATGCTCCATCATCAGCTTTAAAATTATGCAGAAAGGGGAAGGAGACTAGTGATTAACTTAAAAATACAACCTCCATTCCAGGGGCTACAAAAAGAGTTCCTCGGGCTTCTAAACTCATAAGCGCATGCGCAGTGATGGTTCCATTTCCCATTGAAACCTGTTCAACCACGTATATTGTGAGAATACGTTTGTCACAAAAGTCAATAAGGAAAAACAGTACAAAAGGTTAGTTCATATGTAATGCCCACACGGGATTAATTTTATGAGAATAAAGAAAAGAAATAAGATCCACTGCTAAGCCAGAAGCATCAAAAGAGAGTATGTGTGGGTTTGCGTGGGTGGGTGTATGCGTGATTTTTGTAGTTAAATTAGCTTTAAGTACCTAAAGAAAAAATTGCAGATGCTCATTAAGTCATTATTCATGCAGTCATTGAAGAAGATCAAAACATCACTTCTGATTAGAATTATTTGTGGGCATTTAAAAATATTTTAATCATCATAAAGCAACACTAAAGTATACACATGAAATTAGAAAGTACAGAATGAGACAGAACCATACCAGTACTCCTTTCCGGACATTCCCAAGAGCCCCCCGGTATTTTTCATAGGCTACAAAAGAAACACATAACAAGTCTTACTAAGCTGCAAACTAGTCATAGAAGAAACCTCAATAATTGCGAAAACAAAATTAGCCAAACATAATTGATAGCACAAAAATTATCGTTGTGAATGGGGGTGGTGACTTGTTATTACAATTTTATAGTTTTCAAAGATTAAAAAAATGTAGCAGGAATTACAAGTTTACAACTAGGAGAAAGAACCTCACCACCATGGTCAACATCGAAAACATCAACGAGGAGGGTACAGAAAGGGAACCCTATACACAAATACACTGAGTAACCCAATTAATATCAAAAGCTACCCTCAGGAGGCGTAATGCCTGGATAGTCATGATTCAGACACTAAAAGACTGCTGAGTCTAAGGCATAGACAAAACTGGGTAGTACAACCTTGTTAGCTGAAGGGGAAACAGGTATGCTTCCCTTATGTCTGCTCATTTGGAGCTCAAGTTCTAAAAATATAGACAAAATATAAGAACAACCCAACGGGGTCTTATCATCTAGTAAATTCAAGAGTATAATGATGGATTTGAGTTGCTGTTAACCTTGGGCCTACACTTCATAGCCCTACTGACCCTGATGAAAGAAATAATTTGTGGTTGGAACTGGCCATGATTCAGTCTACCAGTGGTGTCCCTTGATCTACAGACCAACTTAATAATTTTAGACTCTGAATATCCTTAGGTAAGGGAGAACGGAGAAGGGAAATTGGATTCTTATTGTAACAGAAATAAAATTAAAATAACTAAAAAGAACAAAGAACAAAAGGAAGAGAAGAGACAATATGGAGAACAGAATGAGAAGGATGTAAGTGGAGAGAGCTGTGCAAGTTCCTAGCTAGCTTAGCTCTCCAGGAGTCCCTTCTGCTTGATCAAGTATTCCCTAGTCCCTAATAGCAGGTACTACTCATCGCCAAATGATATTGAATTCTAACTATATATTTAGCCTCCTCAGTAGGAACTAGGAAGTAATGCCACTCATCAATGCACTTGTCTAAACCCCACAGCTAGGATCCCCTATGTCTTCAGAATATGGCTTAAGCATCCTTGCATGGAAAACTAAATGAATCTTGAGCTTGAAAAGTAGGCATAGCTTGCAGGAATACCTTACTCACCTTCTTTATGATTTCTAAGGGGCCTTCCTAAAGATGGACAAACCCTTATGCACTTTTTTTAGGGACTTGAATGGTTGAGGTAGAAGCTTCACTAGCACTAAGTCCCAATCTTCCAAGTTCATTGGACCTTATCCTTGTCAGCGCAATTCTTCATCTTCGTTGGTGCTTTTACTTATATGGGAATTTAGAAAATACTTTCTGTTGAAGTATATACACTTGGGCTATTTACTATTCACGTGAACAGTAAAAATTCTGTTTTTACTGTTCACGATACTGTTCACATGAACAGTAAAATCTGTGTTACTGTTCACGTGAACAGTAAAAACTGCATAGTTTCTATTTCTAATGTAGGAGTCTTGCTACATAAGTTTTTGGAGTTTTTAGAAAGCATAGTTTCTATTTTTGTGGTAGTTTCTATTTTCAGAACTTTCTATTTTAGGAGTTTGGAAGTTACTAAAGCTGTAATATTTTGTTTCCTTTTTCTAGAGGACAATTACTTGTCTCTCAAGTTGTATTAGATTCATTAGAAGCTATAAATAAAAGTGCTCTGTGATTCTAGACTTTTAAAGCAAGAATCACGAGCCTCTTCTACTAGTTCTTCATCTCTCTTCTCTTCTTCTTCTTCTCTCTTTTCTTTGTTCAAGTTCAGCTGCTGTTTTGATTATTTAATGCTTGTTTTCTAACATAGCATTAGAGCAAGTTTAATCAACCTAGGGACTGTTTTCTCTCTCTTGCTGCCCAGTTTTTTTTTTTTCCTTCTTTTTTCCTTTTTCTTATCTAGGGCAGCCCCAACCTTCGCAGCAGTAATTGTGAATGGTTGCCCTTCTTCTTTGACTTTTGAAGCACCAAGTATCTATGTATTAATACTACAACAAGGCCCCAAGCTTTCTGGGGATAAGTTTACCTATTTGATTCAACTGAGGCTGCTACTATCCTGTTTTTTTGTGCAAATCTGAAGTTCAATATGCACTATACTGATGTCTTGGGATTCCTCTTAATTCTTGTGAAGATATGCCCATAATTCGGATTGCAAGACCTAAGTATTGTCTTCCATTGTTTGCACTATAAATTCTGCTGCTATCGTCTTGCTTTACTACTGCTTCCGTTGTTTATTTCAGAATCAAGTTTAGCCTTCTTTTTATCTAAAACTTCTACAAAGACCTAGAGGACTACTTTTCCTTCATATTAAGATCTGTTTGAGTTTCAAATCTAGCAGAAGTTTGTTGCTATGGTCCAAGATCTGATATTATTTGCTATTGCAACTCCTGTTATTGCACTTCTTCTGAGTGGATTGCAGTAGCGACTATTGCAATTTTGAGATTCCAAGCTGATTCAATATATTTTTTTTCCTGATCTAATTTGCTCTTGCCTAAGGGTTAGCGGTGGTCCAGAATTTTTTCCCCCTTGGTGCACAAGACTTTGTCCTGTGAGACTATTTTCTGCTGCTTGATCAGCTTTATTGGTGAATAATACACTGCTCTGTGGCTGTGACTTTTCCTTCTTGGGTTTCTTTTGTGCTCATACTTTAAGATGCTTGTCACTGGTCATCATTAATTGTCCACGTGTAATGCTACACGTGAGGGGGAGAATGGTACCTTATTCTATATCTACTCAAGATGTGCTGATGGATATTATTTGTGAAGATCTTTGTCCTCAACTTATGGCATTCTACAACAATATCATTACCTATCTTTACCTATATTCCCCTTTTACCTACCTACTTCATTTGTAGTAACCCATACTACCTTACCTATTTGGTCTGCACTAATCTATACTGTCTTTTACCTTGCCTATTTGGTCCGCAATAACCCATATTGTCTTTTACCTTACCTACTTGATCCGCAGTAACCCATATTGTATTTTACCTACCTACTTGGTCCGTAGTAACCCATACTACCTTACCTACTTGGTCCGCAGTAACCCATACTGTCTTTTACCTTACCTACTTGGTCCGCAGTAACCCATACTGTCTTTTACCTTACCTACTTGGTTCGCAGTAACCTATACTATGTCTTTTACTTTACCTACTTGGTTCACAGTAACTCATACTGTCTTTTACCTACCTATTTGGTCCGTAGTATCCCATACTACCTTACCAACTTGGTCCACAATAATCAATATTGTCTTTAAGATACCCATACTTTACCTGTTACTTGCCTTCTTGTGAAGCATTTATATGGACATTGGAGTTACAATTTTGAAGATCTAGTGTGGATATTTTCCCTACTACCGGCATTATATGGATAGTGTCTTTGATCCTGCTATACTTATGGACTTTGTTCGTCTTCAACATTGTCGATTGTTCTCAATATTGGATGGTTCTATTGACATGAAGAATTAAAGTTTTTTTTAAGTTGGTGTTGATTATCTCCTGGGTGAAGTTTTCTCAGTGTTTATCGACATCTGCCATTGCTACACGATTCAAGATTGGTGCTACTTTTCAAGTTTATTCTTATTGTGCAAGCTAAAGTTTTCTTTGTGTACACTCCAGCTTGAGGGGGAGTGTTGAAGTATATACACTTGGGCTATTTACTATTCACGTGAACAGTAAAAATTATGTTTTTACTGTTCACGATGTTCACGTGAACAGCAAAAATTGCATAGTTTCTATTTCTAATGTAGGAGTCTTGCTACATAAGTTTTGGAAGTTTTTAGAAAGCATAGTTTCTATTTTTGTGGTAGTTTCTATTTTCAGAACTTTCTATTTTAGGAGTTTGGAAGTTACTAAAGCTGTAATATTTTGTTTCCTTTTTCTAGAGGACAATTACTTGTCTCTCAAGTTGTATTAGATTCATTAGAAGCTATAAATAAAAGTGCTCTGTGATTCTAGACTTTTAAAGCAAGAATCACGAGCCTCTTCTACTAGTTCTTCATCTCTCTTCTTCTTCTTCTTCTTCTTCTCTCTTTTCTTTGTTCAAGTTCAGCTGCTGTTTTGATTATTTAATGCTTGTTTTCTAACACTTTCAACATTATAACTTGTAATATGTAAAACTTAATTGATAACCACTAGTTATGCAAATCTTTCTTCAATCTGGCAAATCTAGGATTTCCACTTCTTTATTGGGTTTCTATCTTTATGATTCATTAATTCCTGAAATCCCAAATTCTGCTACTACCATCTCCTGCCTTTGCTCCTTTCTGTCCTTTTAACCAACTCCATTGGTGTACCTTAGGCTGATGTCAGGTCTTTTCATCATGTTGTGACTAGGTCTTGCTCTTTAAGCCTAAAATTCTGTTTGTTTTGGTTTCTTGGGATTCTTCTCGCTCCTTTAGTAAAGGCAGGGACTAGTATTTTGGCTGTTACTTTCTCCATCCCCCCCCCCCTTTTTTTTTTTCTCTCAAGGGGGTCGCCTTCCTTTTCCATTTTTCCTACCTTTCGTAATGGAGATCTTTTATTAACCCAAAAAGAAATAACACTAAAAAGCTAATGAAGAATCCATCATCCATTTTGTGCTCAGTGCCATTTAGAGAAAGAGGATGCAACTGTTACTGGAAGAATATTTGATATCAATTCAGTATTTTCCTAAACAAAAGCATGCAGAGTCAATTTCGTGTCCTGTCTCTCTGGTAAATACATGAGGGTTCTTAAATTACAACAGCTCAGGTATGGTAACGGAACTCAGTGGCTATTGCTTTTACAGAAAAGGATATCTCTTTCATTGTATGAAATCTGAATCAAGAGCTCATAATGTGTGCCCAAATGAAGAAGCAAACCATCTTAACTCTAAATCATACTAGCTTTGCACTTGTCCTTACATCATTTCAGGCCACAGTTACCAAAGAATCTAGGTGATCCAAGGCGTTAGGGTGCCTGGACACAAGGTCACACCAAGCAACCAAGGCACAAGCAAACGCCTGGCAACAATGATTCAACCCCTAATAGGGGGTGGGCGACCAGCTTGGGATAGTTGGATAAATCATTTCGTTGAACCACTTTCTAGGTCCATCAGTTTCGGTCAGAGCAAAACTGGGTTAGATCACTGGCTCATTGAAAGCCTTAGGCATATGGTTGTATAGCTTGTGCACTAATATCCTTACAGACTTGCAATTGCTTTTTGAATGGAAGGAATACTTTGACTTTTAAAAGAACAGGTGAAAAAGGAAATGGCAATCTCAAGTTGGCTTAGGCTGCCAGACACCTTAATCTATAACTAAGCCTCTTTCAGCTCTAGTTAGGCCGTCCTGCTAAAAACTGATGATACCAGCCTAATGGAGATTTTATGTTAGCATGAACCAGCTCTACACATTTGAAGCATATACCACAATAAATAGGAGTTATTAAAAGAGAATATGAGTATCCAAAATTATTAAACTTACTCAAGAAAGCTCGGTGCATAAATCCAGATCCACGTGTATCACTACTAAACACACTCCTATATCCAACTAGGCCCCTGAAAAAGAGAGAGAGAAATACTTTAAGTCAAGTACACAACCAGAATGAATCAACTAGTTTTGTTCCATTTACAAATAAAATATTTTGAGAAATAAAGCTTACTAGGCCAGCATGCAACTTTTTTTGGTTTTGGCAAGTACACAAATGCATCTAGTTTATAAAACAAATTTAGCGTTTTTATATCCATTTTTTTATCAACATTTAATATCAATATTTCTCTGAATGAAAATATTTTTTTTATATAGCAAAACAAATGAATATTTTACAGCCTTTTTGGTTCAGCAATATTTTACCATATTAAAAAGTTTTTTTTTTTTCTTTTCGGTAGAAAGGTTTGCAGAATCTTTAGATTTGAGAAAGAAGTAGCATTAGAAAGTTGACCTGGGGTTATTCTTTAACTATTTTTGTCAGAATCAAATAAAGGAGCATTTGCTTTTATATAAATAACATCTGAAGTACATGTTTCACCAAATATAGAACATTTACTTGCATGATATTAGGCATAAATAAGGGCCAACATAACTGAAACTAAATAAAGGACTAGAATGTCCTATCCTGGCCGGTCAGAATTACTAAAATGCACATAGGCAGCTGAAACATTATAATGTGAAAAACAACTAAGTTAGGCCTGCTCAAGGCCATTATCATGTCACTAGGCAGCATGCCTAGGGTCTGTCCATGGTTCAAGAACTCACAAGATCTCACAAGATATCTAGTTTTTTCCAAAAGTCGAGACAAAATGGGAAGCGAAATCTGGAAAATCCAATAACTCGATGGAGATCTATGTACGACTGAAATTTCATCTGATCCCAGATATAGGAACACCAGAACTTGACATCTTGACTCAACCTTGGCAAGATATCGGTGCTCTCACTTCCCGCCTTTGGCACCTGCTGGAAAAGCTTCTTTAGCCAGAATTTTTGCATGAGTTTTGGCTGGAACACCTCCTAGTCTTCATCAACCCCCCTCCTACAACATCTATAGCAAAGATTGAAGAAGTGAGCACCAATATACATAGAGGTTTCAAACCTAGTTTATAAGGCCTTCTAAATATAAACGTTATACATGCTCACATGAACACATGGAAGTCTTTACTTACAAACACAGAGGTGAGTCCTCTAGAACTAGCGTTTCAAGCTTGTCATGTGAAGTTGTGAACATGTGTGGTATACGATATATCATAATTGTTTTGATTTTAAACCATAATGTATTCATATATACTAAGTAAATCATGACACTCAATATTTTAGAAGTCTGCACTTCACTTTTTCAGCATAGTGGTTTCAAACTTAGGATCGAATTGGAACTCACAATTATAGTTGTTTTCTCATAAATCTAAGTCCACTAATTGTGTCTAGGAGGCCTAAAATAGGCTGCATACCAATTTCCAACCCCAAAAGAGTCCTAAAACCCACCAAGATGGGAGGAATTTTTCCTCCATGTTGACAAGATCTCACTTTTTTGGCCCACAAAGATCAAGTTCTCAAACCTTGGGTTTGTCTTCTACCTTGGCCTTCCACATGGTGTATGCATGGTTCGAGAACCCAAGAGATCTCGCAAGGTCTCAGCAAGACCTCGCAAGATATCTTGGTTTTTTGGAAAAACCAAGAGCTAGCATGCAAGACCCAGAAAATTGGTAATCTCGATCAAGGTGAGATCTCTGCTTGACCGAAATCTCGGTCCTACTCGATCTAGTCGAGATATCTCCAATAATTAGATGCTATGTGAAGGTGTTTGGATGTAATATGATATGTACAGAACATTCCAACAATTAGATCTTGGAAAACTTTAATCATTTTTTTATACAAACTAGTGTTCTTTCTATTGCTAATGATTAATGAATTATTTTTAGGCCATTTAGGCTGAGATCTATGATGTGGATGAGAGACGTCACCCTCAAAACATGCAATCCTAGATTGCATGATGACATGGAAGAATGAAGCAAAATAACAAAACTAGGAAGAATGAAGCAAAATAACAAAACTAGGAAGAATGAAGTATTGAATAGTTCATTAGATTTGAGTTGATATGGGAGTAGCCCCAAGTCCAGGATAAACTTTGGGAAATATTGTTTAAGGGAGCATGGCCATGTTTAACAGAGGCCCTCACAGTATGAAGTGCGAATTGTTTTTCTTGAAGGAGCTAAAAGTGATAGGACAAGGCCTATAGGAAGGTGGTA
Organism: Hakea prostrata; assembly: GCF_041222555.1. Classification (NCBI taxonomy): domain Eukaryota; kingdom Viridiplantae; phylum Streptophyta; class Magnoliopsida; order Proteales; family Proteaceae; genus Hakea; species Hakea prostrata. Next base: position 36,520,511 of record NC_142609.1, read on the forward strand.
ATGTTTAGGCCTCCTTGGTATAACATTTCGAATAGAGTTCATTGAAAGGCTAAGATCCATATAGCCAACACCACACGAGTTGCTTTGTTTAGTTGCCATTGATGCTCCTGTGGTGTTCTCTTCTTCTGCTTTTTATTATTTCTTATTATGTAGTATCTTGCAAAGATCCATGTAGCGGAATGTCAGCTTCTGACCACTTTTGTTGGGATAAAACACAGTTGTTATTGTCATAGACGTTTCTTAGAAGTCCAAGTGCTACTAATGTAGAACCAGGACACATTGAACCAGCTACGACCAATTTGAACCAGCATTGGAGGCAAGCTCAAACCAGCCAGCTGTCAAAATTGAAGGTTCCCTTCCTCCACAATTTTGACCAGTCGACTTGGACTGCTCCTATAGGACAAAACATGAAGAAAGGCAGCAAACACTGTTCATGTGAACGGTGTCACAGCCCATTATTTGGCATAAGAGAGTATTCATATAAGATTTTGTGGGGCCCAAGATTAGATTACATGAAGATTTTATTCTTGAGAGATTTTGGACATTAGTTTAGTTTCTCTTTTGGAAATTTTCATTTAGTTATTTATGCATGTGGCTGAACCATAAAGCCTAGTAGTTTCGTTTCCATAAGATTCTATTTTCACTAGTTACTATTTACCAACAGTGTTCAAATGCATTGATGACCAGGGGAAAGTCAAATGTATTCACATGTTCAAATGCATTCTATTTTCACTAGTTACTATAAATAGGCCCTTACATTGCAAATAGCAAAACAAACTCCGGAGAAATTGATTTGAGACCTAATGGAGTAAAATCCATGTTCAACAGCTGAGATAGCTGTGGGTGAGAGACCCAAGGCTGAGATAGCCTGACCCTACCCCCTTTCTTCTACATATCCTTCTATATCCCCTTCTTCTTCTTCTTCCTCTTCCATATTTATTATAAAAAATAAATAAATAATCTCCTAGTCATTGACTCATTATCATTCGTCTTCATTATTGTATTGGTAGTGGTTGCAATCGATTTCCCGCTGGTTTCTCCGATTCGAGGTCAACTCTTCCATTATTTGGTATCAAACCTATGGCTGGCTGAAACAAGCTCCATCCCATTGTTCAATGATGCTCGCCGCCATGGCAAATCCAACTCCATTGCAGCCACTGTATCCAACACAGAAATGAGTACTGCTGAACCATAGTCAGATGCAAAACAGGCTACCAATGCTGCCCTTGAGAGTGAAAACATGGATTATTCTTAGGATCATGATTTTGATCACCCTTCAAATGAAGTACACATTGCCGATTCTTCTTGCTAAATCCGAATGAGAGGATTGGAAGAGACACACCATGTTCAAATGCATTGATGAACAGGGGAAAGTCCAAGGCTCAAGAAATAGCAGAGTGAGAGTTGCATGAATGTAGTCTCTCAAGTATTTGTCACTGATGGCCATCTCAAGCTTAAACCACATCCACAGCCCTATAAAGTGTCTCTACTTAATGACAGTACTTGGAGGTTGACCAAAGGTGTTATGTCCCACTACAGCTATCTGACTATAAGAAGATGTATTGTGTGATGTGATACCAATGGTCTTGACTTGTGTTATTAGGAAGGCTGGGGATCTACAACAGTGTCATCCTGATGGGAGGTACTAAAAAACAATGTTGGTTTGATTTTAATAGAAAACCATTAGTATTTAATCCCCTCAACATACCAGCCGTGAAACCAAAGCTAAAAACTGGCCAAGTGAAGCGCCCACAAATCTTGAAGCTCATACTTGAGGTGCTGCCAGCAAAGGAAGAGAGTAAGGGCCCTTAACAGCGCTTATGTATGAACAGAAAAATGCTACAAAATCCTTACTAGCATTCACTCACATGCATTCTTCACAACCTAGTAATGAAGCCAATGAAGCCTCTTTACCAGTAGAGCCCAAATCTGATTTAAAGATGACCGCTACCTCTAACGAACTGAAGGACAAACTTGAAGATTTAGAACATTTTCAGTTTTATCATTCCTCCAAAGTACAGTGAGGACAGCCCTTCTTGCCTATACAAGTACATAACTAGCTACAAGGAGCTTTCTGAATTTCACTGTGTAAAGCCGAACAGCTACAACATGAAGATCAGCCCTTCAGTTTCCCAAATTCTAGGTCAAATTTTTTCTAATGAGGGGACAGCGGATGTAGAACCAAGACATATTGGAATCAGTCAAGGAATGAACCAGCTAGGACCAATTCGAATGAGCAATGGAGGCAAGCAAACCAGCCAGCTGGTCAAAATAGAAGGTTCCCTTGCTCCCAAATTTGACCCGTCAACCTGGACTGCTAAATTAGCATAAAACATGGAGGAGGGACACAAAAACACTGTTCATGTGAACAGCATTACAGCTCATTATTTGGCATATGGGAATATTCATAGGCAATTTTATGGGGTCCAAGATCAGATTACATGAAGATTGTATTCTTGGGAGATGTAGGACCATAGTTTAGTTTCTATTTTGTAGTTTTAATTTAATTATTTATGCATGTGGCTGAATCATAAAGCCTAGTAGTTTCTAATTTTAATTAGTTTCTATTTTCCATGAGGATTCTATATCACTAGTTACTAGGTTATTAGTTTCTATTTTATGTTCACTAAGTTTCTATTTCTTGTGAAGTTTTAGCCAAGTTATAAATAGGCCCTTACATTGCAACAGCAAATCAGACTTTTTGGAGAAATTGATTTGTGGCGTAGTAGCCTCAGTTTTGGAGTAAAACCTGTGTTCAACAGCTGAGATAGCTATAGGTGAGAGACCCATGGCTGATATAGCTCGTCCTCCACCCCCTTTCTATATCCCCTTCTTCTTCTTATCCTTCCATGTTCTTCTTTCATATTTTAAAAAAAAAAAAAAAATCCAAAAAGAACAGTCCTAATTATTATATTATGTATTCATCATTGTATTGATCCTACTTGCAATCAATCTCCCGCTAGTTTCTTTTGCATTGGCTACTGCCTACAAGAAGACTAGAGAGAAACAATATCAATCAGAATTATTAAAGAAAACAAATTCAGAAATTCAGAGAGTTAAATAAGAAACAAATATGTGAATTTGGAGTAAAACAGTCAGTAACTAGAGAGTGATTGAAGAATGCTATCTAAAAACTGATCTAGAACACAAAGTACGACAGATTTGAATAAGAGTAAGTAGGAGAATGGTAGAAGAAAAAGGGGAATCTTATTTGAATTAGAAAACTAATATGAAAAGAAAAAAATGAAATGCCAGAAAAAAAAAAAAAAAAAAAAAAAAAAAAAAGCCTTCCACCTATATTTGTAGATCTCAACAGCTCAAAAACTCCTAAAGAACTTCAACTTTATTATTCAAAACATCCTTAATTAATGTGTGTAAGCATATATACACATATGATATATCTAGCCATTAAATCCCCAGAATCCTCAGTCCACTCAAAAAGGGCTTCCTGATTACTTTCACACACTAAATAAAGTAGACTCAAAACAGAACTCTAAACATAAGAATCCAACACTTAACTTATGCCAGTAATCTCATGCACTGACTTCACCTCAATTTTATGTAGCTTACAAATGAGGCCCACTAGTGAAACCAAAATCTAATTACCTGACACTCAATTTGAGCCCATTGGACTACCACCAAAGCTTGTGGGCCTCCCAAGTTTACACCGGGGATTCCATATGGGATCTAACGCACTTTCATCACTTGTTCCCTGAGCTAACATCTAGGGGGGAAAAGTAGCTAAGACATCTAACAGTAGTGACCAAATAAGGTCCCAATTAAAGAAAACCAGGAAACAAGTGTTCTAAGTAGCATAGAGGGTAACTTCTCTGACACAGCAAATTTCTTGCAAACAAGAAAAATATGAGATTAATGAATGAAAAATAACTTTCCACCCAAAAAAAAAATGAACAAGAAATAACTCTGCAAGAAACATCAGAATCAAAACACACGCACAACACACAGAGCACCACATGACCAACCTTGAAGGACAAGTCAAAGACATTCTAGTCCTGCCAACATGCCCTGGAACAGGACCCATGTCAATAACCTCGGCACGTCTATGAGATAGAGCTTCCATAACAAGTCCTACATGCTCTTCATTTACCTGAATTACATCTGATATATTAAGAAAACAGCAAAAGCATACACAGAATGGAAAAAGATCATCTGCCAAACTTTGAAACTTACCTCAATTGTCACTTCTTCCAATGGCTCAAGCTTTTGACCCTTCTCAATTTTATACCTGTACCAGTGTTGATCAAATAATTTAAGCTTCGAAAAAGAATAAATACAAGAAATCAGCAATGATTTATTTAAACTATGTGAAATCAGCTAAGTAGTTCCAGGTTCCATTTTATTGTCAACATATCCGATTATCATACTACTATTATAAAAGTATGAACTCAAGGGACATGGCTACACTTAGTTTCCCTCCAGTAACCCTCTGTATTCAATCAATTAGACATTTGTTTTAATAATAAATGATATCTATAATGGTCAATTAAAATTCTTGAAATTATTTGAATCAATTTAATTCTCAATTTCTCCCATTCTCATTTTTCAAAGAAACAATTAAAAGTCAACGGAACACGAAGAGTTTCTCCCAAAAACCAAAAAATTCCAACCTTAGCTGTTGTTAACGGGTTCACTTATGCATATGCCATTCAACTTCCATGGCCAATACATGATGATTTATAAATACCTCGTGCATTTGCACGTGGCACTTTTACTAGTATATACATATATGTAATAGATTTGCACAGGTTATCAAGAAAAACAAGCTACAAAGAACAAAACATATTATTCCAGATTTGATAAGCACTTGATGATGGGGGCAAAAAACAAGAAGAAAACAAAGAAAATTAGTACTCAAGAAGTAAATAATTTATGCAAGCATGCATAAATTGTGTTATTGATGAGGGTTTATACAATCAATTTATTTATTTCATCCCCAATAACATATAACAATTAGCAGTGAGCAGGCAATGCACATTTCTTGAAAATTTCCTTGTTTTCTTTTAAACATTCAATATTACATACTGTTCGTTGAACCAACATAAATTTGTTGCATGGGAGGACTTGAAAAAAGAGGTCTATTCATGACCAACACTTCATCCTGGAAACCAAATTATATCCCAATTAAATCTTAGCACCAGAAAACAAAACCTGAAACTAGAATTCTACGAATATGACCTCATTCTGTCGTGTACCCAAGTCTAGAGCCAACAAACAGAAAACTAGATGAACCTCTTAGCATATTCTGATTCTCTAACTTTCCTCAATACATTTGATGAGTCAACAATGTATGATTGCACAAACAAATTCAAGTTGTATTCACAACTTCGGCACAATAATAAGCTTATATACGGGAACAAACAAGAAAGAACACACAAAGCAATTAGAAGGTTAGAAAACTCACATCACTTTAGGTGGTGAAACAGAAAGCTCAAACCCCTCACGCCTCATGTTCTCAATTAAGATACCTGAATTGTGGAAAACTTTATTCATAAGACAACTAAATGTAAAGGAACAGTGACATCATCTTACGAATCCAACTATGTGAAGGCATCATCAAACTCAATCCAAAGTTTGAGAGGTTAAGAAAGAATAAAAGCCATGAAGAACGAACCAAGTTGAAGTTCTCCTCTCCCTTGAACTTCGAACGAATCAGATAAGCCTGGAAGAACATTTATTGCAAGATTTGTCTCTGCCTCTGCCATTAACCGATCACCAATTCTCCCTCCAGTTAACTGTACATGTGGAATCATTAACTAACCATGCATAAAAAGATTTCTCTAAGGGTGACTAGTGAAAAAAATAATGAAGGATAAAACAAATCTACCCTGCTATCAGTGGAATAAGGTACAGCCTAATTTAAGTCAGGGTAGATTAGTGCATCATTAAGATTAAGTAATCTTGCATTACTCCCTCCCACCCAATATATTGATTATTGACTGCACCAGGTAACTGCTGCTTGGACAACCACTTTTTTTCTTCTTCTTTTCTCTTTTCCCCCATTTTTTCTCGCCCCCCCCCCCCCAAGCGGCATTGGAGTTTGTGGGTTCAGTTGGGAAGGGCAAGGTGTCGACTGGGAAGTGGATTTTTTTTATTGTCATTGGATACTACCACTACTGTTTTGCAAGTTTTTGTTGAACAATAATGTAGTGCAGAGCACTAATTTTCAATGAATCATAACACATAATTAGACTAGTGCATTTGTGAATTGAGTAACCATAAAATAGGTCAGTGTAAACTCTTATCAAGATCTCAATTGTGCACCTTCAGTGTATTTATAACGAAATTGCAAGTGTACTAATAAGGTGTCAAAGCACCACTGAACCTATCTGTTTGCTGAGACTTGGCACAATATCTCTATCTCCAGAGTTTTGCTGACAGCCCATGCCTGAGAAAAGGACAACCGTATCAGGTTGGCAGCGGTACCAATACCCGCTCCCAACCAAAAACCAAGACAAAAAGTTAAAAAATAAAATAAAATAAAAGTAAAAGCACTACGCAAACCCTTTTTACATGTATTACAGAACCCTATAGTTTCAACATTATGCTAGATTGTCCCCCCCCCCCCGGGGAGTTTGACCTTACAATTTGTTGATGGATCACTTAATTTTTTTTTTTTTTTTTTTTTTTTTTTTTTTTGGGGGGGGGGCACAAGGGCTTTTTTTATATATAGGGGATGGGGATATTACATATGCCGTTAGCAAGGGTCAAACCCACAACCTCTTCACTAAGAGGCGTTGGTCTTACCAATTGAGCAACCCTGTGTTGGCTAGTTTAAAATTTGTATATGGAGTATAAAGGTAATAATAGTTGAGTATAGTAGTAGACAAGGTGATAGGATTTATCCATTAAACCTTGCGTTGGAGAAGGAGGTTGTCAATATAATTACCCCAAATAAGATTGGATGAAACTAATAAATTATAATTCTGGGAACATGTGGATGGATTAGTGCAAAACTTTAGCCAAACAAAAAGTATTATTATATGGACTGAGATGAATGGACATGAAAGGAGAGATCATAGAGGCTATGAAGGTGTACAAAGAGGATATGGTTCTCGGGAGAGGATTGAGGAGACTTCAGTCGTAGATTTTGTTGTGGCTTTTGATTTATCATTGTAAACATATATTTTAAGAAGAAAAAGAAATGAACACTTACTAACATTCATAAGTGGATATTATTGTATCTAAATAAAATTCTTTCCACCCTGAGGACCTAATCAATTGTTTCATAAGGATTATAAGGTTATATAAAGGAGAGCCTAAAGATCCATCAACAAATTGACCTTCTTTTCTTAGGAGTAGGTCTATGGATGGGTTATATACAACTGAGGTTTTGAAACCATGGATTTGATATGTATAACGCCATTTTTATTGGGTTACACTATAAGTAATTAAGGTTATGTAAGGAAGTAGCTCCAATAAAGTTTATTTTTATGGTTTCAGATGAACCAATTTTGCTAGTTTGAATCAACCGTTTGATTTAAGTGTTCCAATCAGCTTTAGTCATAGGAATATTCCCTTGGCAAAAGCGAGGCCCCCTTAGTTACATGGTAGTTTTTCCTTTTAAATTATAGGTTCGTTTTTCCACCATAAGATTTTGATATGAGATGTGATTTTTTAGACCCAGGGTACAACTCCAAAATTTAATAGAATTAGGCCTATGGACTTATATAAATAAAAAGACTTGAGGGAAAGTACCAAACCAGATTTTAAATAATTCTGCTTGTGCAAGCTGGCTGCTGCTGCCTTATTCCCCCTTTTTGAGGGCTGATTGTGTGAGATCTAAACTTCAGTCAGATTGGTGTAGAACCAATTAAATCTTGCAGTAGCATAGCGCCAGAGGATTGATTGGACCTTTCCTTTCAAGAGTGACTGAAGCTCTCCTTCAAGAAGAGCTTCAGTTTTTTTATCAAGTGAGTACACCAACAAGCCGCTGCCAACATTCCATTCGGTGAAAATAAGATGACTAAAATCCTCAGCCTCCAATTCTTCATCTAGTCCTTCCATAAACCCTAACTTTCAAATCCAATAGAAATGCAATTATTTTCCATCCGACCATTAATTCTGTCATATTTGGGCCACGGCCGACCTTCACAAATCCCCATATTGAGTGCCCTTTGCAGCCCCTTCCATCCATCCAAATCATAGATCCACATTACCAATTATTCCTAGGAAGGCTCAATTACCAAGTCACAATCCCAGCCATCAATTACGTCCAATATTGTGATTGAAAAAAGACCACATCAACCCTACATTCCAACACTACCCTCATTTTACCATTACCAATGGTTTCCCTACCCAAAATTCAAACCCTAATTTGCTAGAAGTTCAAATTCAGAATTCAACCTCTCCTGCAAAACCCCAAACTTTATTGTCACTTTCCCATCATCAACATGATTAAACTTGACATTCAAACCGTAACTTCAACCCTACCCTAGCCATCAGGTAGACCTCACACCCAATTTTAGCCTACTCGAGTTTATCCCTAGTCGAAATTATGGAAAAGCAGGAGGCAAAGCGTACATGCATGGTAGAAGATATTGCTCTCGAGTGAGATCTCACCACTTTGAAAAACCAAGATCTCGACCATCTCGATGAAATCTCGGTCAAGATATGCGATTTTTTTGCGTCAACTCGGTGGCCCATCTCAGTGGGTTTTAGGGTCTTAATTGGGCTGAAACTATGTATTTAGCCTATTTAAAGCCTTTTGAATACATTAGTGGCCTTGGATTTGTCAAAAAGCAACCCTAAGTATGATTTCTAAGTCTAACCATAGTGTGAAACCAAAATGTTGTAGGATTAGGGAATGCAAGGTTATACAACATGTAACGTAGAATCTTTAAGGCATATAAATGAAAAGCAAGTATATCAAATGCATCAAATAACCTAAATGTCATCAAAATTCCATCCATATGAGTATTACAATCTCAATTTTTAAGAATAGAATAATAAAATTATCATTGAGAAATAGGAATCAGTGTTATCAAATGCATCAAATAACCTGCGATTATTTGTAATATGGAATGAGTCAATCATCCACTTTGGTGTCTTATTGAACAAAAATGGTGATATTATACAACCATTAGATGTTCTATACTTCAATATAAGCCAGTAAATCATAAGTTCATAAAACAAGTGAAAATCCAACTGAAATCCGCAAAAAAAAGGCAAAATTTGAGAATTCTAGCGAGATATGGCAGGATCCAAGGCGAGATATAGCGAGATATGGCAAGATCTCAAGCAAGATATCCCAACTCTCTGCTCTCGATATCCATCTCGTCTCGCTTCTTTGAAAAAGCAAGATATCTCACGAGATCTCCCACCATGGGTACATGGTGTATAATTATAGTCAAATTAGGAGATAATGAAGTGATGAATATTAATGAGTGGGAGATTTCACAAGTGATCATGTTTGGTATCTAAGCACACCGATACACACCATGAATAAAGGAGATATAAACGATGATGCTTCAATAAAATAGGATGGATAAAGTGGAGAGCTACATCTAAAGTATTGTGCAGTCGAGGCAGTAAACTTTAAAGAATATTTCATAGGAAAAACAGTCATACAACTGGTTAAGATGATGTACACCTAAACCCACTGTAGCTAAGATGAGGATCTTGAGACAGCAAAACCAAGAAGAATGAAGCATGGTACAAAATTTCGTAAAATCTCAAAATTTTGGCTGTCATGACACGTCCAAAATGAAACATGATCCAGGACAAAATTCAATCAGTTGACTGAGTTTCAACAATTTCAATCAGATTTTAGTGAAATTTAAGAAATTCAAAGGGTTGTAAATTGTAATTTGGTATTTTCTAAATTCTAATTGAGATTTAAATACTTCTCCATACTTGTTATTGCATTTTATGGATGTTCTCTTGATATCCATATTTACATATGTGAAAATGCATGATCCAGCTTTGTTCGCATACAACTAGGCATGTGCAAATCAAGAACATCACTTTGTGTTAGGCTCTAGTCAAAAATAACATTGTCATTATATTTATTGGCTTTTAAGGTTATACGCCAAAAATCAGACCTAAAACCCACCGAAACCATGGTTGTCAAATCGTCCACCTAGGCAACAAGGCAGTTTTTCAACCTCCTTGTTTTGAACCTCTTTGTTAACATACAGTTTTTTTGCCTCTTTTTCACCTAATTGCTACCACTTTGATGCCTTATGCGTCTTATTCCACCTAGACGCCAAAAGGGTAGTATTTTCTACATTTTGTACATGATAATATTTTTTCTTATTTTTTTTAAAATCAAATTTTATTCTACAAAGCCATATACGAACTTAATAGTCAGTCATTTTAGAATTGGGAATCAACGAATCATTTAATGGATAAGGCATTTATTTGGCATCACACTATCATAGAGGTAAGTAAAAATGTAAAATTACTACTTTTATTTTCATACTTAGAATTTGATATAATTTACAGTCATATGTTATGATGCTTGATGAGATGAACTTATGTTTGTCTTCTTTTTTTAATAATCTTTCATAATTATCATTCTTGAATGCTTTTATTTTAGATGAATGTGATTCTTGAATGTTTGTTTAGCTAATAATAGAAATTTACAACTTAAAAGTAGTTTTATTGAAAAAAATTCGACCCAACCACTTTGGTCACCTTGCCGCCTTGACAACCTTGACCGATACATTCAATTGAAGTTATGCCAAAATTTAGGTGAGATCTCGATATCTCAATTGTCTCAAACTTGTCGAGAAACTGAGATAAGACAAGATTAAGAACATTGGAATAAAGTAAGAATGACGATACTAGAGATGATTCAAGAGTAGCTCTTACAAATCACAACGTCAATGTATATATTGATGCTACACTTCCCTAATTGTTCGAGCTTTTAGATAAAACTATAGCAAACATGATACCAAAGAAGGAAATGCCTTATGAGCAACCATGGATCCTGGCATGGTCAAGGAGAGTTCTTGTATATATGGATTTGTTCCTTCCGTAACAATTTGATCTTTTAGACAACACAATAGTGAACACATAAGCTACAAACAAGGTTCAAAATTTCGAAATTTTGCTTTTCTTAAATTTCGACCCTTAACTTCGAAGGGTATTTTAGGTTTATTTTGCCTGGTTTTCAGTGTCCAGCCTAGTTTGAGGCCAATAAACACATTAAAAATGCTATTTTTGCCTAAAACCTAATCCAAAGTGATGTTCTTGATTAGCTCATTCCTGGCTGTATGCGGGGCAAAACCAAAAGTCTAGAACATGAATTTTAACCAACATAAATATGGATATTATGCAAGACAACACTTAGATTTTCATTAAAATGCAACAAATACAGCAAAGAGAATTCAATATACAAGTATGTGTCAAGTTGGACCAATCCCCAAGGTCATTGAGGAGTACTCTGAATACTGACCATAAGCATGCCATGACATGGTACGAACAAAGTTATCCATATAATCCATCATCGCCATAACTAGTTGTGATAGTCCCAATGGACGTCCAAATATGGAGTCCAAAAATGATGCACCTGATCCATCTCCATGCCCATATTCAGACATGCTATTACAATCAGCACATGAATCACCATATGTTCCACCATATCCCTATCCATAGCCATATACCCTGTATGAAAAAACCCCTTGGAATTTTCAAAATTTCACCGGAATTTTCAAGATTTCAGCATAATTTTCGAAATTTAACCAAAATTACTGAAATTTTAATTTCGGCAAGTTACCGAAATGTCACCAAAATCTGAAACTTTTCAATTTTGGCTGGAATTTCATTTTACCCAGTACCAAGATGGTGAAATTTCGCAAAATTTAGAACCTTGGCTACAAGAAAGTTATATGATGTTGGATGTCCATGTTCAATGGAGGCCTTTAGATGATCCAATACAGCGGGTACTGATTCGAAATGAGATACAAGAAGCAGGGGTGGACCTATCACAAATCTCTGAGAAGTTCTAGGGAACGACATGCATAACTTGAGTCTGGTCAAGGAAAGTTGTTGTATATTTGGATGCTGCCCTTCCCTAACAGTTTGATCTTTTAGATGAACAGTAACGAACACATAAGTTACAAAATAATCATATGAAGTTGGATGACCATGTTCAATGGAGGCCTTTAGATGCTCTCATACACTGCGTGACGGATTCAGACTGAAATGAGATAAAAGAAACAGGGGTGAACCTATAATTAATCTGGGATATGTTCTGGGGAACGACATGCATAACTTGAGTCTGGATCGTCCACCCATATGGGTTGGAAATTTTTTTCCAACCCACACATCCAGTTCTTTGACGTGTCCATTCTAAATTAAAATCCCCCTGTTTGGATAATTAATCTAAAACATAATCAAACCGTTCTTTTTTTCCAACCCACACATCCAGTTTTTTGACATGTGTCCATTCTAAATTAGAATCCCCCTGTTTGGATAATTAATCTAAAACAGAATCAAACCGTTTGAAACTTGCTTTCTTTCTTTCTTTTTTTTTTTTTTTTTTTTTAATTCTTATTCCCCCCCCCCCCCCCCCGTGGTAAAAAATTCAAGGGAAACTCAAGCTTCAGGGTGAAAATGGGACTTAGGTGGAACTTGGGAAATTTCGGGACCGGGACTTTTCCGTACAGTTTCGGCGGGTTTAGAGTATTTTGGGGTGGGTCGTAGCTAATTAGGTATAATAATCGTTTGTTGTATTTTGCTAAAAATCAATGTAGATTGTCATTCAATGTCATAACATCTGTGTTGTCCGTACTTATAACTTACTACTTGACATAACATTCAATATATAATTTCAAACTTCAAAATAGTTGACAATAAAGGAAATACAACTTAGTGTTGGGGTGCCGGGTGGATTCTCCCGTGGGGGTGTACTATGCTTCTCCTCTCCTCCAACCACGAACATAGACATCCCATGACATTTTATGCCTATGGTTGTCGTTAATCGACACTTGTCTTAGGTCCGGTCATCAATATGCTTAAGATACCAACCTAAGGGATCGCACTTTGGATAGGAAGTCGTGGGGGGGTATTTGTCGTGGTGGGGGCATTAAATAAACAAAATTGGATTTGGGAAAGCTACAAAATTTACGGGAGCCCAAGTTTCCACGATTTCCCGTTCCACGAAATTTCCTGGTTTCCACGGAATTTCCCAGTTTCCCCGAATTTGGGATTTTTCCTCGTGCCGCTGGCCGGGGTTGAACCAAGTGTCGGCGGGTTTTGGGGTTCGGTTTTGATGAATTTCGGGTTTCGTCGCGGGGCTTTTTTTGGTCCTCTGGTTTCGCGCTTTTCCAAATGGGATTTCGGTGGGGGTTTCCATGGATTTGTTCTATGCCCCCCCCCTCTAACTTTATCAAAATGCTACAGGGGAGTCTTCCTATATCTACACTTCTCTTTCCTCTTCACATCCATTCCTTCTCTATCTTTCTATATATCTACTACCACTCGAAAATATTCAAATATAATCTTTTTCCTTAGCTTTTCTGGTAGAAAAATGTGTTATTGGCGACAAAATTAAAAAAACATTCTTATAATCCACCAAGGTAGATCTTAAATCCAAACCCTCTCTCTTTCTTAAATGAAGTGTTGAATTGGAGTAGTTCAGATTTCAAGGTTTATTTGATCACAAGAATGATGGAAAATGAGAGAACGATTAATATTCCAATTTTGAGAGATCAAGATCTAATTATCCAAATAGTTTGATCCCTTCATAGGCAGTTTTATAGGGGTTTTTTGTTCAAACAGTAAAAAATGACATTTTGTAAGAATTGCTGCAAGTGAGGGAGACTGAAGAAGTGGCGAAATGAGAACTAGAGATGTGCAAGGAAAAGCAAAAGAACATAAGTAGAGAGAGAGGTAGCAAACTGTGGTGCATTAGTTGGAGAATTTTTAAACATATTGAAAACCAATGTTGGATTCTGTTTTAGATTAACATTTTTTTGAGGTAAATAGGCACGATTAATTCTGTTGTAAATTAATTACTAAAAATAGGAGGATTGTGCATTAAATTGAACATGTGTCACACAGCCAGATCTGTGGGTAGGAATAATTTTCCAATCCATGTGGATGGAGGATCCAGACTCCATAACTTAGGCCTCTTATCAAGTATGACCTCAAATAAAGCTTATTGCAGGATAAGGATCCATGTATCCAGGCCAACTTAGTTGGGATAAATCTGAGTTGTTGCCATTGAAATCCCAAGTCTATTAAGCCCAAAGGCTAAAGGCTAAATAGGGAATCTCCATTCCAACTTATGATTCCTTTCTATTTCTGAAAACAGATTAGCAACTGCAAGCTGTCAAAATATACTGAGTAGACTGTTTTATCACCACAAACACTTCATTCTGTCCTGGAGAAATACAATTAACTTAAATACTGATTCCAATCCAAATTCTAAGTCAAATAAAACTTCCTAAGTTAGATACACCACGCGCTGTAAAATAGAAATCACACCCCAAACAGATCCCAAACCGAGTATCATAACCTCTTGAATTCATGAGTCATGAATAATATAAATGAACCAAGACTATCATTCCCCCAACAAGAAACAGCGAAGGAGAAATATTTGAAAACACTTCCAACCAGCATCACAGTCACAAAGTTGACACGTTCTGACAAACCAGGAATAGTCCCACAGTAAACTGAGAGAGTTTGTAATGACTTGAGACTGAGAAATCAGTCAAGTAGTTCGGGACACGTCCAGCCTACCTAGAACTGAACATGGACTTCTAGGGGAATGGGTAGTGAGAGGAAAAAGCATATCCATAAGTAGGATTTGCAAGTCGCGACATCCCTGAAGTAAGACTTTCTCACTCATCAAATAAATAACAGAGCAGGTCAATAAGTCAAGTAGACTATGGCCAGGTATAAATTATTTCATGCAAACATGCTTCAGCATACCATAACACATGACAGTAAACCAAATCAGAGCAAACATCAAACTGGAAGTGGAACTTCATTAAAGTGAATTCTCTTACATGAGATCCATCCCGGCCAGCCAATGGGGAGTCGTTGACACCAAAAGTCATGGAAATGGTAGGTGGATCTAAATCAACAATAGGCAGTGCAGTCATTACCTGAAAGATGTAGTCAAAAGATCAGTTAAAGAACAAAAATTCTATGATGTTTAGCAGCAAGACATTCTGATAACAACTGCACCAGGAAAAGAACGATACAAACAAATATCAGAGTACAGGCAAAGTCATAATACTAAAGAAACAAACATGACGCAGTCAGGCAAGGAGTAATATAAAATGTGGGCCCTATGTATCATATTAGCTTAATCAGTACTGATAACATAATTGGCAGCACATATATATAGCATCCTTACCACTGCCAATATTAGGTTGTTTGCATCCTCATTTCAGTTTAGTTGGCCTTGTAAAGGAAGGAATTCCTGAACTTAATTAGTTTCTTCTAGCTGCTAGTAGTTATTTGAATAAACCTTGCAAAGTAATATATTGTCCTAGGAGTTATCCAGGGTAATCTGGTGAAATGTTTAGAGTATTAGCACAAACATTAATAATGTGGGAAACATAATATAAGTCTTCAAACAACCCTTGCCAACAATTGAATTTACAAAGTTGATTTTGGTGGGAAAATGCCAGTTGAATGAAACCATAGGAAGTTTGTCCGAATAGATTTCAAAGAAATGACAAAGGAGAAAAGAAGAAAAAAATGATCAAGGCATGCAAAGATTTATTGTGGTTCACACACCAGTGTGATGTAATGCATCCATGCGTGTAGCTGAAGAAGATTTCACCATGTAATGGAAGAAGATCAAGAATGACATCTCTCAAAACACTCAAAAACAATGGTACAAGCTCTCATCCAAAACCCTAACTTGAAAACCCCACATCTAAATGTGCTTTACAAGAGAACAATAAGGTATGTAAGTAATACTCTTAACAGGGTAAACAGATCCATCCATTGGGCAGCCCAAGCTTTTGCTTCCATGAAAGATCTTAGAAAACAATCCATTCAGGGTGCCATCAAAATATGTCAGAGTGGATCAATCTCTGAACCGGGTACAAGACTCCAAGGAACAAACAAGCTGATAATTGATCCCTCTTAGCTCCCTCCAATGCATCTACTAACAACTGCTATTCAATTTGATAACTGTTTCTTATGGATTATTAAATTTTTGTATATTTGATGCAATAGCCTTAGCATGACTGAACCAACATGATCCACTTTGGAGATGCTAGTGTAAGACTGTAAATTCAAGGATAACAATCCCAAATATGTTGTTCAAGCTCCAAATAACTTCAGTAGCAAAAGCCAGGTTCAGATATAGTAGAGCCCAGAAATAAAAGGTAATGGATGTCAAACAATCCAGCCACCAAATGGGCCAGGTTTGGGATCAAGTGTGGTGGCTGATGGGGTGGGTCTGTCCTTCAAAACCTCAGCAACTGTTGGAGAAGGATTGAAGTTATCAAGCGTCAATAGTTGCAGCAGAGAATGCACAGTAGGGTCCATGCACATCAGCAGGGTCACTCAAATTGTGCAGCAGTTCTGATGAGGGATAAAAGCAACAACAGCTTCTGATGGTCCTCAGTAGTTGCAGCAGGTTCAATAACACAGAACAAGCAGGGTTTGAATGCATGGAAAGGCATAAGAGAAAATAGAAGAAGAAATCTCAACCCTGAACCTCCCACCCATGGAAGAAAATTCAACCGAAATTGTCAAAATTTCGGTCTAAATGTTTGCATTTTTCAAAAACGAAACGAAATTCGATTTATTTTGGAAAAGTTACAGATTTCGACCGAAATTTCGGAGATTTCAACCATTTAAGAGGTTTCGACCAAAATTTCAATCATCTCGACCAAAATTTTGACCATTTCAACATTTCAACTTGTTTTTCCTCAGTTTTTGTTGATTTTTATCCCATTTGCACCTAATTTCCACGACTCCTTTGTCTTTAAGCACCTCTTTTTTGCTCATCTTTTGCCTCCAAACACCTAAGCCACAACAGCTACAAAGGAAACTCCAGCAGCAATAGAATGTGAAGCATAAGCCATACCAAACAATTCCAAACTTCCCCTTTTTTTATTTTGTGTTGTTCATGCCTTAAATGTTCTTGTATTTCCTTGAAATTAATATATGTTTAGCCTAAGACTATGATCTATGATTGTGTTCTGTTAAACTTATTTTGTTATTATTTGCTACCATTTTTTCATTTTCCAATTATAATAATTATTTTATAAAATTATGTATTTTTATTTATGTATATATGATATATAGGCTTCAACTTAATATATGTGAAACACCATCACTTGATCTAGTTGGTCATTTTATTTTGTTGAATTGTTGTATATGTAACCATTCTACCAAACAATTCATGTATGCTAATGATTCTATGCTTGTATGCAATACAATTTGTCAATTTGTACTTGTCGGAACTAGTCATTTGTTAGTATACTTGAATGATAAATTTTCAATGGTTTTTTTTTTTTTGGGCAAAATACTAGTTTCATTGTGCTTATTATGCTTTAAATAGGTAAGAGGCAATAAATCAAATGAAATGGACGTCATATAAGGCCCAAAACCTAGGGTCTAAATTTCAAAAAAAAAAATCACATGTTTTGACCAAAATTTCGGCCTTTTAGATTTCGACCAAAAATTTTTCCTCGCTCCCACCCACAGCTATCTAAGCTGTTGAACATGGATTACTCCATAGTCTCCATAAGCAATGGCTACATGGCCTGCAATGTCAATTTTCTAAAAGTCTAATCTTCTACTGCAATGAAAGGACCGGATTTATATATTGGCTAAAGCTTTACAAGGAATAGGAACTTCCTAAACTGAAAGTAGAAAGTGTTTAACCTCGTAACTAGTGATAATAGGATCTTGTGGGATATAGAAACTATCTAGAAATAGAAATTTCTAGGCTTTATAATCAGTCATATAATGGACAACTAAAATAGAAACCAAACGCAGTTTCTATTCCCCAAAATAAAATCTTCATGTTAAGCACCATAGAAGGCCCTTCTAAAGTCTGCACTAAAAGTGCTTCTCCAATCACCTCACATTTTGGAAAGCTTATTAAATAGCTTAGTGTCTTACTTCTAAGCTCTTCCAGACTTAAATTGAAATCTCATCCAGTCTTTGTGCCTCACCTACCTTCATCATTCATAGGGCGTCTATAACTTCAGCCTCACCAACTTGTTGTAGCTGTCCACGAAGTGTGAAAGGCTTGCAAGTTACAAGTGAGAGACGTAATGACCTGGGTGCAATGAAGCTGCTCCATGGGTGAGATAAAAACATGGTGCAGGTGAGGTAACTGGAGTTATTGCAAAATTGGCATTATGTGCAACCATTTAAAACCTTTCGAATGAAAGGAACCTTAAAATATTCAGAAACAAGTATAGAAATAAAGAGCATATTGTGGCAGCTATTGTGGAAAGAGTAAAGTCTCAAAAATGTGGAGCCACAGCCATTGCTTGTGAGAGAAATGCCCAGTCTAGTTATATAGCAAAGAAGCGGAATATTCAAATTGACTAGAACAGTAGGATCCCTACAGCTTGTTCCCGGTTTAGACCTTCTCCACACATGATCGCATTACATTGCAATGGAGCTTTAGCAAGCTCATTAGCAACTACCAGAGAACTGATCAAAGACAATGTGGGAATGCCTCTGTTGGCTATTGCAAGAAAGTGAGAAGAGCTGTCGGTGCTAATGATAGGGGAATGCAGGTTTATTCATTAAGGTCTATAAATTTGCACAGAAAAAGGATTTTTGGAGGTTTCCATTCTAAATTGGCAATTAATATAATAATGGGAAAATTCAAGGCCCACAGAAAGTTCAAGCTATAAAAGGAAAAAATTCTGTAGTCGGCAGCAGTTCATCGTGAAAAAGAGTATAGGCATGTGTGGCAGAATAAAATCAGCCAGCAGATTAGAAGACAGGTATACAGCTAGGACATACCCAGGTGCAATGGGAAATGGGAACCTCCAAATTTTCCTGGAGAGCTAAAGGAGCTAATTCAGGGATGCAAAGGAGCAAGTTTATCAGAGATTGTAAACAGGTTTTTCTTCTTGTTTGGGATCCCAGTTAGGAAGGAAGCCTTTCTTGGCTGGAATCTTCCCTCCCATTAGGGACTCTAGGAGGTTTCCTTCGTATTGGATACAAAACAATTACTTATCAAACCACACATGAACAATCAGATCGTAATATGCCTAAACAAGAGGGGTTAGAAGAAACGAAGTAACAATTGAACAAACATAAAATAACATGCTAGGAAAATAATTGAAAGTAAGGATACCTTAAATCATGAGCATAGTAGCAGGCCTCACAGATCTTGGGTAGTGGGCAAAGTAGAAGTAGAATCAAGTTGTAATGAAGGTGAATATGTTACAAGGAATAGCCTTAGATATTTAGTCTAACTTACAGCCCTCACAGATCCTGTGGTGGGGAGATGAATGAAGAATGAAATGAAACTGGTAGTTTTGAAGGAAAAATTGTTTCATAAACTTATTAGCTAAAGGATTGGACCGGAATTAGGTTTTAGGGAGGGCCTTAAAGTCGACATGGAACTTCAAGTCAGTTGGAGATGAGTGGGGGCTTACAAATGCTACTTGTGGTGCTCTAATGTTCACAGTAAGGAAAACTAAACAAAAGGAAGATGCAGGAACGAAGGGGGAATTGGCACAAAAATTAGATAAGGGTTGTTGGGAAATGCCATGTCAGCATTGCCACATCAGCCTCCATTAGTTTTGATGATAACAAGCACGAACTTACTAATGTCCATATCAAGTTGTGATTGTCCAGTTATTATGAAAGCAAGTGGACCAAACTCACCAGATGTCCAAAGTCAATGTCTAAAGTCAAAGCCAAGACCATGCCAAGATGGACATGAAGTCTAAGTCAAGATGAGCATGAAAAATGGAGTACAAGAAGACTCAAGAACGTCAATGATCATCAACTCAAACTCAAGTAAGAAGACTTAGCAAATTAGGACTTAAGTCACTTCATATACACACATATGTAATTGCACTCAAGTATACACATATCATGTCATTAGACTGACCTGGGACATGTTAGGAAAGTGTATGAGGCTTAAGGTTGGCTAGAAATACCAAAAATCCAATCAAGTCCTTGAATGCACATTAATTTGCACTTTATGCTACAAACGGGCGTCCGTCCGATCCAAACGGACGTCCGTCCGATCCAAACGGTCGTCTGTCCGGACGTCCGTCTAGTTTAAAGTATGCCTTAACGGCTACTTTTTTAACAAATACTTTCCAGATGGAGCTCCGTTGATTCAGATGGACGTCCGTCTGGTTTAAAGTATGCCTTAACGGCTACTTTTTCAACAGATACTTTCCAAACAGAGCTCCATCTAATTCAGATGGACGTCCATCTGGACTAAAAATCTATCCGTTTTCTATCCGTTGGGGGTTGGGCTAAGGCACTCAAAGGCCACCTATATAAGCCCAATTCACCCCATTTGAGACGAAGAACCTTGCCAATTGATCAACTACTCTTCAAGTACTTTTAAGCTCTAAAATTACAAGAAATCAATTGGATTTTGCCTCTCATCCTCACTTAACCTTAACATACCAAGGTGTTAAGCAAGCTTGTGGAAGCCAAGCTTGAGGTGATTGAAGGCTTTGGTGGTACACTCATTTCCATTTAAGCGTACACTCTCATTGCATCACACTCACACAAGAGGTAAAATGTCACACCTCTTGTTAGGTAACATCTTTCTCTTGTATTTGTTCAATTCTAGTCTAGGTAGATTAGAATTGATTTTGGGTATTCATGTTTGTGAACAAAGATTGTTTGGGTGCTCTTACCCGTGGACAAAGATTGTTTGGGTGCTCTTGCCCATGAACAAAGATTGAAGAGGGTGCTCTTACCCTAAGATAAACAAAGATTGTAAAGGGTGCCCTTGCCCCGTAACAAAGATTGAAAGGTTTTGATCTTTACCCATTGTTTTGAAAGAGAATCACTAGTGGAATACTCTTTTGAGGCCAAGAGAGGAGTGGACGTAGACTTGCAAAGTCGAACCACTATAAAATACTTGTCTTGTGGTTGATTGGTATTGTTTAATTTCATTTATATTTTTAATTTACCTTTGTTAGAAAACAAGCATTAAATAATCAAAACAGCAACTGAACTTGAACAAAGAAAAGAGAGAATAGAGAGATGAAGAACTAGTAGAAGAGGCTTGTGATTCTTGCTTAAAAGTCTAGAATCACAGAGCCCTTTTATTTATAGTTTCTAATGAATCTAATACAAATTGAGAGACAACTAATTGTCCTCTAGAAAAAGGAAACAAAAATTACAGCTTTAGTAACTTCCTAGCTCCTAAAATAGAAAGTTCCGAAAATAGAAACTAACACCAAAATAGAAACTATGCTTTCTAAAAACTCCCAAACTTATGTAGCAAGACTCCTACATCATAAATAGAAAGTAGGGTAGCATCACTAGCATATATTGTTCACGTGAACAGTAACACAGATTTTACTATTCACGTAAATAGTGTCATGAATAGTAAATAGCCCAAGTGTATATACTTCAACACTCCCCCTCAAGCTGGAGTGTACACAAAGAAAACTTCAGCTTGCACAATAAGAATAAACTTGAAAAGTAGCACCAATCTTGAATCGTGTAGCAATGGCAGATGTCGATAAACACTGAGAAAACTTCACCCAAGAGATAATCAACACCAACTTAAAAAAAAACTTTAATTCTTCATGTCAATAGAACCATCCAATATTGAGAACAATCGACGATGTTGAAGTCCATAAGTATAGCAAGATCAAAGACACTATCCATAAAATGCCGGTAGTAGGGAGAAATATCCACACTAGATCTTCAAAATTGTAACTCCAAAGTCCATATAAATGCTTCACAAGAACGCAAGTAGTAGGTAGGCAAAAAACATTATCCACGTAATGCCGGTAGTAGGGAGAAATATCCACGCTAAATCTTCAAAATTGCAACTCCAATGTCCATATAAATGCTTTACAAGAAGGCAAGTAACAGGTAAAGTATGGGTAGGTAAAAGACAATATTGATTATTGTGGACCAAGTTGGTAAGGTAGTATGGGATACTATAGACCAAGTAGGTAGGTAAAGGACAGTACGAGTTACTGTGAACCAAGTAGGTAAAGTAAAAGATAGTATAGGTTACTACGAACCAAGTAGGTAAGGTAAAAGACAGTATGGGTTACTGCGGACCAAGTAGGTAAGGTAAAAGACAATATGGGTTACTGCGGACCAAGTAGGTAAGGTAGTATGGGTTACTACGGACCAAGTGGGTAGGTAAAATACAATATGGGTTACTGCGGATCAAGTAGGTAAGGTAAAAGACAATATGGGTTATTGCGGACCAAGTAGGCAAGGTAAAAGACAGTATAGGTTACTGCAGACCAAGTAGGTAAGGTAGTATGAGTTACTACAAATCAAGTAGGTAGGTAAAAGGGCAATATAGGTAAAGATAGGTAATGATATTGTTGTAGAATGCATAAGTTGAGGGCAAAGATCTTCACAAATAATATCCATCAGCACGTCTTAAGTAGATATAGAATAAGGTACCATTCTCCCCCCACGTGTAGCATTACACGTGGACAATTAATGATGACCAGTGACAAGCATCTTAAAGTATGAGCACAAAAGAAACCCAATAAGGAAAAGTAGCAGCCACAGAGCAGTGTATTATTCACCAATAAAGCTGATCAAGCAGCAGTAAATCGTCTCACAGGACAAAGTCTTGTTCACCAGGGGAAAAAAAAATTTCTGGACCACCACTAACCCTCAAATAGGGCAGGAGAAAATTACTGAACCAGCTTGGAATCTCAAAATTGCAGTAATCACTGCAGCAATCCACTCAGAAGAAGTGCAAGCAACAGATCTCGAACCATAGCAGCAAACTTCTGCTAGATTTGAAACTCTAACAGATCTCGATATGAAGGGAAAGTAGTCCTCTAGGTCTTTGTAGAAGTATTAGATAAAAAGAAGGCTAAACTTGATTCTAAAATAAACAATAGAAGTAGTAGTAAAGCAAGACAGTAGCAGCAGAATTTTTCAAAACAAAGAAATTCAATGAAACAGGGGTACTAGTATACGACTTGCAGCAAAACTTATAGCGCAAACAATGGAAGACAATACTTAGGTCTTGCAATCCGAATTATGGGCATATCTTCGCAAGAATCAAGAGGAATCCCAAGACATCAATATAGTGCAGATTGAACTTTAGATTTGCACAAAAAAACAGGGTAGTAGCAGCCACAGTTGAATCAAATAGGTAGACATATCCCCAGAAAGCTTGGGGCCTTTTTGTAGTATTAATACATAGCTACTTGGTGCTTCAAAAGTCAAAGAAGAAGGATAGCCATTCACAATTATTGCAGCGAAGGTTGGGGCTACCCTACATAAGAAAAAGAAAAAAAACTAGGAAGCCAAGAGAGAGAAAACAACCCCTAGGTTGATTAAACTTGCTCTGATGCCATGTTAGAAAACAAGCATTAAATAATCAAAACAGCAACTGAACTTGAACAAAGAAAAGAGAGAAGAAGAAGAAGAAGAAGAAAAGAGAGATGAAGAACTAGTAGAAGAGGCTTGTGATTCTTGCTTAAAAGTCTAGAATCACAGAGCCCTTTTATTTATAGCTTCTAATGAATCTAATACAAATTGAGAGACAACTAATTGTCCTCTAGAAAAAGGAAACAAAAAATTACAGCTTTAGTAACTTCCTAGCTCCTAAAATAGAAAGTTCCGAAAATAGAAACCAACACCAAAATAGAAACTATGCTTTCTAAAAACTCCCAAACTTATGTAGCAAGACTCCTACATCAGAAATAGAAAGTACGGTAGCATCACTAGCATATATTGTTCATGTGAACAGTAACACAGATTTTACTGTTCACGTGAATAGTGTCGTGAATAGTAAATAGCCCAAGTGTATATACTTCAACAACCTTGAATTTGCAATCAAACCAAAAAATTGGGACAATCCACTAGTTGCAACCGATTCATCCCCATCTAGGTTAAACCAATAGAGGTCAAGATGCAGCTGGGCGCCAGCGGCTGACTCACGTGCCCCCTAAACTGCTCGAAATGGTCACCTATTACATGGCTCACTAACTCTGCCTAGGGTGGGGTACCTATTTTTCGTAGGCAGTCTGGCACGCGCAATGACTTGGTTTGTTGTGTGAACTTAAGGTGAATTTGCTTCAAAGAGGGGGAAGCAAGTGTCTCTTTCCTTCCTTGGTCTTGCTTAAATAGGCCTTGGACGTTGGTTTGAAATTTGTAGGTGACCCCACTTTGGTAAGAAGCTTGATAATCATTACCACCCCTTCTTGAACACCATAGTGTATTTGTAACCTACTTGTTATGCTAGAACAAGGTACACTATGGAGTTTAAGAAAATGTCTGTTTTTCCTGTCAAACATGATAGTAATTCTTCCATCTATATCTTGAACAATGGATTCTAAAACTTTGTTATTGACCTATGGTCTTGGGTTTCTTGTTCCCAATTTCCATTCATTAGGAAAAGCTATATCTTTCCAATGGATGGTTATGCAAATTATAGTTCTGGACAGGACATAATCAGTTTTTACAGAGACAGTTTGGTCTCTCTTAGATTTTTATTAGAGACAAGGGTTTGGCAGTGGTCATGGCTTTCTATTGGACGTGGTTGACCATAGCAACTGGGTTGAACTTCGTTTCATGCTTTAACCATTTTCTTGATGTTAATCTTGAAATAAAGATATTTCTCCGTCTCTAAAGAAACTGTAATGCCTGGACAGACATTAAAATAAACTGGCCTGCATAGGCCTGTTCCAATGGCTCCTAGCAAGGAGTCATCAAAGACAAAAACCCTTTGGTCACAGAGGGTAATAAAACTGATGTGTTTAGGCCTTCCCTGTGCAAAGATTTGATAGCAACTTGAACTAATCCAACGTAGATGTAGTTGTGATTTTGTTTTAGTTTATATGAAAATATATATCCAATTATTCAGTCAATGTAAGATCTTGCAGATGAATAGCACCAACGACGAGAACCTACTTGACATGATGTGATAATGGTAGAATTACTATCTCAGATCATTAAACAAACATAGCATGAAGAATACCAAGAAAAGGATAGCAGATGAAAGTGTGAACCCAAACCCCCCCCCCCACACACACACACAAAAGAAAAATCAACCCAAGAAATAAATAAATAACCAAACATTAACAAACCTCCACATTTGACACTGTGTGACCTATTGATGGACTTCCCAGCCCAGCAATTGAAATAATATCACCAGCTCCAGCACTATCAATGAGAGCTACACCTGTACCCTTCTTTTTCATAAGCTTTGTCACCTACAAAACCAGTCTCTCAGAAGTCACAGTATGCTTAAGGAAAAAGCCTGCATTTCTGCAATGTAGATACTTGTTTACTGGGAATAGTATCTACAAATATGCAAGGCAGAATGTATTGCTTTACCTTTCCTTCCTCAATTTTCTCAACACCTGAATCCGCATTACGGAGACCATGCACTTTATCTCCAACACGAATAACTCCTGATGTGATACGACCGGTCAATATTCGTCCAAGATAAAAGTCACGCTCCATCATGGAAACCTGCAAGTGACTGTCAAGCATCTTTCGGATATTCCCCAGAAAATAAAAATAAAAAGGAGAAAGTTGAAAGCAGCAGAGAAAGAGATGTACGCAGGCATGCCCCTTGCAATTAATTTTTTTTTTTTTAATCAAGAATGGTTTTACAAAATAATTAAACAACTTTTTTATACCAACCAGCATCCGGAAAGGTTCCTCCAGGCTAGCTGTGGGTGAAGGAACGTATTTCAGAATGGCATCAAGCAACTGTGACATATTCTTTGCATCATCTGGAGGATTTTTGGTGAAAGTGGGAGAAGCCCACCCCTCCTTTGCAGAAGCATAAAGAACTGGAAAATCTAGCTGCTCCTCTGCAAAACAAATTGAGCAAAACTCATTTCTAGTGGCATCCCAAGAACAAAGCAATAAACGAAAATTTCTTTCAGTGAAAGGCTTTTCCAGCTAGGCCACCCAGATCTACTCCCGCCTAATGAAAAGACCTTGATGTTCAATATGGGGCTATCACATCACCCATACAGTTGCAGAGGCACATGTTGGAACTTTTCCCTCAGCTAAAGCATCGAAGCTGGTCTAATTTTAAGTAAAGAAGTGCCTAGAATATAGCTCTTTATTCAGTTTCAGCCCCATTTTGACCCCAAAAAAAGGTTTCAGCCACATAGTGAAGTACCATTGACAAAATTTTACCATTATGACTAGGGAGAAAGACATGGAGAACATTCTTGGAAATTATAAGGAATATTTAGGAGTCACATAGAATTTCTTAAGAGGTGAGTCACACAGAAAAAAATAGACATGGAGAACATTCTTGGCAATTACAAGGAATATTTAGGAGTCACAGAGAATTTCTTAAGAGGTGAGCACACAAAAAAACTATCCACAATTTTCAGTGTAAGAAATTCATGCACCTGAAGCACCCAGATTTGCAAAAAGATCGAAAACTAGGCTCTCCACCTCATCACATCTCTCCTCTGTAACTGCAGAAATAAAAACCAGGGAGATCATTATCATGGATAATAGAAAACAAACAAGAAGTTCTTTAAAGAGGAAAAAGCCAGTTTTATTGCATTTAAATAAAATACATAGAATGATATAAGTGCCATTTGAAGCTGCTGCATAGTTGTCAAAGCGTCATGTTTTTTCAGTGGCAAAGCAGCAGCATGTTTTTCTGTAGGCCATAAAGCAGCTGGCTTTGGTCAGTAATGTGACACCAAGGTGTCCTAACAGCTGCTTTGATATGCTTTAAGCCAAAGCAGTGCGCCTTTTCTAAATTGATCTTTAAATTTGTAAAATCTGTTTTTTTTATTTATTTTTCTGTTATTTCTACATGTTCTATTTGCTAATTTTCATTTGTTAACTTATATGGACTTTGTAGACCTTGAAGCATGGAATCAAGTCTTTTATTTGTTAACAACTTCAACCAAATAGAGTCGAATTGAGTCAAATAACTGAACTAAAAATGTTCACAGAAAGCTTGATAAAGGGAAAAGGAGAAGAGAAAACTATCACATTCCACCTGCAAGAGTTGCAGTTTCTCAACAGGAAGGTAATGGTACAGTAGAACCTCTTTTTAATTCCATTCTTCTTCTTCAAGGTTTTGCTTTTTCTCCCATCCCAGACCCATTGACTTCTTCTTATTCAGTGTTTTTCCTAATCCCTTCACCCATCCCAGTCATTTTCTTCTCATTCAATGTCCACCCACCCACTTTTTTAAAACTGTTACCCAATCTGACTGTCTTCTTGTTGTGTTATGTTTCTTACTTTTTCTGATCTTCCATCCAGCCCAATTGTCATCTTCTTATTCTACGCTTTTCCCTTCAATGTGAACCAAATTCTAGGGTTTAGCTTGTACCAATATTGTCCTAGAATTGGGATCACTCCAAGATCCTGTCTCAGGGAACCAGCAGCCTTCTAGAGTTGTAGAAGCTTGTACTTGAAGATCTGTTGGAGGAATTAGGGTTTGCACAGGTTAGGTTAGGGTTAGGCTTAGGCTTAGGAGGTTTTGGCAAGGCTGAGGATGTAGCTTAGGTTATAGACCTGGGAATTAAGTCTAGGGTGACGTCTCAAGGCTTTACGACTGGATAGAAGGGTCTTAGGGTATTGGTGTTGCTGTAATGTAATTCCAGAATTGGATTTTAAGTTCCGAACTAGGGAAGGAGGCTCTAGGGTTTCGGCTAGGCTAGGGGAGGGGCTGTTGTTAATGTTTTATAGTTTCAGGTTAATCCTAATAGGTTTAGGCTTATTTTGAAGTATCCTACTCAGATTAGCACTCTAGTGCAGTCAACTAGGGTTAGGGAGAGGTAGATAGAAGTAAGAGATGGCAATCCCAAAGGGCTTTGAAGTTTGGTTAAGGAATTTGGAAGGTTATTAGGTTTCTAATAAAGCTAAGGTTTAGGTTTTCCAGAGGTTGAAGATGAATTGCCAGAATTTTGAAAACCTAATGGTCTAAATGGATGAAGGCCTTTGATGCACCTAAAAGTAGGGATAAGCAGAAGGGAAAGGTGTGATCCTATAGGGAGGGAAGGGGTAAGAGGGTTAGGGAATCTGGGGCTGAAGGGGGAGGGAATTTGATGCTGGAGCAGGAAGAAGGCTGGGAGGGGCTTGCGAGTAGGTTAGGAGAAGCAAAAGAGGGCTAACAAGGGGCTGAGGTGTTGTTTACCTATTTGTAGATTGAATGAAGCTGCTGGAAATGAAGAAGAATGGCTGAAAACTTGAAGTAGACACACTCACAAGCTGCCTCAGGCCACCCCAAGGAAACCCATGACTCTCTCACCTCCAAACTCTCAATCTCAATTTTATTAATTAATTCAATTGGTATTTACAGAATGGAGGCTTTATTTATAGCCTCAAAAAGAAACAAAGACAGACTTAGACTAGGAACCCACTGGACTTCAAATGGACTCTCTAATTCTAATTACGACTCTTAACTTAATAATGCCTCTCACATAAACAAGGACTCTAATTTGGATTATGCGAGTAGACATAGTCCTAATAAAAAGTAGACTCAAACCAGGGGATTCCAAGACAAACTAGGAATCGAACCTAGACAAAGACTCCGCAATAAATCACAAAATACTAACTCAAGTGAGAATAAAAATAGATCTAGGGTCCTGAGTCTCATAACACTTAGCTAGACTAAATGTGACCCAGGCCTGGGGCACCACGAAATTTGCAAATGACCAAAATACCTGTCGTTCAACATAGGGGCTGTAGGGTTTGAGGAAGTAACCCTAGGCCCTTGGAACCCCTGGAAACAATTTACATCACCCTTTTACTATTTGTGTTTTGTTCTTTATGTTTTCTGATCCTTTCCCCAGCCCTACCATCTTCTGTATTTTTTTCTTGTTATCCTCTCCCCCCCCCTAACCCCATTGTCTTATATTCCCTACTGCTATATAGTACATACTCTCTTTTTTAAAATCCTTCCCCACCCCCCCCCCCCCCCCCCCCAAAAAAAAAAAAAAGCCATCGTCTTCTAATCTACGTGGAGACATCAGAGAACATTGGAAGGTGGACATCAGAATAATCGTAAGGTTTCACATGTAGTCTTGCAGGTCTGATAATTGATGGTGGACAACAGGACTAGCAGAAGGTGGTCATTGTATGGTCACCAGACTAGCCATGAGACTCATGACTGAAGGAAATTCAGATGAAGTGGACGTGGATGGCAGCATCTTCAGCATCATATCACAGATTCACAACCCCTTATATCTTCCCACCTCAGCAGATTCTTCTTTTGATCTGCATATAGGTAATAAAAAACAAAAGATAATCTTACGGTCAGAAGCTGCCAAATAAAGCATTGCTGGCCCCATGAATTGAATTAGAAAAGTTGAATAAAAGCAGCTGAGTGGTTGACTATCTGTAGGCTATAGCACTAACAAATTGATTATTTTCAGCTCTAGATTCCCTACTCATAAAATCCTTTCTTGTAATTCCAGATTTGCAAAACCAAAACCCCAACAATCAAGTTCTTTATAGGGATACCCAGTTTTTAGCTATAAAAGGATAGAGCACTTCACTTATTTAACCCATCAGACAGCTTGCTCCTTTGAAATGCAAGGCACTGGGTTGGAATTTTCCATGACAAAGTGATGACCTCAGCAATCAATCAAAAGACCGGGTAGGTAGTTTTCTCATTTTGTTTGTCTCACATGCGACTTAACAAATCACCTTTCCCTTTTCTTTTAATCAAGGAGTTTTGATACTATTTTGGTAGGGTTTTCCATTTGGATTGAGTTGATCCAAAAAATATCGAGGAGCTGAAGATGTTTCGATATTTTTCTCCAAGCAGAGAGAGAATTAGTTCCTTTGTAGCAATTCTGCTATTACATTAGTGGGTTCATGGGAGGTGTGGAATGCTATGCAAGACCTTATTCTTTTTTTGGTGGAAATACAAGAGCTTATTCACAGCATTACAATCAGAACACTTCTGCAGGATCTAATAATCTGAGGAAGTGTCAAATGAAACATTATTTCAGAGCTTGAAAGCCCATAATTCAATTCTCTTTGCAAGATGAGAGGGAAAAAGCAACTCAGCAAACCCCTCCAAATGATTTTTTTTTCTCATTAAAAAATTTAAAAAAAAAAAAAAAAAACGATGCATCATTATCCAGCTCAAAAATGCATAGGCACATAACACAATTTGCCATCCTACAGCAAGAAAACCATAGCCACACAGTAAAACTTAAGGACAGCAAGCACTATTGTAAGAATATCAAAGCTGCTACAAATACAACCAGAAAATGCTAGCATTATTTCAGTCAACACTACGGTATCTGTCACATGGGTACCTGCTATAATACTAATAGAAATTACTCAACACTCGAGTACATAAAAGTTTATATAAAAATGCAAGCACAATACAAGCATGAAGTGAATTGACATCAATGACTTTCTTCTAGTAGTGAAGGAAGACTAAACTAAATCCTCTCATTTGGTTGCCATTAATTTGGATAAGTAACATTATAGAAAATACAAGATACTTGGAAGAAAAGTACAAGTAGGGGGGGGAGGGGGGAATAACGACTCAAAACGACAATTGTGAATGATAAATCGGTTGCCACTTTGACTTTGTCAAAAAATTTCCATCTCAAAAAAGAAAAGCCATGATGAAATGGCATTCAAAAGGCAGAGGGAAAGCAAACATAATGGTCAAGGCTCAAGCTCCAAGAGTTCATCGGTAGTTAGAAGCATACTAGTTCCAAATTTTTATTTAAAAAAGGGAAAAAATGACACAGGTGGCCATACCAGCAGGTCGGTCTACTTTATTAAGGAGGAGAATTGGGCGTAATCCATATTTTAAAGCTTTCGCCAGAACAAACTTGGTCTGCGCCAATGGACCCTCACCAGCGTCCACAACTAAAATCGCGCCCTCAACCATGCCAACGACCCGCTCAACCTATATACTCATCCAACATGTTATACAAAAGATATGAACATAGGCTTCGAGAAACAACTCGAAATATAGAAATCTTCTAAGTTTTAAAAAGTAACTTACTTCCCCTCCAAAATCTGCATGCCCAGGAGTATCAACCATATTCAGCTCATTTTCCTTCCATGCAATGGAAGTAACCTGCAAAATATGCATGGTATGAGCATTCAAGATTCAAAGTAGGAAATTAATTGAAGATATATCAACAGAATAATCACTCAATTAATAGAAAGATCACAATGTTCATTGAAAAACTACCCAAACAATAACATAATAAACCATCTTCAGTTCTCGACCACCATGTCATGCAGATCCAGCACCAAAGAAGACTTTGCCTTAGCAAATTACCCAAGGTTGTTAAATGTACAGGTTTCGCATTCATTCCATCAGTTGCCACTGTAATTGGCCAGCCTTATGGACCTGAAACATGGGTACATGAGTTGACTACGGAAAACCCCCAATATAACTAGATTTATTTCAGTCCTTTTTTGTTTGTTTAGTTGAACAATGGTATAAGTGTTTCCTCAGCTTTATTTCACTCCTTTTTTATGTTTTTAATTGAACCATGTTATTTGGTTCAAGGCAGGATAGTGATTTACTACTTAAGTAAAGAAATTATTGTCTTTTAGCCCTTTAAAGACCCTCCACTCATAGAGAGAAAGTTGTATTCTGTTTTGGTTTCCTAAGTCCTAGTCCAAAAGGATACTTATAATCAGGCTGGCTGACAGCCTATACATATCTGCCCTCTTCTAAGAGAATAAACATCATTCAGTTTATGCGATTTTGCTCCAGCAGCTGTTGACTTCTCTGGTTGTGAGATCTGCTCCAATGCTTCAAGTCCAACATGGTTGAGATTTTTGGTGTTTAAATCCAACAAACCCGCTATGGCCATGGTGGGAGATCTCAGTGAGATTTCATGAGATATCTCAGATTCTCACTTTTTCAAAGAAGCGAGACGAGATGGAGATCGAGAGCAAAGAGTTAGGATATCTCACTCAAGATCTTGCCATATCTCGCTCGAGATCTCGCCATATCTCACTATATCTCGTCATATCTCGCAATATCTCACCTTCGATCTCACCATATCTCGCTAGAACTCTCAATTTTTGCCTTTTTTTGCAGATTTCATTTGGATTTTCACTTGCAACTACTCTCATCACATCTACAACATCGAAGGAAGACAATCATTCTCTGCTTGTCTTATGAACTTATGATTTAATGATTTATATAGAACTTCTAATGGTTGTATAATTTTATTATTTTATTTTTGAAAATTGAGATTGTGATACTCATATGGACGGAATTTTGATGGCATTTAGGTTATTTGATGCATTTGATACACTTGTTTTTCATTTATATGCCTTAAGGGTTCTATATTACATGTTGTATAACATTGCATTCCCTAATCCTACAACATTTCAGTTTCACACTATGGGTAGACTTCGAAATCATACTTAGGGTTGTTTTCTGACAAATCCAAGGCCACCAATGTGCTCAAAAGGCCTAAAATAGTCTACATACCAAGTTTCAGCCCAATTGGGACCCTAAAACCCACCGAGATGGGCCACCAAATTGACGCCAAAAAATCGCATATCTCGACCGAGATCTCGGTTTTTCAAGGTGGGGAGATCTCACTTGAGAGCGAGATCTTCTACCATGGCTGTGGCTGCACTCATTCGACCTACACTTCCACTAATCAAACTCCTCCATTTTAAAAACACATCTCCAGCAAGGTTAGTTGCAATCAGATCAGATCATATCCCCACCCAATTCTTTTTTCCTTTTCTTTTATGTCTTGAATTATCGGTGTGTTCCAACAAACCGAAATTCAGATTCAGATCTACATCAACATAGCAATTAGATCTGTCCCTAACTTGGACCATCGTCCCTTAACACCATCCCCTACCTTCAACCTAAGATACAACCAAATCCTACCACCCTAAATCCTAATTATAGACTTCTTTGAAACTGGAATTTTCTCCAAACCCTAGAATCTAGAACTTGAGTATATGCCAACCCACCCATCCAAATCCTACCAAGCTTTAGGAACAACATCTATAAATACCCATCTAGGTTCAATCCTAGTGACATCCCCATCCCAATAGTAAAAACCCCCTTCCACATCTCAAGAAACTTACCCCTTGACATCCATAAGGAATTTTCTCCCTAGTAATTGGTCTGAGTCCTACTTCACACACAGCCCCTTAGGTTACCACACCATCTGGATCCCATAGCCAAATAAACCATCTAAGACCCCCTTTCTGATCATCCACTTTTATCTCATAAGCCCTATAACCAAATTGTCAAGAAACCCTTTCCTGTGCCCATTTGAGATGGTTCTTTCAAAGATTTTGGTACTGACCCTCATTCAGAAAAGGCTACATTACTATGTGACCGTTCTAAGTTAGAAAAGCCTTACAAATGCACCAAACAGATCAGAAAGGGCAATGCTTTCCCCCATAGCATCATTTGAAACCAGAGGATACCACGACATTTCTCTGTCTTTACGCAAAGTGTGTGTGGAGAAGATTTTGCCAATTGATAATCCAAATAGGGGAGGACGGTAATGTAGAACTAGAACTAGCATAGGACTACTCCAAGGCAAGATCAAGAACAAAGACCAAAGATAACCAACTGACAAAAGACTAATGGGGTTTTAAAGAAACCCTAACTTCACTATTGAAAACTGATGGTAGGAGGATGGCATTTCAATTGTCTTGAAAGGAAGAAGAGAGAAGAAATCAGGTTTTAGAATACAAAACCATAAATACTACTCAACAGCTACAAAACTCTTCTAATAAAGTCATATTCTTCACCCAAATCATCTCTAATTGGAAGTTGGAACTTTCAAAATTTCTTAATTTGACTCATAAAAGGACTCAAAATAGAACAAGGATTCAACAGGATTCAGTACCAAATCTCCATTTACAACTACGACTAAGCATTGAATAAAAGACTTAAGTAAAAATTGACTAACCTAAACTACTCTCATGATTTTAGTGCAGGTACAGGGAATAATCCATATACATGTGGCTAGTTTTAGACAGCAGCTTTACATCATCTCTCCTGATCTTAAAAGAACTCTCAACTCCATTGGTTATGGTCGTGGACCCTAGGTTCCTTTTGTAACTATCTTGATGCTCAGCATGGTTCAAGAACTCAATCTTGGCAGCCATCTCTATGGGCCAAAGAAGAGAGATCACGAGCAGTTAGAGGAAAATTTTCCTCCCATCTTGGTGACTTTCAGAGGTCTTTCGGGGCTGGAAATTGCTCTCTAGCCTATTTTAGGCCTTCTAAACACATTGTGGAATGCTGAGAGAGTGGGATAATTCTGAGCTCTGAGCCTGTGAAAAACAACAATGTCTCTCCCTACTCTCTAAGAGATGAAGGTGGAGATGGGGGAGAAGATCAAAGAATGAGAGGTTCCAGTGTTTTGGGGGTTTTCTCTATATACTCATCTCTTTTTTTTTAGTTTGTCAAACCACACATACAAACTCTACTACAAAAGGAAATGCACTCACTCATCCACACGCAACGCTCATGCACGCTGGATCAGCCCCCGCCCCCTTTTCTTTTTCTTCTTGTACTACGGGAGTTACAACAACTGCCTACTAGTTTTGCGGGCGTAAGAGTACAGAAAGCGTGACTTTTTGTTGCTTCTTTGATGGTGTGTTACTGGAGAAGGCATTAAGAAATAATCAGAATAGAATTAATAATAAATAAATAATAGCAAATCGTGGTGGTGGAGGCCAGAAACACAAACTAGGAAGGGCCTCATGAGTAGAGTAAGGGTGCTTGTGTTGGGTTAACCTTACTTCTGGTGGGGGGAGCCAGCCGGTGGCATGCATGTCTCTAATTTTCAGCTCTTTAATGGTGGTCCCACATCTCATTACCCCAAACCAACCCACAAATGGATGTGTCAACTAAATGCCCGGTCGATTTTTAGTCAGGCTTAATTGGTCCCCCAAAACCATTTTAGTGTCATGCATTGTCACTATGGAATATGGATTGATCTAAACCCTTGGTCATAGTTTGAGGCGAACAGCCCCAATTCCCAGGGTTAGGGTATCTCAAGATATCTTCCAAACTGTTGGGGTCGTTGCTCCGGATGTTGTTCCCCCAGTGTGAAAGCAGTTGGTTCCATAGTTTTAGAATTCTGCTGATCCCAAGTACTCCATCTCCATCAAGACTAGAACGGACCCAAGCGGAAGCAGTGGTCTTCAGGGATTCTCTTCCCTCACCAGGTCCGATTTGCCTATGATGTTAATAACAAGTTATTTTCAGGTCAGGATCTCGATTTCTTTGACAAGGCCATAGGGCCTACCTGGCCTAATCATCGGCACACAAGAAGCAAAAGATTCAAGAGTCCAGGCAGAAAATACATGCATAGATAGTGGTCTAATGACAAGGGCCGACGACGGCAGCTCGGGAATGGATATCAAATCAGCTGAATGGATCGATTCCTATCAATCATTGGTGAATCTTAGTCAAACAATAATGGTTTCGTCATCAATCAATCAATTGTTGAGTTTTTGACATGTTTAGCCTATTTTAGGCCTATTCAATATAGCCAATGTTGGTGACTTTCAAGGGTCTTTTGGGGCTGAAACTGCTGTCTAGCCTATTTTAGGCCTTCTATACATTTTTGGATACTCACTCCGAAACTTTGATTCAGTGGAAAGGAGCCCCAACAGAAGAGAGGGCAGCTATACTGTCGAAGAAGATCCATTTGTAGTGTGCAGGTATCTATGGAAGAAACCGTATTGCAAGGATATTCGGCAAAAATTAGTAAATTTGTGGATCCTAGGAAGTTGATCACTCAGTGTTTGCCTATAGCAGAGGTCATTCTACGCAATGTCCACGAGCATGTTAATATGTTCTCATACAATGATGTCCCAATTTGACCTAGCTGGTGAATGGTCCTAGTTTGCGGTAGAGAACAAGCAGCAACGAAACATATCTCTGTTCATTCCTCCCCCCCCCCCCCCACACACACATAGTTAAAGGATAGTTCATGATTGTAGGTCAATCACTACCTACAGAAACTCCAGTTAAATCAACCCCCAGCTGGGAGGCATCTACCTCACAAAGAGAAGTTCACAATTCTTTTTGGGTTGTTGGGAGGGGCAGCTTGGGGTGGGTGTGAAAGAATATGTTTCTAGGCAGAAAAACAAAATGGATCTTTATTCAGACAACTGGCTACTATCCAAGTTCTGTTCCTCCAGTTATTCCTCCCTCCACTCTCCCTAGCACTTGCTGTTGATTTTCTGCCCCAGATTTATATTAAGAGTAAACATAAGCCCCACAGCACCTTCATTCCTCCATGCATTTCTCCTTCGTAGGCTTGGTAATAGCTCATGAACTATTTTATGCTGCACATTCCCATCCCAGGAATTTTGGGATGAAGTCGTCACCAGCACGAAATTACAAATAGAATAGTCAAAATGGAATTGAGGGCTATGTGGATTCCCTCACAATAAAGAGGTATTAAGGAAATTGGACTAAGTTGGACCATGCTACTGTTGAATGTATGCCAAATAAACATGACTATGGCCTAACAACAAAAGGCCTCCTTCAATAAGCGAGCAAGAAGCATCAAAGATTTCAGATAGGATCCACATGCTTCAGGACAGCAAACACTAGCTCCCACTGCAACTTCATAAGGGCAGGCCAAGAATGGAACACTGGAGAACAACAAAGACAGTGCTTACTATGGAGTACAGAGTTTCTTGGGGGTGATTTTAGGAGGGGAAAATTTTTTGTACATACAAGAACAGGGATGAGGTTGTAAACGGTTGGGGAGTCGGTTCCTCTAATTGTATAGCCATAAAACTGTCTCCACCCCCGTTCAAAAATTTTATTGAGAATCGTTAGGAAGGGCAATTTGAAAGTTCCATCGAGACTCTTGATAGGAAAAAGAGGCAGCAGTTAGGTGTTCTAGACCAAGCGAACTTGGGAAATCCTCTCCTATTTCGGTTCTACTTTGTTTCCCATATAGATTCAACTCGTAAAACAGCCTATACATAGTGAAGTTATTTTGAGGAGGGCTCATAAGTTCTATCAAAGCCTCCAAAGCAAAACCACAAGTTCATCTTCTTCTCTCCTTGGTTCTTCACCTTAATCTTTCTCAAACTTTCATGGTATCAGAGCAGTAGGTTCTCTTATAGTCTAATCCCTTTCGATTCTAAGTATTACTAATACAAAGGGCTGATTCTATAGAAAGGAAAGAGATCATACCTGGTATGAGAGTCATTTCCAGAAACTAAAGGGGATGCACCACCTTACGCTGGACTTGCTTGTCGTTTTTGTTTGAAGATTGATGCAGCTCCTTACGCTGCAACTGTTTTGGTTTCTCTGTTGAAGATCAATGCAAGTGAATACCCAGATTGAGTTTCTTTTTCAAGGGGAGAGCTGTGCAATGACTTCTTCTCCGGATCTTTGCCGGGTTTGATGCTAGAGTTGTGCCGGAGCTGGCCATTTTCAGGTAATTTGATCTGCGATTTAGTGGAGAGATCTTTCTCTCCAATTTGGGGATGAGTGAG
The DNA here is from genome assembly GCF_041222555.1 of Hakea prostrata. Classification (NCBI taxonomy): domain Eukaryota; kingdom Viridiplantae; phylum Streptophyta; class Magnoliopsida; order Proteales; family Proteaceae; genus Hakea; species Hakea prostrata. Next base: position 36,558,062 of record NC_142609.1, read on the forward strand.
AGTGACCAAGGCCTCTGCGATTTGGGGCTGAGTGAGGGTAATCACTCTTGACCTGTTTTAGAGATTTTGGGGAATTCGAGTAGTTTTGAAACTGGTTGGTTCGATTTGATCTATCGGTTCAGTTGGTTCCATTGGTTTACTTTGGTTTGACTGGTTTTGAGGTAGTTTGCTGGTTCAATCTGGTACTTTTTCTGGGATTAATCTGATTCTGATTTCTGAGACTAATCTGGTTTTGATTTCTGGGATCAATCTGATTATAATTTCTGGGACTAGTCTGGTTCTGATTTTCTGGGATTAATCAGATTTGTCTTGGTCTTAGTTGTATTTGGATATAGGAGAAACTTCAAGCAAAAATACCCTGTCTGAAATTATTTCTTCATCCTCTCATCGGTTGACTAAGAAGAAATTGGAGGGTGTATCAAACTTCCACCAGTGGAGGGCTATAGTTAGAGTTGTTCTTACTGGACAGGGACAGATAGATTCTTTGACTAAGACAGCACCTAAAGATGAAGATATTTGGGCAATTAGTAATGCTCATATACTTGGGCATCACCAAAGTATACATACAGCATTAAGACCACCTTAGGATGTTCCTACCACATTTGACCTTGATATTCCCATTGCTCTTTCGGAAAAGTACTCATCATTGTATTCAGTATCCCATCTCTAACTTTATTGCATTTTCTACTTTATCTTTACTATAGAGACTTATCCTATTCCTAAGAATGTTCTTAAAGCTTTGTAATTTAGTACTATATTTGATTTATCAAAACAGTAGCCAAATAGGATCTTTCACAAGGAATAATTTCAGATTTAATGGATTTAAGACAAACATAATTCAGATATGAAGGTAGGCTGAAAATCGGAGTGGTAGTACATGGATATTAGCTTAACAACAAGGACTGAATAGGTCTTTACAACAAGGGAAGAACTATGAAGAAGAACTGGAAGGAACACTATAAGAGAATTCAAAGAAAATAAGAACTAAGTACACCCGCACTTCACACCGCAAGGTGGATCGAACACCAATCTACCTTGATCAAACACAAGGATTCTTCAAAGGGAAATAGCTAACAAGCAATTTGATTTCAAAGTTGAGTGTTGAGTTGTGTTTTTCACCCTCTTACATAAGTCTCTTTATATAGCATTCTTAAGAGACATAAGCATTAATTCTAACATCCAACCTCTAGCTAACACCTACCTATTAATAACTCAACTACTATCTAACTCTTAACAAAAGAAAACTCCTTTGACCATAAGTTCTTTTATTTTCAAAGCACAACCCTTTTTATTGACTTTTCAAGAACTAGACTTGGACTTATGTCTAGACCATGGAGATCAAAATATGTGGGTTGATCTTCTCCCACCAAAGTAATCCAAGCCCATGAAACCATTAGCTGATTTTAACCCACTAAAACAATCCTAGCCCATGAAAGCCATAGGTTGTTTTGGATCATATCCTTATGCTTTGATGGGCTTGACCATTGGGCTTTTCTCTTCTTTGTATATATTGTCAATTCTGAATCACTTTGTCTAATCTTGGGCGGGCCAATGCAATGCAAGAAGAATTACAGGCCTTCGAAGACAATCAGACTTGTGATCTTGTGCCTTTACCCTCAGGAAAGACTGTTATTGGTTGTTGGTGGATATTCACTGTGAAGGTTAATCCTGATGATTCTTTAACTTGCCTAAAAGCTCGTCTCGTTGCAAAGGGATATGCTCAAGTTTATAGAGTGGATTATGTAGCTACTTTTTCGCTTGTTGCCAAGCTTACATCCAAACGCATTATGATCTCTCTTGTCGCTACCTACCAATGGCCCTTATTTCAATCAGATGTGAAGAATGCATTCCTTCATGGAGATTTGCACGAGGAAGTGTAAATGGAGCAACCACCTAGGGTTGGAGCTCAGGGGAAGATGGGTATGGTTTGTCGCCTTCAAAAATCATCATATGGTCTCAAGGAGTCACCTCGAGCATGGTTTGGACAATTCACTTCTGTTGTAATAGAATTTGGGATGACACACTGTGAAGGCGATCACTCAGTATTCTTTAAAAACTTCAAGGCAGGCATAATCTTTCTTGTAGTTTATGTTGATGATATTGTCATTACGGAGATGACACTTCAGGAATTGATAGGTTAAAGACCTATTTACAAGAGAAATTTCAGACCAAAGACATGGGGAAGTAAAAGTACTCTCTAGGAGTTGAAGTCGCCCAATTAACAAAGGGCATCTTCTTGTCTCAACGGAAGTATGTACTGGATTTACTCTTTGAAAAAGAAATGTTGGGATCAAAACCCCTAGACACTCCCAGGGAAACCAACTTAAAGTAATGCTAGAAGATGGAACCATTCTTGACTATCCAAAGAAGTACAAAAGACTTGTAGGGAAATAGAATTATCTGACTAACTCAACCTGATATTGCCTTTCCTATCAGTGTTGTGAGTCAATTTCTCTCTACCCCCATGAGCAACACATTGGGATGCAATTATTCGAATTCTAAGAAAGCACCAAGACATGAACTTCTTTACACTAATCATGGTCACAGGAATGTTGAGGAATTCTCTAATGCTAACTGGGTTGGATCACCTATTGATAGAAGATTGACTACAGGTTATTGCACATTTGTTGGAGGAAATCTTGTGTCGTGGAAGAGTAAGAAACAAATTGTGGTAGCAAGGTCAAGCGTAGAATCTAAGTATCATGCTATGGCACATGCCACATGCAAAATGGTATGGATAAAACAATTACTCAAGGAGTTAGGATTTGTTGATGACACACCAACGAAGTTATGGTGTGAATGTGTGATAATCAAGTTGTTGTTCATCTAGCATCCAATCCAATCTTCATGAACATACCAAGCATATTAAAGTTGATTATCACTTGGTTCATGAGAAGATACAACAAGGCATAATATTCCTCAGGCATTTAAAGATCGGACAACAACTTGCAAATTTGTTCACCAAAGCTTTAGGGAGTGCAAGGGTTATCTATATTTGTAACAAGCTACGCATAAGTAATATATATGCCAGGGGTGTTAGGAAGGGCAATTTGGAAAAGGAAAGTTCCATCAAGAGTTAGTGCCTTGATAGGAAAAGGAGGCGGCAATGAGGTGTTCTAGACCAAGCAAACTTGGAAGATCCTCTCCTATTTTGGTTCTACTTCAAATCCTTTATAGATTCAACTTGTAAAACATCTTAAATGTAGTAAAGTTTTTTTAAGGAGTGCTCATAAGTTCTATCAAAGCCTCCATAGCAAAACCACAAGTTCATCTTCTTCTCTCCTTCGTTCTTCACCTTATTCTTTCTCAAGCTTTCAAGAATAAAATGAGATACAAGAACAAGAAGAAAACCAATAAAAAGACACTCCCATGGGAGGAAAGATGGAGTGGCACTAAATTTATAAATGAAATACATTTCCACACATTAATTTATTCCGGCTTGTCCCCTCTTTGGCAACCTAGTCACCTAGAGAGTTTGCTGATCTAACCCTCCAGCATACAGAAAAGTTCCCTTGGAACATTAACGACAAGCCTTCACTAATGGGAAGAACATATCTAATCTACCAAGAGGGATCTGCAACCAACTAATCAAACTTTAGGAACCTACTTTCATGATAGCAGCCAACCAGGCCATTAGAGATAGCTAATTAGGGTTTGCAGGATAACACTTCTATTTTCCATATTTCTATCCTACAATTAAGTTCTGGGCCCCAAAAAAAAACACAGTTGGTGATGGATAATAAATTCTACTTCTAGTCAAAAAAAACTAAACAAAAACATGTTCCTTGTGAACCATCAATTATGTATTTAGAAGTTCTATAAAATATTGAAAATTTTGAACAAAGTGGAGAAGGCAATAAGGTTGTGTTGGTGGCAGAGGGAGGTGGTGGTGATGATGGTGGTGGCAATGGTGGTGGCAATGGTGGTGGTGGCGGCAGCAGTGCAATGGGAGTAATGTAATGTAAAGCTAAAGCTGCGATCAGATTTGCCCCATTCAACCAACAGATTAGAGAATTAGAAACGATGACAGGAATTAGTAACTTAAGATCATTAACAGTCATGAAGTTGCACCAAGGGACGGAGCCTTAGTTATGAAGGTGGAATTGTTCAAATATTAGGCCCAGCAGGTAGATAATTCTCAGAATAACAGGAAGACCTGATTGATTGGGAAGATCACCAGCAGCAAATACCCAGCTGTTGAATGTTTGCTTCAAGTTCAAGTTCTCTTCAAGTAGCAACAGCAGATGCTGGTCTTCACTTTAGGTTATATTCCAATGAGAGGAGATCCGCAGGAATAGGATAAAAGAAAATAAAGGGATAAAGGTGGTTCGGTTCTCTCAGCTAGGTTCCTTTAGCCCTAGGATCAGCAGTCGACCGCTAGGTGTTCTAGACCTTAGGTGTTTAGCTCCCACAGCAATATCTTAGCCCTTCTAATCACTCAAGCAAGGACAAGTGAATAATTCAAAGCAAGCTTCAATAGTCAATTTTTTAAAATCTTTTTTAAAACTCTGGGAGGCTGAGGACAGGCTTACATATTAAAAGAAAAAGGTTTGCTCAACAAAACTAGAAAGTCCTAAATACTAAGATAGTATCTAGGCTTTACTGAGTTCTTTAGCCAATATTTTAAGCAATAAAAAACTAGAAACTTCCTAATCTGAAAATAGAAACTAAGAGGAATAGAAACTACTAGGCTGCATACTTTAGCCACATGCATAAATACTAAAACAGGAATCAAAACCTAGAAAAATGACTGGAATAGGAACGAAGTCTTCAGTCTTCAAATCTTCTAATAAGACGAACCAGAAAAATGGGTTGCTAACACTGTTCATGTGAACAGTGTTTTGGGCTTTTAGTCCTAGAAGAACAATCCAACCTGGTCCAAGAAGTGAAATTGAAGTTGGGACTTGGTTCTAGGTTCCACATCAGCTCTCCCATTCCTAGAAGAAAAAAACCACCCCAGGTTTTACAAAGAGTAGGTTTGATCTTTCTGTTATGCATGTAACTCTTCAATCCCCAGTAATATTCAGGTGGTGCATTGAAGATGTGAACATAATCTAAAAGATGTGAAGTTATCTCTTCAAAGAACTTGCGTGGAATTTCTGGAATTTTTGAAGTTTAAGAGTGTGGTGTTAGTCCAAGGGGTGATGGATGCAATTTCTGAAACTCCAAGGTTAGTAGACATAACTTTTTGCAACTCCAAGCGGTGTGTACGTAATTTTCTCTTCTACTTTTTGGGATAGATAGAGAAGCTATAGATTGAACATTTTCTTTCTATTTCTGAGAAACATTTTTGTCCCGACTCATTCGTAAGAACAAAAAAACAACCAGAATTGACTGACAGATTTCCATTTCCTTTGCTTCCAAGAGAAAAACTAAAAAACAGAGAAGCAAAAGTATAACTATGGAAACACTCAGAGGCCTTGGTAGCTGCACTAAGATTTAAGGAGTAGGCAGTTAACTTGGCTTTGAATACATAATCTACCTTTTCTCTCTGAAAGAAACACGACAGATAAGAAAGCAACAGTAAAAAGGTACAACATCAAAATCTATAGAGCAGAGCTAATTTCACTGTGCTAGCCTTTAATTGAAAGACAATTTTTTAAACCCACATTTAATTATGTGAACACACTATACACCCAATTTTATGGAGAAGGTAATAAAAAAGGAGGCCAAATAGACAGATGAAACAAAAACCAAAAGTATAAAAATAAAGGTACAGAACCTAAGTACTGAAACTGTGCACTGTACAAGGCTCCTGTATCTGCAGGGTTTGGAAGGGGCAAAAATATAGTCTCATCCCCTCCTATGCAAGAGAGTCTGTTTCCAAGTTTGAAGCCATAACCAACAGGCTGCAGAAGTGCAACCAACCAACTGATATTGCACTTAAATTAGTACATGTGTCAACAGATAAAAATATTAGGAGTCCTAGACGCAGCTGATCACTAGAAGATATGAACTTCAGTAAAGTGGAACACTAGCATGAAGGCACAATATTTTCCATGGGGCAGAAGCCAGAAAGTAGGAAGCTTTATCCACTGACTAACTACAATTGTTCATTAGTGCATTTTCTATGAATCTTCCCATTTTGAACAACAGAACAGAGAGTGTATAGAACACACTAGCTACAGATACTATAGTTCTTTAACTGGTGTCAATAGAGAACAGTCTTCCAAACCACCACTACGCCAATTAAAGATAATTAAGAAACAGCATCACTGACAGCCCTACCAGAAAGACTCAGTCGGATACCATCCCCAGCAACAACCTTCTGCTAAAACAAGCTTTACAGGAAGATCATAATGTTTGCAACACAACCTCTATTATCTTAAGGGCCTAATTGGTATAAGAACTAAAATTATTACTTCAAAAGAACCCAAAAGCAAAAAGAATTAACATTAATACAATCCAAAAAGAATTGAATGAACAACTAAATACATTTTCCAATGAAACACAACACACCGGTCCTGCTCTGAAATTTTCAAATTAAATACACCAAGCAAAACAATAATGAATACAGAGCAAATTAAAGAAGGAATGTGTTTTAGGGTTGTAGGTTTGAATGATTGCCTTAGAAGCGATGGTGATGCCGCGTTCACGTTCAAGGCTGATATTGTCAAGTGCACGTTCATGGGGAAGGTCAGCACCGCACTGCCTAAGAAGCCTATCCATAAGGGTAGTCTTGCCATGATCGACATGGGCAATCACCGCCACGTTCCGAAGCCTATTTGGGTCTAATGCATTTCCCGTCGCTGGAGAAGATGCAGGGGCAGAAGCAACTGAGAAGCCCCGTGAGAAAGAAGGCACGCGTGGGAATGGAGATGTTTTGAGAAGAGATGTCAAGCGATTACAGCTCAAGGAAGGAGATGGGGAGAAAGATTTCCGAGCCGTAGAATAGAGAGAACGCAGCAAAGGACCTGCCATTACTATTGACAAAAATTGGCCTGGGTTTTGCTAATTCTTGCCTCGCTTGTGAGGCTGTGAGCTGCTAAAACGCTACTGCTCGTTAAAGAGTCGTGTGTTGATCATAGACATGGTGGGTGGCTGCTCAACACAACAGCCCCAAGCAACGTAACGTTAGAGCTTAGAAGTAAAGCACTGCTTATGGGTCTTCCGAAAGCGATTAGTGTGATACTAAACGAAAACAACAGCCTAAATGCGGCAACTTTTCTTCTGGGGTGTTTCAGCAACAGCAGTTACTGATGTCGTCTCCATCTCTTCCCTGGAATTCAACTGCTCTTCAACTTTGAATCTGATTCGAGTCGAAATGGGACGCAGCCAGAGGACTCTAGGTTTATACTTTATAGTTGAAGAAGCCGCGATATCGAAGCCAACCAGGTTCTTAACGAGGAAGGTCGGATTCCAAAATCGGGTTTCAATTTTATTCGGGCTTGTGGGTCTTTCTTTTCTCTCTTATTTTTTTTTGGCTGCGGATTTGCTTTTAAATACACGGCAGCCTCTCAAAGTAGCGGCCATCACCGGGCGCTAAAATGATTGCCTCAAAATCTTGTCCGTTGATTGCTCTTCTTGTGAACCATTCTAATGAATAGTTCTAGGGAAAATTACATGATTAACTACTTTTAGGTTTTCATTTTTAAAAAAAATCACTAAATGTTTCATTTAACAAAACTAGTTAAAACTAACTTTCAGTTTACAAAACTAGCCAAAATAGTAATTTTCATTCCTTTGACATTTTTAACCCCTAAAACTAACTACATTAAAATGGGAAAATCACTATTATGTTCTAAAGGGGAAAATTCACTATTTTTGTTAGTTTTGTAAACCCAAACTCAGTTTTAGCTAGTTTTGTTAAGTAAAATTTTGAATGGTTATTTTTGTAAATGAAAACTTAAAACTAGCTAATCAAAGTCATTTTCCCATAGTTCTACGACCAAACTGGGTTATTCAACCAAATAACCTAAATCTACAACTCTTTTTCTCTCTCATAATGCATCTAGCATGGATTTACTATAACAAATTATCAAGGTGTTACATTCATTCACCGAAGTCGGCTGGCAACTACAACATCATGGAAGAGGGAAGAGATGAGAGCCTTGAGGATTCGATCCAATTTAGGCTATTTGGTTGGATAACCCGGTTAGGTCGTAGAATCAAGTTCATTATAACAGTTCAAAGAGAAAAGCAACCAACTTGAAAAGATTTTGAACATGCGACATGGCATTCATCCTTAGCAGCTGCTACTTTAAGGCGTTGCCGATGATGTAAATCCCTTTTTTGATACAAGGTCGTTTTTTTATATCTATAGTGGATGGTAATATTATATATACCATCAACAAGAGTCTATCTCACGACATCTTCACTAAAAGGTGTTAGTCATGCCAATCAACCAACCCCGCGATGATAAAAATAGTTTGTGGGGTTTACTCAAGGTAAAGATTAGATATTTTATTTTCATTCTTAGATTGGTATAGTCCACATGGCAAACTCTTAGTACTCAGTAGGCATTCCTTCAGAGATTTCCTAAATTGAGAGGAGTTGAACCCACCGAAGCATATCTCTAGTGGTCCAATCTATGGTGGTGTATCAGTCTAATGCACTACTTAGTTTTATTTTTATTTTTTCTTTTGGGGGGGGGGGGGGGGGGCAGGGGGTAAAACTACCTAGATATATAGGACTACTTTTATAAGCAATCATGACTCATAAAGTCACACATATAGTATCGCTCAACCCAAGAAAACAATACCGAAATAAGCCAGCTAGAATGTTGGAAAATGTAGCATATTATATGCTTTACATTTTTCTCATATTGGATTGGCATCGAAAAAATAAATATTTGTAAAAATATCTAAAGTTTCACATAAATACTAATAATAAAAAGGGAATATTTATGTGAAATATTTAAAATTGCAATAAATAAATATTAAAAAATTGTGAATTATATTTATCCCTTCTTATTAGACAATTGTGAAAAAATATGATAATGCCCTTATAGATTCTTTCATACACATCCTTGCATTATGAATTCAACCCCAAGCAACATAATGGTAGAAGTAAAGCACATACAAGCTTGCCTCAGGGAGAACATGTCGATCTAATGCACCACAAGGTCGATGACTACTAAGGTTTTCAAGTCTGGTCATTTAAGCAATTATGACCCTCAGGTGCATAGTTAGTCAAAGCAATGAACGGTGTACAACTCCAAATGTATAACATGATCCAAAAAAATTTTGTGGAGAATATTTAAGTAAAATACCATATCATTATATGTATGTATTATGCTATAATATAAAATTTCCCTTGTTATGATATTCTCAAAATCTTGTGGTTTTATTTGACAAAAATCTTCTGAGTATGTTTCTAGTTGATATTCTAAAGAAGTTTCTAAGGAGGTTTCTAAAAGTTATGAAAGGGGTAACACACATTGGTTCCTTGTACAGGAACAAGTTTGTTGTTGTGACTAGTGTTTTGAATTTTTAAAATTTATTGTTGGATTTACTTTTACTATACCTCTACCACGTTGAGCTACGGTAATTTCTGAGAGATAAGAGGAATCAGAAATTATTGGGGTCATAATACAATGTTGGAAGAAGATAAGGGTTTTTAAGAAGAAGTCCAGAAGTATGATATAAATGAAAATTAAGTCCTAATAACATGTTAACAGTTGGTGGTAAATTATGTTTAATATAGACAGTATCAATAGAAAAATGAGGGATATATTGTTTAAAATGGTTACGAAAAGCTAAAGTAGTTGGTTTTAGTTTATGAGTGTAATAATGAGGAATTTGGTTAATCCCATAACTAAGAGTAGTTTCAGAATTTTGTATGGGTTCTTGGTCATCGTCAGTAGTGAATTGTGGGGATAGTAAGTTATTGCTACATCCTATATCTACATGGGCTATAAAGAAAATATGTTTATTAGAATGTAAGAGAGTAATTTGGATTTTTAAGAAGACATTTTGGGTAGTAAGATTGGAAGAGCATTGAAAGTCTTCCTGGTTTTGGGTTTTATATTCCATCTTAGGTAAAGTTTGGTTTTGTATTGTTGGTGAGTAAGAAATAGTTGGTATGTGTTCTTGTTTGGCTATAAGTATTTGGAGTAAATCATGGATTTAGTCTTGTTTGATCAGATATTGTTGGAGAATATCTGGGCATGTTTGGTTACACGAATCCAGAGATTTGAAATCTCTGGAATCATGAATCTGAGAATTATACCCGTTTGGTTGTAAAAATCTCTAGATTCATGAAATCTAGAGATTCACCACCTTTTTACACTAAAAACGTGAATATGTAGATTTATGGGTAAGGGGTGAAATCCAGAGATTTCAAAAAAGCTATACATTTGCACATTCACAAAAATCACGTCGATGAAATAGTTTTTTAGTATGAATCCACAAATTTTTATTCCACAACCAAACATTAATTTTATAAATTATGACTCCATAGATTTGAAATCTATAGATTTGAAATCTCTAGATATTTGAAATCTCTAGACTCATGTAACCAAACAGGCCCTTATGTATTTTGTATTTTGTTTTCTAATTTTTCAAAACGTTGATTATCTTGAGTATTTTTAATCTCTATGTGTTGTTTTAAATTCGCAATATTATTTTGATTTTGGAGGACTTTAGGTTTTAGTGTGGTAAATCTAAAGTCGATGGTGCTTGTTGATGGGGTTATGATTGGTGTAGGAAGTGTGTTGTTTTTTGATAAACAATGTCTACAAGCTTCTTTATAGTATAGTGAGCATTAATATCTCAGGTCAAGAAAATGATAGTATAGATAATAGACGCAAGGTCTATTGAGATTTTCTTTGTTGTTTATCAAGTTATGTTGCACCTTTCCATTAAGAGATGAAAACATTGAGTTTAGTGTTATGTATTGGTAGTGGTGTCTGATTTCCTATAGTTACTTTGATATTTTTGGAATTATTTTTTAATTCTATTATAGTATAAATACTTTTAGTGTCTGAAACATCTTGGTCTATTTCTATTAATACTTGATTTGTAGTTTGTACTAGGTATGAGTTTCTAGTGTATATGTTTTGTAATTTTGGACAATTATTGCAAAAATGTCCTAAGTCTCCACATGTATAACATTTTAGTTGTGTCTTGTAAGTTTTTCTTGGATTAAATTTTCAAACATATTTGTTCTTGTCTAAGAATTGGCTTTTTAGCTTCTGATTTTTTTAATGTATAATTATTCTTTTTGGTGGTTAACTATATTGTCTTTGAGGTTTATTATAAGATTTATTTATGTGTTCTATAAAAAGGTATATTGTTATTGTATTGTTGGGTACATACATTGTATTACAATAACTATATTTTCCTTTTAGTTATTTTTGTGCCAATTGGTCGGCATATTTTATTTTAATTCATGCATTATGAAACTAATTTTATGTCATATTCCTCTGACATCTGGTCTAGCTTTCTTTTCATCAGAGTAACTAGCCCATTCATCTTTCCATTGTTGTAGTATTTGTTGTCTTAAAATTCTAGGGAGTTTAAGAAACAGTTTTTGGTTTATACTATAATCAAAATATTGAGTTGATTTTAAGGCATAATACATATAATATTTACAGAACTGTTTCATATATTTGTAATATAATAGGCTCATTTGTTCTAAGGTTTTTAATGCTTCCATTTGTTTATATTTCTTTTCAAAATTAGGATCATATCCTGTAAGTAATTGTCCTATAATATTTAAGAAAATATATAAGATTATTTCCTTGTGTTAATATATAATATTGATTTGGAAATTTTTCTTTGAATATTTTCCATACTACTTTAGCTGAATTTCCTAAGTATGTTTCTTAAATGTTCTTTTCTAGCAAGAATCAAACTCAAGGGGAGCTAGATTACAATGAATTTGTTCCTATCTCGTTACTAAGTATATCTGACAACATGTTTGTAAGGAGTGATGCTAATGAAGACAATGTTATAGGCGACACCACTGAATGTAGCACTGTTATAGGTGATGTCACTAAAGATACTGACAAAAATCTACATGGTGAAGCAACTACAAATGTACCTATTGCAGAAAGTGATACAGTTGAAACTCTAGTGCAATTACCAATTCGCAGATCTACTCAGATTTCTTAGCCTTCAGTGAGATTGCGCGAGTTTACAACTTATCATACAGCTAAGTCCCAATCCAATTTTATGTAAATTATAATAATATCTCCCTTCAATATTTTGCATATCTTTCAGCCATTAAAGACCACAAAGAGCCAGCCAATTTTATTGAAGCCAATAATTCACCTAAATGGATGAAGGCTATGAATGAGGAACTAGAAGCTCTTCATAAAAATAAAACATGGGATATAGTGCAACTCCCAAGTAGCAAATATCCAGCTGGATGTCATCGGATCTACAAGACCAAATTCAAGGGTGATGGGACTCTAGAGAGGTATAAGGCAAAGCTTGTTGCCAAAGGATATACTCAAACATATGGAGTTGATTATAGAGATACATTTGCTCTTGTAGTGAAAATGAATACTGTAAGAGTGTTGATGTTAGTTGCCGTTAATTGTGGATGGTCATTTTTGCAAATGGATGTAAAAAAATGCCTTTTTATAGAGAGACTTAAAATAAGAAGTATATATGAAAATCCTTCCAGGCCACCCATTAGAAAAATAAGATGAACTAGCTTATAAATTGAAGAAAGCAATATACGGCCTAAAACAATCACCACGAGCATGGTAATGAAAAGTTAAGTACAACTCTTATTAGATTTGGATTCACTAGAAGTAGATTAGATTCTTCCATGTTTGTGAAGAAAACCTCTACTAGCATAACAATAATTTTGATATACGTAGATGACATTGTAATTATTGAAGATGATCATCAAGGAATCAATACCCTCAAAGAATATTTGAAGAAGACTTTTGACATCAACGATTTAGGACAGCTTCGATACTTCATTGGAATTGAAGTTGCAAGGTCTAGTAAATGCTAATTCATCTCTCAAAGGAAATATGTTATTGACTTGTTTAAGGAAACTGGCAAATTGAGTGTGAAACCAGCCAACACACCCATGGATTATACTTGTAAGGTTACTAATAATGATTCTCCATTGCAAGATAATAATTGTTTCAAAGGTTGGTTGGAAAATTGATTTATTTGATCGTTACTAGACCTGACATTGCATATGTAGTGAGCTATGTCAGTCAGTTTATGTATAATCCTACCAAATGGCACATGGAATTGGTTAATCACATACTACGTTATCCGAAGTTTTCTCCAGGAAGGAGCATTTACATGAAGAAGAATGAATACACAAACATTGAAGGATATGCCAATGCAGATTGGGCTGACAATTCTACTGATCAAAGATCTACTACTAGCTTTTGTATATTCTTTTTTTTTTTTTTTTTTTTTGTGTTTCAAGGAGTATGCCTGAATCCTGTAGAATTCACTTGTCTCACCTTTACTACTGATTATTCAATCATCTGAATTCTCTGCCACCTTATGTCCTTTAAACCGGAAATACGGGACTTATTTATGCTGCCCTTCCATCGGTATGGACTCTAGGCCTTTACACAGCCGTTGACAGATGATCGTACCGGCGATCTCTAAAATCCTTAGAAAGAAAAGTATCGTACCGGCAAATATCCCCCTTTCCTGGTATCCAGCAAATATCCAGTCCTCTGATACCAGTAAGTTACTGAAGGAGGCAGTAGTCTTCTCCTTATCTTATGACGTTGGTCTTCAGTGCTTAGAGGAGGCGAAGTGGGAACATCAGAGAACTCGGAATTTTCATGCCTCCTTCAGTAAGTTACTTTCCTTAAACTTTTAGGATGGGCCTGGAGTAAAATACCTAGTATGGGTTTATTATTCATTTTCTTTCTTTCTTATCTTCGGACTGGATAACCGTAAAACATGCCTACAGTCGTGCCTCTGCTGTCGGTGACGGCCAGTATTATATAATAATCCCTGATGATTAGTCTGAGAAGATAACCATAAGATATACATATGCTAAAAGCCCCGTGAAAAAGTCGGTGATGCACAGCACTGTATGTCTATGGTGATAATTCTCTAACGAAAACAGAAGCTAAGCAATGGAGTAAAGTTAAACGTGCCTATCTCCTAAACTATTGAACAAAAATCGTCTGTCAACGGCTGTGTAAAGGCCTAGAGTCCATACCGATGGAAGGGCAGCATGAATAAGTCCCTTATTTCCGGTTTGAAGGACATAAGGTGACAGAGAATTCAGATGATTGAATAATCAGTAGTAAAGGTGAGACAAGTGAATTCTACAGGATTCAGGCATACTCCTTGAAACACACACAAAAAAAAAAAAAAAAAAAAAGGGATCGTACCGGCGATCTCTAAAATCTATATATATAATTTCAAAATAAAAGAAATTATTTTGTGGAAAGATAATGCTAGACATATCCTTACTGAAAAAACTATTTACAGATTAGTTATCTAACGATTTTCCTACTTTAATCCAAAATGAGTTTGAGTGCTGGTTTTTTAAAAAATAGGTAAAAATATAAAAGGAAAATCATGCAAAGATAGTCTTAATTCATTTGTTTGTTGTGTTTTACATGCCTCTTATAGAAAAATTATGTAGCTAGTTCTGTTAAAGGGAACTTAGGATCCGTTTGATAACTTGCCAAAAACAATTCCTAGTTTTTCTTGCTTTGAGAAGCAGGAATATTGGCTGAAAACGGTTTTGTTTCGCATAATTTTTGCCACATAAATTAAAATTTATGAAAAATTTTGCTTTGAGAAATACTTATATATGGTGCATCAAATATTTGTTGTTGGGTTTCTTGAAGCAAAAATTGGGTGCGGGTTCAGCTTAAATGAAAAAATTTTAGAAAGGGTATTGTGGAATTTGTCACTCTAAATATAACTATGGCAACTTTCGTAAATTTTATTACAATTTTCAAATTTGTTTTAATTTAACTTTATTTTTTTTAATCAAATGTCTACGTGTATTGTTTCTAATTCCAAAACCAAGTTTTGTCAAATGTTTTTTAATCAAATGTCTACGTGTATTGTTTCTAATGCCTAACAATGTTTTTGCATCCATAAATACTCAAACAGTTTTTGGTGTTTTTCGAAGTAGAAACACGTGTGTTATCAATTGGGTCTTTAGTATTGTCTAGTCTTGTAATTTTCCTCTAGCAATAAAATAATTTCATTTTTTTTGAGTCTTTTACACGAGCTCCCTCCGTATCCACTAGAAACATGGGGCACCACCTTCAAAATTGAAACTTTACGAAGACCCCCTCCAGATTTCACATCGTTGGTGACTGTATAGGTTCACCGTTTAAATTCAAGTTACATTTTTAAGAGCAAATTACACAGCACTCACTATTTTTAGGGTGAAACTAGTGACCACCCACTATTGTCTCAAAACTACATGACACCCACTTGTATAATTACAAGTTGCCCTAGTTAAATTTGTTGTTAGATGGATTTGTAAAATTATCTAAATGCCAATGGTGGATTAGTAAAGCAGTTAGAGGCCCAACCTCCCACGGGAGGTCGACCGAAGTCACGGTATTTATTTCACCCAAGATTGGGTCTCTCTACCAGGTGTTCTGCCCGTGGCTTCGAGGGGTATTCATGTTTGGCATATGCCTGCTCTGACCGACGACATTAATATTCTCATTCCCGTCCTAGTATATTAGAAGCTCTTAATCCAATTTTTTTTTTATCTAAATGCCTTTACCTATATTTAAGTCATTTAAAATTTAAATTTAAATTACTCAAATGCCCTATAGGGTAGTGAAATGACATAATTACCTCCCTCCATTTACCCAACCCCCTTTGGTAGGTGAAGGGATTCTCCCTTCACCCATATTCTACATACACATCTTCCAACACATTGCCGGCAACCGCCCACAGCCACTGCCGCCAGGGAGTTTCAATATTCCAAGTCTGAGTAGTCTTTCTACACAAGAAGAAAACCCCTCATTTTCTCTCTCTTCTGCTTCTCTATCTTTGGCAACGTGACACTCGAATCTCAGAAACAGCTTGAGGATCCGAAAGAATCATATACAGTCCATGGGTTTGGAATACTTAAATGGGTTTCTCTAAGCCTAAAATCTATGTCAGGGGCGGAGGTGGTTCCCTGGATTCCATACCTTTTCAAAATATTTTTTTCAATTCACTAACAAATCTAACGCAGCATAATTCAAATCCCAAATCGATATCATAACCCAAACAAATTCCTAAAGTTCTTGGGGTAAAGGAATCAAACAAAGTACTTGATTAAATGGGTGAGAGTAACATGTTATCACTTGTTTGAGTTGACTGAACTGATTGTTGCATGTGATTATCGAAAGACATTTCTGGTTATTAGAGTATAGTATATTAAGTAATCTTTTCTCATATTGTAACAGTTATTTACATTCTATAAATACAAGATTTATAATCTCATAATGAGATTATGCATTCACTTAACATGGTATCATTCCTGAAGGTTCGCTCCTGAGATTTTAATTCCTTTTTTCTCCCCTGCACTCTTTTCTCTCTCCTCCTTTCTTGATATTTTCTACGGTTCTTGAGTTTTTGCTCTATCAATGGCTTCCGATTCAGTTACTTCTGCTGCATCCATGGAATCTCCTTCTGCTCGCTGTTCTTCTTCACTGGGATTCTCGAACATTCATCACTTTCTCACGATTCGCTTAACCTCTGAAAATTATCTTGTTTGGCAAAGTCAGTTCCTTCCTCTGCTTCGAAGTTCTGGATTGATGGGGCTCATCAATGGTACCAAACTCATGCCTCCTCCATTCTTACATCCTGAGTTGGCTTCCCCTACTGCAAATCCCGAACTTCTTGCCTGGCAGTATCAAGATCAAACTCTCCTAAGCTGGATTCTCTCCAGTGTCACGGAGTCTGTTCATTCCCAAGTTGTTGGTCTTTGTACCTCTGCTAAGGTTTGGGCTGCGCTCTCCTCTGCTTTTGCTTCATCTTCTCAAGCACGGATTATGCAGTTACGTTTGCAACTCCATCAAGTGAAGAAGGGTTCTGACTCTATGGCCGATTACTTACTCAAAATCAAAAAGCTTGCTGATGCCCTAGCTCTTGCATCCCAACCAGTACCTGATTCGGATATGGTGTTGTATATTCTTGGAGGCTTAAGCTCTGAATATCAGGCCTTCGCGACATCTTTAACTACTCGAGACTCTCCAATTAAGATTTCAGATCTTTATGGTCTTCTTTCTTGTGAAGAACTGCAGTTATTCTCTGCTTTACAAGATCTCACCAATATTACTGCTCAAGTGGCTACTACATCTAGTGGGGGCTTCAATCGTGGTGGTTCATTTTCTCATGGCAATAATCCTCGTTTTTTTGGAGGCCGTTTTGGTGGCCGATTTGCTTCTTCTGGTGGTCGTCATGGAGGACGCCACAGTGCTTCTTTGTTTTGCCAGATCTGTGATCGATCAGGTCATACTGCGAAAACTTGTTTTCATCTTCAATGATATGCCTCTAGTTCTGCTCCCTTCTCTCCAAGGGCTAATGTTGCTACTGCAAATCGTGGAATAATGCATTGGATACCCGATTCTGGAGCCTCTCATCACATAACCTCCGATTTGGGTGCTCTTAGTTCACCTATTGAGTATCTTGGTGTTGATTCTGTTCGTCTTGGCGATGGTTCAGGTCTGCACATATATCATATTGGTTCTTCTTCCTTCTCTGTGAATGGCAATAATTTTCATCTTGCTAATGTTCTACATGTGCCTACTGCTGCTCACAATTTATTATATGTGCATCGTTTTGCTTGTGATAATGATGTTGTGCTTCAATTTGATGCTTGTGGTTTTGTTATTAAGGATCGATGCTCGGGCCAGGTCCTTCTTAGAGGTCCTGCTGATAATGGTGTTTACACACTTCCTGTGATGTTGCATAATACTTATGTTAAAGCTTTTTCTAGTACATGTGTTACTCCTGATGTTTGGCATTTTAGGCTAGGTCATGCTAGTTTTCCTGTTGTCAACCGTATGATACATACCTTTCATCTTCCTTCTTCTGGTTCTTTTTCTTCTTTTGTTTGCTCTTCCTTGTCACTTGGTAAATCTCATAGGTTACCTTTTAAGTCTTGTTCTCCTACTACTACAACTGTCACATCCACCCAGCCGGTACCCCATTTGGAATACCCGGGATGTGATCCACAGTCCAAGGATCAATGATCTGAGGTCCATGCCTCCCACATACACGGTAACACAATCATGAACAGTAATAATCAATGGTAAAACAGCTAATATCAAGTATCATCAATAAGACAAGATTAACTAAATCAGAGTGCGGAATATAGATAATAAATAAGGTATGATCAAAATCATAAAGGGTGAGAAGGTATGGTAGTCACCCTCTCAGAGCAGCGGAAAAGTATTAAATCAAGTTAGTTACATATCCAAGTATCACCGGAATAATTCGAAGACAAGTTAATTACAAAATCCAAGGTTCCACAAATACACCAGGGGAATGAAGCACTATGCTAGGGTTTCTTTTATACTAATGGTAGTCTCCTCAACAGTACGGATGAAGTAAACCCAGTGCTGCCGCTCCCGCACAACTGTGGGGCTAACCCTGGTGCAAATAATAATCCTCCTCGGCTCCAATATACGAATCCTCACCGGCGCCACTACCCGGAGGGTAGTATGTGGAATCATAGTTCGCCTCATAGGAGGTGCCATCGTAATCTTCGGTACCTGGAATGTAATCTAAAATATTTGCACAAAAGGAATGAGTTCGAAGAACTCAAAAAGGAAGTTATTCCATAATTAGAAATCATACACATTCAGAACATATAATAATGCAATGTGATATGGAACATATGATGCAGATATGAGCCTAACTCTATGAATGCTGGTCTCTAAGGTAGACATGCTTTAAGTCATAGCACCGTACTTCTCTGGGTCGTTAGTCACTCTCCCATTTCCATATCTTGGGAATGCCCGGGGAAGATCGGTAAAATCATCAAAAACCATGGTAAGGGGATCGGTCACCGCTCTCTCACATCACCATTTGGTCAAGTATCGGCGCATGTCACAAGAAAGCCTAGCCCAATGCAAGTCATCTACTCGATCGGTCAAGTCGATTCAGATACATCCATTCCTCGCCCCCGGCGATCCTTTCCGGTATCCTTCACACTAGAGTCGGCGAAATCCCGGATTTCGGACTCATCAACCCTATTGGTCATCCACATATAGTAAACGGGAAGCTCTCACGTCCTCTCACGGATTGGTTACCGGTCTTGAGCGCCCGTGAGCCCAAGTCTATCCATATGCAACTCTACCAATAAATGGCCCCTTTCGTGTATCCGTAGCATGGTTTATGTCCCCTACCGGATTGGCTACCGGCCTAGAGCGCCCATCCAACCATACATTACCACGGGTTGTTCGGTCTCAATGCCCTTCCGATTCGGGTCTGACACGACAAGGATGAACCTAGCCACACAACTAGACAATCCTATGTATGTCATCCAATAACTCGAGAGAGTGTCGATAGGCACCATCGGAGAACATCCCATACTATTCCCTCCGATGCCCAAGGACAGAAGTGTCAGTAGGACACCCTCCAATCCCAAGTCATACGTAAGCAATCACACATCAAATCTCATCATTCTCATGCATCCAATGCATATTCATAATAGTAATCAAATCATGATATTGAAACGAATCATTATAAACATAAGCAAATCAAAATGATAAAGTAACACAACCAATGTATAAAGATTTAAATGTTACTTGTTCTAACACATATGTAACAAGATCATAATGATTGAAAGAGATTTAGGGATTTCATTCTTTGAATAAAGCACAGTTCAATACTTGATGACTTATATGTTTATGGATATAACCATCCTTACCTTGGATGAGTTGATGATGAATTGAGAATACCAAGAATAGTCCAATAGAAGTGTTAAGGCCCTAAACAAACATCAATAATAAGTTAGAAAAGAAGTCGGAAGATCGGATGTCATTTGAGTCAAAACTGACCAAGGTTGTTGTCAAGAACAACTTTGGTCGATGGTCTTGGTCGATGGTATCAACCAAAATGATCGACCAAAATAGTCCTCGGAGCGGGAATAGTGGATTTTGGGGATTTTGGTCCGAAATGAGTCTTCTTTTTGTGTTAAAAACAAACAAAACTTGGACACACAACCAAAAAAGGAGAGAGAAAATTTAAAAAAAAGAATAAACAAAACCCTATTTTTTTTTTAAAACGCACATTTTTGACATATCTTTTTTATGTAAAAAAAACTTGGCGTGGGTTTGGTTTTTTTTTTTTTTTGGGGAAGGGCAACCAAACCCAGGGGAACAAAAAAGAATTTTGTTTGAATCATATGGCAATGTTAAACATGTTGTTCCATTGGCCTAAAATGAAGGTGTTGTCATTGTTGGCAACTTAAGTGGGTTTTGATATGGTACAGCAACACACAAAAAGGTTCCAAGAGAAAGAATCCAATTCAAATAAAGAAAACTCAAGAATCCCGTTTTTGAGGGTCTCTGTCCAGTTTTGATCAACCTCTTCATCGGATGGTCATCCAGTGTCCGATTGAGCCGATTTTTGGAGGAGAGCTTCACGACTTCTTGATCTTCAAATCCAACGGTGAGATTGTTCATTGGAGATCTCTAAGTTAGTCCGATTGGTACGTCAAAACACTCCTTGTTTAAGTCAGATAGGAACTCTGAGTTTGACTCAAACTCTGAGTCCAGTTTTGATCAACCTCTTCATCGGATGGTCATCCAGTGTCCGATTGAGCTGATTTTTGGAGGAGAGCTTCACGACTTCTTGATCTTCAAATCCAACGGTGGGATTGTTCATTGGAGATCTCGAAGTTAGTCCGATTTGTACGTTAAAACACTCATTGTTTAAGTCAGATAGGAACTCTGAGTTTGAAGTTTGACTCAAACTCTGAGTTAAATTAATCTATAAAAGGAGAGCAAAAGAGGAGGACGTTTTTGAGGAGCTTGGGAATAGCGTGGAGGTCGAACCAAAAGACGTTGGTTGGCTATGGAGATCTGAAGCTTGGGAATAAGAAGTCTTTTGTTTTGCTGAACAAGAAAGAAAGTGAAAGAGAAGAAAAGAAGGGAACATGGTTGTATGGCTTTTTTAAAGAGAGAAAACTGAAAAAGATTGAAAAGAGAAAAAAAAAAAGAGTTGGAGAAAAAGAGAAACAAGTATTGTTACCATGCATCTTACACAAGTTGAGGTAACCCGTATTCACAAGTGATTGTCTATTATTTTCTAGGTTATGTTTAGTGATGAAGAATCTAGCTCATGAATGTAATTTGGGGAACTTGAATTATTGGTTTACATTGTGACCTAGCAAGTTGGAGCTTGTCTAGGGGGTTGGGGTCGGTGCCCTTGTCTGAATTGCATTTTAGACTAAAGCAGGGATTGGTGTTCCTGGACTGTTGTAGCAGTCAAAATATCTAAGAGTGTATTGAGTAATATACGAAACCCTAGGTTGGGTATTATTCCGTGGATGTAGGCAATTTGGCTGAACCACGTAAACTCTGGTGCATTGCGTTTTTGTTTATTTTTCTTTGTTGCACATATTGGAGTGCCTTGATTGCAGAGTGGTGGTACACTGTCTGGTAGACCCAGCCACATTGTGGTGAATTTTTGAAGACACTGATTCACCCCCCCTCTCAGTGTCA
Source organism: Hakea prostrata (assembly GCF_041222555.1). Taxonomy (NCBI): domain Eukaryota; kingdom Viridiplantae; phylum Streptophyta; class Magnoliopsida; order Proteales; family Proteaceae; genus Hakea; species Hakea prostrata. The sequence continues at coordinate 36,579,648 of NC_142609.1, forward strand.
ATCTGGGACTAACAAAACATGAACATAATACACTATATAGCTCAGTTTGATATCAAATGGTATGATGTTAATAGGTAAATCATGGAATACATATGCTAGGCATGAGATATAAGCATTAGCATCAATGAATGGCTAAGGGAATCATGGATTGAGCATGAGTAGGCACTTGGAGTGGTGGTTGCAAGGTTGCAGCACCATTCCAAATGTCCCATCAGCAAGATGACAATAGAAAAGAGTAGGAAATGGTAGGGTAGAGAGTGGAATGAAGAGTCATACCTTAGTGTGGAAGATGAAGGCAAGAATCAATGATAAACTAAGTGTCTTTGATGAGATACCCTTCACACTAACCAAGGAGCTACTTTGGGAAGCTCTCCCCACGTTCCCAGGTGAGAAAAATGATTGCAAAATGCTCAAGGCTCAAGGTCATATTAAATAGAAAAGGAATATTCCATGGAATCATTAACTTGGTAGACTGGGACATTTTGGTCGATGGTCCTTGGTCGATGGTATCGACCAAAATGATCGACCAAAATGTTTTCAGCAGAAAACTCAGGTTTAGAACAGCAACTTCAAGTAGGGATTTGAAAGGCTATACAAGGTCAAATTGAGTGAGGTTTTCTTCCACAATTCAATCAAGAAGTCTAGTTTCGGGGAATACCTTCGGATTGTGCAAAGGAGGTCATTTGGTACATCAACCATATTAATCTTCTCCGATGCGCAGACCTTCCTTAAACACTGACAATGCATTTAAGCAAGGGGTATCATTGTCAATGTCCATGGGCTCGGTCTCCAAATCATGATCATCAATCAGGATGGTCCATAAATCTCTTCTTCCACCGCTTTGGGTCCTCGGACCTGAATACAACAGTGGATCCGGGTCAGGGTCAAGGTTAGAATAGGGCTGGATATTACAACAACCCCTCTTCAATTGGTCTATTCTGACTTGTGGGGGCCTTCCACTGTTCTTTCCACTGAAGGCCATCGTATTATATTTCATTTGTGGATGATTTTACCCGTTTTACATGGCTATACACCATTACTAAAAAGTCTGATGCTCTTCAGGTTTTTCAAATTTTTAAAGCTCTAGCTGAAAATCAATTTTCTTGTTCTCTTAAGAGTTTTCAATCTGACTGGGGAGGGGAATTTCGCAGTTTTACTACCTTTTTGCAGTCTTGTGGTATACTTCATCGCCTTTCATGTCCTCACACCTCTTAACAAAATGGTCGGGTCGAACGTAAACATCGTCATATTGTGGAAATGGGCCTTTCTTTACTTGCACATTCTGGTTTACCATTAAAGTTTTGGTCTGAGGCCTTCTCTATTGCTGTCTTCCTTATTAATCGTTTGCCTACTACTGTTTTAGCTTCTGATACTCCTTTTCATAAGCTTTTTAATCGTCATCCTGACTATACATTTCTTAAAGTGTTTGGCTGTAGTTGTTTTCCATTCTTAAGACCTTTTCAAAAACACAAACTAGATTTCAGGTCTTCTGCCTCTGTTTTCATTGGCTACAGCCCTAAACATCATGGGTATAAATGTTTGTCTTTAGCTACGGGAAAGGTTGTCATTTCTCGTCATGTTATATTTGATGAATCTTTTTTTCCATTTCGTTCAAAGCCTTCTACTGTTTCCCCTTCTTCCTTATCCCAATCTCCTTTATATGTTTCTTGTCCTTCATTATCTGCACATACATTTTTCAAATCAGCTTCTCATACTGGTTCATCTGCTGTTCAATCTTCACTTGAGAATACACATACTACTATTACTAAATCACATATACTGAGAGAGCTGTCTGAAGCACCAGCACGTGCACCCAATGTTATGCAAGACCATTCACATTTTCTGAGCAAAGTTTCAAAGAGTGCTGTCCCTGAAAATTCTGCAGCTCCTGCACATTCTCAGGTTCTTGATTCTAGTTTACACCAAGAGGACTTCTCACATTCAGCTTCAGCTTTTATGGAAGACATTTCAGCTGTTGCTGTTCCTGCACCTTTTGAGGCTGCTTCGGGTCCTATATCAGAGAATTATGAGGCTGTTTTGGGTCCTATATCAGAAAATTATGAAGCTGTTTTGGGTCCTATATCAAAAAAATATGAAGCTGTTTTGGGTCCTATATCAGAAAAATATGAAGCTATAAATGCAGTTGTTTGTGATTCTCTTTTGGCTCCTTCAAATGCTTCAGCTGGGCTGGTTCCTCAGCCACTCCCGTGTCCTACAGAGAACACAACTGGACCTCTTACTGATGCATTTTCTGATGGGCTTGATACAACTCTTATTGATTTTGCTAATGGGCATTCTCTTTTTGGTCCTCAAGATGTAAATAATACAGGGACTTGAACCGAATATTCAACAAGGATTGTTCCTATTAATGATGCTTTTTCTTCAAATGGATTAGCTACAAGTTCTTTGTCTAGGCCTATTAGTTCTCATACTAATGTGACTTCCACTCATCCTATGGTGACTCGTTCTATGGATGGGACCCGCCGTCTCAAAGTCCCTAAGAGTTACTATGCTTCTCGGTACCCTGTACCCATGGCTCTTCTTACTCATATCTCTTCTGAGGAAGAACCCACTTGTTATGGTCAAGCCTCCAAATCCCTTGTCTGGCGCAATGCCATGGATGCTGAGTTTAATGCTCTTTTATCCAATCACACTTGGGTTCTTACCCCTCCACCATTAGATCGTCGCTTGATCGGGTGTAAGTGCTTTATCGTGTCAAACGTAAGGCTGATGGGACCATAGAACGTCATAAGGCTCGTCTAGTGGCTAAGGGATATACACAGGAATATGGGTTGTACTATGATGAAACTTTCAGTCCTGTCGTCAAGCCCACTACCATTTGCATTGTTCTTGCCTTGGCTGTCTCTTCCAAATGGCCTCTTCGACAGCTTGATGTCAACAATGCTTTTCTACATGGTACACTAAATGAAGAAGTCTATATGCAACAACCGCCAGGGTATGTGGACTCCCGATATCCTACCTATGTTTGCAAACTACAGAAATCTCTTTATGGCCTCAAACAGGCGCCCTGGGCATGGTTTCAGCGCCTTAGTACTTTTCTTCTCCTACATGGATTTGACGGTTCTAAAACTGATTCCTCATTGTTTATTCAGCATCATCCTACAACACCCTTGTATGTCCTTGTTTATGTTGATGATATACTCATCACTGGGCCTTCTTTGCATGCTATTGATGCTTTATTCTCCACTTTGTCTTCTGAGTTTGCTCTCAAAGACTTAGGCCTCGCTCGGTATTTTTTGGGAGTTGAGCTCATTCCTCTCAAAACTGGGATTCTTTTGTCCCAACAAAAATATATCACTACTCTTCTGGATCGAGTTGGCTTATTGGATGTGAAGCCTATTTCTACCCCTATGTCCTCCTCTCTTCACTTATCTGGTGTCTCAGACAAACCACTGGCTGATCCCACACTATATCGGAGTTTAGTTGGTGGCCTTCAATATGTCACCATTACTCGTCTTGATTTATCATGTGCGGTGAATAAGCTATGTCAATTTTGGCATCTCCTCAAGAGGTTCATTGGGTTGCTCTTAAAAGATTGTTCCGTTACTTGAAGGGTACTATTTTGTTTGGTCTTCATCTCACGCCATCTTCTTCTACCACTTTAGCGGCCTATTCCGATGCTGATTGCGCTGGTTGCCCAGTTGACCTAAAATCGCAAAGTGGTTATCTTATTTTCTTGGGCTCCAATCTGGTTTCCTGGCAATCTAAGAAGCATACTACTGTTGCTCGTTCTAGTACTGAAAGTGAATACCGAGCTTTGGCTCTTGCTACAACTGAGCTTACTTGGATACAATCTCTTCTTGGGGAATTGGGGATTTCTCAAGTTTCTCCTCCAATTTTATGGTGTGATAATATTGGTGCAACTTATTTGTCAGCAAACCGTGTCTTTCGTGCTCGCACGAAGCATATTGAGGTTGATTTTCACTTTGTTCGTGACAAAGTTGCAAAGCAAGATCTTTGAGTTCACTATGTCTCTACTACTGACCAGCTTGCTGATGTCCTCACTAAAGCTCTATCCTCTACTCGTTTTGGTGTACTCCGCTCCAAACTCAAGGTTCTTGAAGGACCCTTAACTTTGCGGGAGGGTATTAGAGTATAGTATATTAAGTAATATTTTCTCATATTGTAACAGTTATTTACATTCTATAAATACAAGATTTATAATCTCATAATGAGATTATGCATTCACTTAACACTAGTGATGATTCTGCTAGAGAATGATGGGTTCAGACGATGGTGGTGGCAAATTTTGGATTCGACCAATGATGAAAGCAAGGTGATCAGAACCAGCAGGAAAGAAAGTTTCCACCACTTTCGGATCCTCAAGCTATTTCTGAGATTTTGGTTTCTCGATGCCGAATCGAAGCTTTTGAGAATCCTAGCAGGGAGATGTGAAAGACTACTCAAACTTGGAATATTGAAACGCTTCAATCAATGCTAGGCAGATACCACCTAAGGGATTGAATAAATGGAAGAGGTAATTATATCATTTCATTATGCATTGAGTAATTCAAAATTCAAAATTTTTTTTTGGTAAACAAAATTCAAATTTTTAAGGAGTTAAATAAAGGTAAGACATTTTGGTAATTTTATAAATTTAACTATGAATAATTTATAATTATACATGTGAGTGCCATATAATTTTTGTAATAATAGTGGATAATTACTATTTTTTATTTTTAGTTTCACTCACAAATTAGTGAGTGCCTGTATAATTTGCTTTTTAATATGACCATATTGCCTATACAAAGGTAAAATGACCATAATATTGGTTAAGTTACTAATTTACCTGAAATCCGTAAATTACCATTTTACCCTAAGCTATCAGGTCATCCTCTCCGCCCCCGTCTGTTCAAAAGTAGCTCAGAGCCTCAGAGCCTATTTTGCTCGCCACTGCTGTGATCATCATCCAAGAGTACATACAAGTATACAACACCGGGTCCATCCCCTCGTTGCCGCAAATCTTGATATGCGCTTCAAGCTTCTATAAATCAAGCTGCTGCAAGAAATGTCTTTGGATACAACACAAAACTGCCAAATCTCTGACTCTAAGAACTGGACCTACTTCCCTACTCTACTTCGAATTTTAAGAACCCGAGCAGGAACAGTAAGTTCGATCCTCTGTTGCAGCCACAAGATTTTGTGAAATTCAAAAAAGAAAGGGAGAATCAGAGATGAAGACACTGTTTTTCCGCTTTCCTCTTTTGTTCAATTAATGTAAAAGAGAAATTCTTTTTTTTTTTTTTGGTAAAAGTGTAATAGAGAAATTACGCTATTTGGAGATGTGAGACAGAGAGAGCTTTATCTTAAAAAAAAAAAAAACGCTGTTTCCCTAGATGTGGCTTTTCTCCTTTCTAAAAATCGAAGCTTTTGAGAATCTTAGCAGGGAGATGGGAAAGAATTAGGTTGTATAAATCCTTTGAGTCATTATAAAGCGTTCATGAAAAGTTAAGAATCGGTGGAAGGGAAGAGAACCTAGAAACCTAAGAGAGATGACCGGTGGAAGGAAGACTGGGAAAGAAGAAAAAGGAAGAAAACCAACACAAGGATAATTTTTTCTTACTTGTTTCTGGGGGATTTCACAACGTCAATGGGTGAGAAAATTTCTCAATAAATTATAAGTACTCTTATGAATTTTTATTTAACAAGTCTTTAGATTTTATTCTTCTTATTTGATGCACATAAGGGTATGTGACGCACGGGTCAAAACTGATAAAAAACTAGAATTTGGATACTCTTTTAGAAGAGATCTCCTAATAAGTGCTCAATGAATTTTAATTTACATTTATTTAACATTTTAATCAAATTTTAGAATAAATCCAATAAGTATCAATAGATTAGAATATTACGCTTGACTGAATCATATAATCTATTGAGAGATTTTGAAAAAGAAAGGAACCATATGCCAATATATTCTCTTTGATCTTTGATTTCTTCTCTTGTTCTTTTGGTTTCTTCGGGCAGAGAGAGATTATGGATTTGAAAATCACTTAGAAGATTAGTGGTTAACTTAAAGATCCTTCACAATTAAGATTTGTTTGAAAGAGATAATTTCCTTTTTTTGGTGGTCTTAATCTTTGAATACAGGTATGGCAGCCAACACAATAAAAGGAAAGACACATTAAACTGCAGAGTTTCCCCAACAAACTCTTTAGATTTACAAGTAGCATGATTTAAAAGGGTAGCATGAAGAAATAGAGTAAAAGTAAATCCAACAATAAATTTTAAATACTTTCTTTCTCAAGTAAACATGATTCAAAAGGGTAGCATGGAGAAATAGAGTAAAGCAAAACTAATTAAATGCTTGTATGACTACACTATTTTCTTTGTAACCCAAAAAAAAAAAAAAAAAAAAAAAAAAGCTAACTGTTGATAGTGTCTCCTTCAATCCAAACCTGTCACTATTTTTTCCCCCACATTTACAGGAAGGTAATTGGGTATTTGGCTTGTTTATCTGGAGTGAATAACCCCCAGTGCTTCTCTAACTCAGGAGTCTTTTCGTTCTCGTCAAACATAGCAAACACGTAAGTCTCCAAAGGCTCAGGTTTCCTCGGAGTTCCATTGCTGACATGTGAAATCAGATTTCTATTGTAAGTCAGTGCAGTATCAACTGATGTTGAAGTTCCTGCTGCAGTTGGCCAACCAGTCTCCGATACAACCAATCCAACAGAGACACCATTTGCCTTGTCAAGAGCAAAGTGAAAAGCATCAACCATGGCATCAAATAGGTTTTGGTATGCAAGTTTACTATATGGATCTGATGTTCCATTTGCTTGGGATGTAAAGAGGGCATAGGAAAGGCTAATATCAGCAGTGTTATCCTGGTAAGCGAAGTAAGGATAAATATTTGCTAGCAATGGTGCTCCACTTTGGTCCAAGAAAGTAATAATAGGCCCTATATATGATATCACATCATCTCTAAATTGACCTAAGGCTGGTGGGTAGGTGTCGCCAAGGATTCCAGCTTCAACAGATGTGGAGACCTTGATTTGTAAGCCAGAAGCTTGAATTGCCGTGAGAATCCTTTGCATGGCAGGAAGAACAAAGTTAGCCAATTGAGCTTTGTCATTGATAGGACTAATTTCGTTGCCAGCGACAATATACTTGAAATTAACACCAGGGTAAGCAACAATATTCCTCTGCACCCAGTCATTTGCAATGGTATCATCGGTTGAAATACCTTGAAGTTCTTCATTGGGAATACCCAACATGAGTTCAATGTTGGAGCCACCCAGGGCTTGGAGAGCTTCTGGGTTTGGAGCATATAGTCTCATTCTTTGGATGTTTTGGGATTTGTATAGATCCACAACTTCTTGTGGAGGTGGTAAATCGTTTCCATTCATTCCATAGCAAACACCTATTTGTGCACCTGCATTACATCAAACAAGATCAATTAGTTTTCTTATCAAGAACAAATGAGAAAACTATCACTAAAACTAGTAGTGGTTTTTTTTCTTTTGACTATTTTGACACACACATGCACATATTTTTCTTTTGCAGATAAGAAGAGAGAGACCTGTTACGTCTAGCATTGCCATTAACAGTCCAAAGAGAAGTAGCATTGTGGCAGCAGCAGTATAACGGTAGTTGCTTTCTCTTGTTGCGGAATAAGTAGCCATTAACAAAAAGAAAGAGGAATAGAATAAAAGAAAGCTTAGAGTTAGTGCACGAATCGTGTAACTACAATGGGGTTCCTTATATAGGGATGGAAGGACACTGTGAATCCGGAAATAATTATATTTAGAAACTTGATTTTTAGGTTAGAATCCGTGTCACGGTTAAGGCAGGTTGGTAGTTTTGAAGATCTCAAGAAGAATAATATGGAAAAGTGGAAAACTCGAATTGCAGTGAGATCAGAGGCATTTAAGTTGTAGTTGCAACAAGAAATAAACGGAAGGAAATCAAATCAATCAAACTCAAACGGAAAATTTTGGTGACTGCTAAACTGGCAATTACTGAACATTACTATGAAATCACTATCGAATATCATATAAATCTAATTGTTTAATTTTGGATAAAAAAAGATCTCAAGCTATCTCATTGTAGATTCTCTACGGGTTCCATTTTCTCTCTCTTTCTTTAACTGTTGGAGACCCTATTTGGTAGCTATTGTTTCCTAGTAAGAGGTTACTCTTAGAACAGCAGCATCGACTTGGTCCATTTCTTGTTGTGTGTTGCTTTACTTTCCAATCACAAGCATGGGCTAGTGAATTGTCACTTAAATGAACGTAGGAATGCATGAGTCACCAACGGGGGTTGGTCCAAGTGGTAAGTATAGTTTGGTCCGCTTAAGCAAGGTTTCGATATTGAAACCTTGAGGATGCAAAAAATTCCTGTTTGGAGACTCACCCATGACAGCCAGGTGTGCAATCCGGGTCGAACACCGGAGTAGTCAGGGCAAAGCCTTAGAACCGGGGTTGGCAACAAAAAAAAGAAAAAAAAGGAAAGAATGCATGAGTCATTTATATTGAATCTATCAAAAAATGGGTCATTCATTGTGGATTCCACCTGGACCATTCTTCACATATATCAACGTACATTCAAATAAGGAATGGGGGCTATAGTCTCGTGGTATGGAAAGTTGGGGAATGGGTGGAGGGATGAAGGTTCGAACTCAAAACTTTCTTAATCTTAGTACTTTTATGCAGAAAGTTGCAATCACTATATGGCAGAAGCATGAACTTGATTTCATTCAGTTTAAATTTAGCAAGAGAAACAACTTATGGAACAAATAAAGTTGGGAACCAGTTTTTTCTTTTTGGTAAGTAAGTTGGGGAGAAACTACAACCTCACGAAGATATAGCCCCATATGTTAATTTAACTCGTTAAACTCAAATATTTAAGTAAATTTCACATCGTTTGAATTTGGCGAAAAACTCATGCCATCTGCTTGTAAAATCTCACAGGGTTTTATGTCAGTTTCTCTCTCCTTAACTATTGGACGCCCCATTTGGTAGCTATTGGAAGGTGACTATACATTTTAAGATTTGCACAAATAATTTATCCCCCCCAAAAAAAAAGATTTGCACCAGTTTTTACACTAACGTGAATGTATGCTTTTTTTTTTTTGGGGGGGGAGGGGGGATGATTTTATTTTATTTTATCTCTTCTCCTATACTTACTCTCTTGCTCTTATTTTCCTTGCAAAAGTTTCACCTCTAATTCCCCTTGATGCGTCTGAAAATTGTCCAACCACCGGAAGCCTACAAAACAAGGGTTAGATGAAGACCGACTCGTCAGTTGAAAAGCATCTTCTGATGGCTAAGTCAATAATAGCACCACCAAAGAGCTCTTCTTAGTTGTAGAGCTTAATTCAAAGATGGCAAGGAGGGAAAATGATCCAGTTACCTTCTTCTTCCTCTATTCATGAATTTATATAAACTTTACTTCCTGTTCCCGACTATTAGATCGATTAACAAGTTTTATCCATAGACATATGATCGTAGGGTTTAATTCTTCTAATCTGAGTTAGTTACCGATTTCCTTTTAGGCACGATTGCCTATCCTGAATTTGGCAGGATCACGTTTCTTTCTATAATGGTTACGTTCATTCACACCCAATAATCCTTGGGTTATCCCTTTGCTTTGGTTCCATTCGGTACAAACCATTCATCTTTGACCTGACCAATCGGCTTGCCGACCTCTGTTCGACCTGGTTCGTTTGTTATTATTATTTTACTTATCACAAGCGCACTGGATATAGAGGGCCCTAAACCTTAAGAATGATGGACCCAATGGGAATAGAATAGAAGAACACAAAAAAGGGATTAAAAAGAAAGAAAGAGAGTAGAAGGAAGAAGGTAAGCTAGGGAAGGGAAGAACGAAACATCACAGGAAAAGAAGTGGTACTTACTTGCTTGAGGAATTTGTATGAAAATGTTGAAGTTGGAAGGTTGAAGATGACATAGAGCTCACTGTCACTCTCAAGGGTTAGAAATTTCGCAAATGGCAAAGTAGAAAAGCAAATGGTGTACGGTTGGGTTTAAATACCTTCAGAGAGTAAAATATCCACGGAAGAGATTGATCCAGATCAACGATCAGGGGCGAACGCTTATTCGAGAAATAGGATGCCATGATGGCGCCTGTTCCCAATGAGCACATGGCGGGTATAGAGTGTTTTGCGTTGGATAAAAGCGGCTTGAGAGGACGTAACGATCCTGACAATAATTGCCACTCTTGGATGGCATTGGAGAGGACTGATTGTTTGATCTTCTACCAACAACGTTCGTAATCAACGTTCGAGAAGGACATACCAAATGATCGGTTTCAAAATCTCGATCATTTGGTCTGGGGGGCTCGTGATAAGTAAAATAATAGTAACAAACCAACCGGGTTAAACCGAGGTCGGCAAGCCGGTAGGTTGGGTCGAAGATGAATGGTTTGTATCGAATGGAACTAGAGCAAAGGGATAACCCAAGGATTTCTTGGGTGTGAAGGAACCTACCTGTGATGGAAAGAAACGTGATCCTGACAAATTTGAGATAGACAATCGTGCATGAAAAGGAATCAGCAACTAACTTGGATTAGAAGAATTTAACCCTACGATCATACACCTACGGATAAACTTGTTACTGACAAATTTGAGATAGACAATCGTGCATGAAAAGGAATCAGCAACTAACTTGGATTAGAAGAATTTAACCCTACGATCATACACCTACGGATACACTTGTTAATCAATCTAACTGTTGAGAACAAGAGGTAAAATTTATTAAATTCATGACTAGGGGAAGAAGAAGGTAACTAAATCGTTTTCCCTCCTTTCCATCTTTGAATTAAGCTCTGCAACTAGCAAGAGCTCTTTGGTGGTGCTATTATTGACTTAGCCATTGGAGGTGGCTTCCTGACCGACGAGTCGGTCCGCATCGATTGAAATCTTGAGAGATTCTGACTTGTGTTCTGTTTGACATAGCAAGGCTTTATTTATAATAATAGTTATGAATGAACAAGTACAATGTTCCCGATGTGGGACAAAAAAAACATAAACAGGAAAGACTCTCTAATAGACTAATTCTCAATTGAACACAAACTCCTAACTGAACTCAACTTATGACTTACAACACTCCCCTCAAGTTGGTGCATAGATATCTATCATGCCCAACTTGCTAATAATGCTACTAAATAACTTGACACTCAAACTTTTTGTGAATATATCAGCACGTTGGTTTTCAGAGGTAACAAAAGAAATCCCAAATGAACTCAAACTCCTAACTGACTCAACCTTTGACTTACAACACTCCCCCTCAAGTTGGTGCATAGATATATAGCATGCCCAACTTGCTAACAATACTACTAAATAACTTGACACTCAAACATTTTGTGAATACATCTGCAAGTTGGTTGTTAGAGGTAACAAAATCTGAACCAGATCAGACTCAACCTTTTCTTTAATAAAATGCTTATCAATTTCCACATGTTTGGTCATATCATGTTGAACTTGATTATGGGCAATGCTGATGGCTGATTTGCTATCAGAATACAACCTTATAAGTCCTTATAGATCTGCTTCAAGTTCTTGAAGAAGACCCTTCAACCATAACACTTCACAAATACCTTGAGCTAAGGCTCTAAACTCTAGTTCAACACTTGATCGAACCACTATAGCCTGTTTTTTGCTCCTCCAAGACACCAAGTTACCTCCCACATAAGTAGACTTCCTATCATTTGGACATCCAGCCCAATCTGCATCACTGTATGCTTCAACTCTAAGATGTCCTTTAGAACAGATTAAAATACATTTCCCTGGAGATGCCTTTAAATACCTCAAGATACGATATACTGCATTAAGATGTGAAGAATAAGGATCATGCATGTACTAACTTACAAGGCTGACTGCAAATGTAATATCTGGCCTAGTAAGTGACAAATAAATAAGCTTCCCAACTAACTTTTGGTAGCTGTTTTTGTCAATTGGTTCTCCTTCCTTAACTTTCAAGTGCTGATTAGGCTCCATTGGGGTCTTTGAAGGTCTACACCTCTAGTGTCTTCTAATAGGTCCAAGGTGTACTTTCTCCCGAGAGAGTGAGACACCATTAGCGAGTAGGCCAACTCTAACCCGAGAAAGTACTTGAGTCTTCCCATATCTTTTATCTCAAACTCTGTCCCCAAGAATGTCTTCAAGCTGTAATTTCCTCTTCATTGTTTCCTGTGATGACAATATCATCTACATATACAAGGAGTACTGTAGTATGAGATTTCTCCACTTGATAAACAGGGTATGGTCTGCATTACTTTGCCTGTAGCCATAGGAGATCATTGCTTGTGAAATCTTCCAAACCATGCCCTAGGAGACTACTTTAGACCAATAGAGCTCTCTTTAACCTGCACACCTTCCCATGGGCCTCTAAACTAAGCTCTCCATGTAGGAAAGCTTTCTTCACATCTAATTGTTGAAGATTCCACCCTTGGTTTATAGGACATGAGAGAACAGCCCGAACAATATTCATATTAGTAATAGGAGAAAATGTATCTTTGAAGTCAATGCCATAGGTTTGAGTATAACCCTTGGCTACCAATCTTGTTTTATATCTCTCAATGGTCCCATCTGCTTTGTGTTTTATTACAAACACCCATTTGCATCCAACAGTCTTTTTCCCTGCAGGCAAGGATACTAGATCCCATGTCTTATTTTTTCTTAGGGCTTGCATTTCCTCGTCCATAGCTTTCTTCCAGTCTGAGTGAGACATTGTGTCCTGCCATGAATTAGGGCCAGAGGTGGAAGACAAAGAGAAAATAAAGCTTTGAAATTCTAGGGATAGGGAATGATATGATACATGGTTAGAAATATGGTCTTTGGCACAAGTACATGGCTGTATTGACAGAGTTTGAATCAAACTCAAAGTTTCTATCGGACTCAACCAAGGAGGGTTTTGGCGTACTAATCATAATTCCACCATTGAATTTGAGGATCAAGAAGTCATAAAGCTCTCCTCCAAAAATCAGTTCGATCGAACACCGGATGACCATTCGATGAAGGGCTTGATCGAAACTAGACAGAGACACTCAAAAACGGAATTTTTCTCTCTTCCTTCTATAAATATGATTCTTTTTCCTTCTTTGATCAAGTCCCAAATAGGAAATAAAATATTGAAGAATGCAATGACTGTTTCTCTCCATGTTCTTCTTTATTTCTAAATTTTTTTTGGAGTTGGCCCATTATGCTCTAGATCAAGCCCATTTTCACACTTGAGAATTTGAATGGACCTCTTGACGTGTAAAATTGCATGTTTCATACCTAAAACTCTAAATTTTTGTTTAAATCTTGAAAAGTCCTAAAATCTGCAAAAACAGCATAAAACCCAAGGTAGCTCCACTCTAAGTGTGTAAAAGGCATGCTTTATGCCCTAAGATTTCACACATAAATGTGCTCATCAAATTCCCCCACACTTAGACTAAGTTTGTCCTCAAGCAAGAATAAAAGAAAAATATAAATGCAGGTAAGAAACTAATGCAACAAAATAAAATCCTAACTCACTTTCGTAGGAATCATGGTTACACTTAGCATGTGCAACAAGCCTTTAAACCACCAGGTTACCCCTAGAGGACGAGTTTTGTCTCGTGGATGTTTGCAAAGAATATACATCCAAAATTCTAATTAGCTCAAAATAAAACATTGCAAATTCCAACTCTAATAAATGGTACGTACTCATACATGATCAATAGCTATAACAATTTTCCTCACCATTAATTTAAGATCCTCCACACTTGAACTTTATTACCCCACATTGATTCTTGATAATTAAGCATATATCTCAATCTAAGACTCACCTTATATCTTTCAAGTACACCTCTCCTTTAAGCAAAACAACTCATAGAGTAAGGGGACCAAAGGCTAAGGTTTTGAAGTATTTTGACCAAACATTTATACCAAGGCATTGATGACACATTGCATTTATTTCTCTCTTTTTTTTCTTCTTTTGAGAAGTGAATTCTACTTTACTCTACTACAGTTGGCTTGAATGACAAGGTGGAGCAAACACCAGGAACCCAAGTTACTCTGTAGTTTTACTTTGCATATGCCCACATAGAAAGTGATGTGAGAGTTCTTTTCAATAATCTCATTTCTAAGAATTTCGATCAAGTCACCTCGATTCCTGAGTCGAAGTGCCCTGCCCAGTTCCAAGGAATTCAATGTTTACTTTCTACTCTTTCTCCCCTTTTTTTTTTTTTTTTTTTTTCCCTTTGAACCTTTGTCATGCCATAAAAAAAAATTGATCTTAACTCCTAGCCAAAGAAACAAGGACCCACAAAACCCATAGATGGTCCAACGCCTTAAGTTAAGGACTTTTTACAAGTAACCTTCGTCTCAACATACATACAAGTAACCTTCCTCTCAACAGGGTTTTTTCACGATGGGTACCAAAATCACTCTCATTTTACACAGCATAGCAATTGAAAATGTAAAATCCAGCTTTTATCTAACCTTGACCCAACCCGGAAATTGTTGTATTTGTAGGTCCAAAGACCCGAAGTGGTGGTAGAAGGGACTTGTGGACCCTACTAGTTGATGACGTGGTGTCAGAACTCCATTCTATAGACATTGATGATGTTGCTCCTTCCTTGAACACATTATCAGTGTTAAGTTATAATCTGCGCACTGATGAAGAGTGAGACAATTGAGATATCAAACGGACTCCTGTGCACAATCCGAAAGTATTCCCCGAAACTAGACTTCTTGAGTGAACTATAGGAGAAAACCCCATGCAATTTGACCTTGTATAGCCCTCCAAGTCCACACCTAAAGTTGCTAAACTATTCTGAAATATTCTGCTGAAACATGTTTTGGTCGATACTTTGTTACAGCCCCGAGACATACCTGAGTGGAAGTGGGAACATATTACCATGGACTTTGTTACCTCTTTACCAAGAACTCCCCAAGGTTATAATGCAATTTGGGTAATTGTGGATAGACTAACAAAGTCATCCAATTTTCTACCCATCCAGATTGATTTCTCCCTAGACAAGTTGGCTAAACTTTATGTGAAGGAAATTGTGAGATTACATGGAGTACCCAATTCTATTGTGTCAGATCATGATCCTAGATTTACTTCCATATTTTGGAAAAGCTTACAGAAGGCGTTGGGCACTCGACTGAACTTCAGCACAACTTTTCATCCTCAGACTGATGGGCAATCCGAAAGGACTATTCAAATATTGGAAGATATGCTTAGGGCTTGTGTGATTGATTTCAAGGGTAGCTGGAGTGATCACTTATACTTAGTGGAGTTTGCCTATAACAACAACTATCAATCTACTATCGGGATGGCGCCCTATGAAGCACTGTATGGAAGGAAGTGTAGGTCTCCAATATGTTGGATTGAAATTGGTGAAAAGCAAGTATTGGGACCTGACTTGGTACAATAGACTTGTGAGAAGATAAAAATAATACAAAGGAGAATGAAGACTGCTCAAAGTAGACAGAAAAGTTATGCAGATGTGAGGAGGAAGCCCTTGGAATTTGAGGTAGGCGATAAAGTTTTCCTAAAGATAGCACCAATGAAGGGGGTAGTGAGATTCGGCAAAAAGGGGAAGTTAAGTCCAAGATATATAGGACCATTTGAAATTCTAGAAAGAATTGGAGTAGTAGCATATAGACTTGCCCTACCTCCAGATTTGTCCAACATATATGATGTGTTTTATGTTTCTATGTTGAAGAAGTATGTAGTAGACCTGGCTCATGTGTTACGATATGAACCATTAGAGTTGAAAGAAGATCTTTCCTATGAGGAGAAGCCGATCGAAATACTACAACGGGAAGAGAAGAAATTGAGAAACATGACGGTACCACTAATGAAAGTGTTATGGAACAATCACTCGGGTCAAGAGGCCTCATGGGAGCTTGAATCCGACATAAATACTCGATATCCCCAACTTTTCAATTGATCAGGTACGCAAATTTCGAGGACAAAATTTATTTTAAGGAGGGGAGGATGTGATGCCCTGCATTTTTTTATAGTGTTATTTTATTATCGTGTGTGAATGTGTCAATCTTTAAAATTATTAAAGGATCCGATGATTGATTTTATGGTTTAATCAAATGATTTGAGTATAGTTAAAGGATAGCTTAAATGAGGCTAGATCCAATTGACATTTGGTCGAGGTCAAACATCGCTTGTGGATCCCACAGCAGTGGAATTAGACTGAATTGAAAACGAGGAAATGATCATCATAATTTCATGAACCCAGAGATACTAATATTAGCACCTCAGAGTCGGCCTTGCATAAGATATTACAGTGGGCCCACAAGCCCATAACAAAGCCCATTAGTCATATATATATATATATATATATATATATATATATATATATATATATAGATATATACATATATATATATATATATATATAATATATATATATATATATATATATATATATATATGACTAAAATATATATCACAACAATATAAAATATATATATATATATATATATATATGACTAAAATATATCTATACATATATAAAATATATACCACAACCGACTTAAGAAGACCGACTTAAGAGGACCGACTAAAGAGACTTAAATGGGGGAAGAGTGATGGTTGCTGCGTAGTGGAGAAGACACACAAAAGAGAAGAAGTAAAAAAGCAAGAGAAGAGAAGAGGAGAGAGAGAAAGAGTAGAGAAGGAGTGGAGGGAGAAAAGAGAATATGGAGGGAAGCCATTAAAGGCCTTAGAGGAGCACGTGGAGAAGAGGAGAGAGAGAAAGAGTAGAGAAGAAGTGGAGGGAGAGCAGAGAACATGGAGGGAAGCCATTAAAGGCCGTGGAGAAGAGGAGAGAGAAGGAGTGAGGAGAAGAGGAGAGAGAGGGAGTGGAGAGAGAAGAGGAAGACAAGAGAGGAAAGAGAAGAAAAACCGTGGGGAGGAGAGAGAAAGAAAAGATGAGAGAGAAAGTAGGAGAGAGAAAATAAATAAATAAAAAAAGGGGAAATCTCTCGTTGGTTCCTACGCATTCGAAATAGTCAGTAATTGTTCGAGGTACAGGAGGGAGAGTGGATTCTTGACTGAACCCAGGTCAAAACACACACACACATGGAACCAGGACAGGTAAGTAATATCAACCAACCTGTAAATGTTAAGTGGATAATTTCTTTTGGTAGACATGTAATATGCACATGATGATGCAATCTATGGAAAGTGCATGATGTATGTCTTTGTGTATTCAACAAAATGCATGGGATTGGATGACAGCTTAATGACTTGATTGAATTGCTTGAAATGAAATGTTCATAGTATTTTGAACTGTTAATCATGAACGTGAAAGGATGTTTATGCATGTTAAATGTAAAATTATCATGCTTTCATATTTAAATGATGGAATGTCATGAATTGTGTTCTAATGAGACTGAATGATGCTTGAAATGAAAGTGTGCATGGAAATAGACAGAGCATGATAATGCTACTGAAATTGAATATAAAAAGACCGAAACGAATAAAATGTAATGGCTTCTGTAAGTCCTGGTACTTATGTACCCAAATGGGAGGGCATGAAGCGAGACTGAAAAGTGGAAAGATATACTAGACTGATGATGGCCTCCTGTAGATAACACCTGGCCTTGAGCCAAGAGACTGATGCCACTTGTGTGGTTGAGACTGATGCCACTTGTGTGGTATAGACTGATGCCACTTGTGTGGTTGAGACTGATGCCACTTGTGTGGTTGAGACTGATGCCACTTGTGTAGTTTAGACTGATGGTGCTCTCTCTACAAGTAGCGCTTAGGTCTAGTTTAATGAAAAAGAGAAAAAGGAAAAGAAAAATAAAAGGAAAAAGGAAAGTGGAATACATGATATTATATGACTGTGATGTGATGATTGATATATGATGAATTGCCTGACTTACTTACAGGGTTGTCTATATTGCTTACTGGGCTGCAAAGCTCACTATTGAAAATGTTGACAGGTCCTCAGATATGTGATAAGGGCAAGGGTGCTGCCACTTGACAATACTTTGAAAGATGAAGATGAAAACCTTTTTTTTTTTTGTTGCAACTGGTGTTGGTTTAACTGAATTGTGAATGTATATATTTCTTGGAGACTGTATGTACTTTACTAAACACTGTTGTAAGGTCAAATATAAGTATAACAGGACTTTAGACTGTATACATATGTTTATGAGTCAAATTATCAGACAGGTTGCTTGTTCGTTCTAAAGAATGTTTAGTCTGAATTTAGTAGTTATAAACAGGTTTATTTAAGGAAGGAACTGTCATGTGCCCTAGTTAAATGTCTATAATGTGGGCCCCACCAAGCCTGTGAAAACTGGGGTCGTGACACATGAGGGATCAGGTGACACTGCAATTAAACTGCAATGCAAATGCAAAGAATAAAAATATTAAAATGGGACTTTAATGAGTCCATGTGAGAACCATATCCGATGAAGCGGTCTTTAGATAAAATAATATATGATTACGCGGTGATGAATGCTTTTAAAATTCAAATGTGTAATGGGAAAGGCGAATAAATTAATTCCTAATCAACCTTGAAATAGGAGCTAAAATTTCAACCTTTAGTAAAGGTTGCTGATGAAGATTTTCTTCTATTATGTTACAAGGTAGATACCCTGAAATAGGAGTTCACTGTTTTTTTAATATCTATTTTTATATATCAGGTGTCAAGCAAGGGAACCTCATGGATTGTCCAACTTCTGTTCAGATGACCAAAGAACTCAGGTATGCAGGTGTGATATATAATGATTTAATTTATGACATAATTTCAAGTTGTGTCAGAGTCTAATTTTCCTTTTAAAGAGATGACTAATTTTTGTTAGTATCACTGACTCTATTCTCTATAGCTAAATCTCCTTTCATGTTTGGGGAAAATGTAAGGCAAATCAATACCAACATATACAGCTTCATCACAAATCTTGTATAGAAGCAGGAATAAAGAAAGCTCTTGATTTTAAATATGATCTGAGGAGGGTGGTCAAATGTACAAAGTTTTAACTTTTTTTTTCATAGGCTATTTCACCTTGAATTCTCAATAAATTATCCAGCAATTGAACCCTTGACTTATATGTCTTAGCACATTCCTCGTAAGGGTATGGAGTGGTTTTTCTTCTCAACATGATTCCCAGCTGTTCGTCTCCTTTTCTTTTTGCTTTTTCTTTTCTGGTGCACTCTACTTTTTGCTTTGCAATAATTTATTCTTATCAACTTTATTCGTTCCTTATCAGCAAAATGAGTGGAAAAAACTTGAATTAACTTCTCAAGCAGGACTTTTTAACGAGAAGATAAGAAAGTTATCTTTTTTTTTCTTCTTTTTCTTCATGATTTTAGGATTTTTTGCATAAAGGCTTAAAAGACAAGTTTACCCTTGAGTCAATGTCCTGCTGGCTTTAACTAATGGCAAATGGAACCTCTACGGTTAAAGCATAAAAATAATAAAAAAATGGGACTTTAATGAGTCCCACCATCGCATGTGAGAACCGTGTCTTTTTATTTTTTCTTTTTCAATGGAAAGCTTATCCGATTAAGCGCTCATCACACCTGATTGAATATTCCAATCTCGAAAGTCAGTCGTTGCACCTCCCTTGTATGTAAAGTGATATAGTAGAGTTCATCCTTGGAGAGCTCCGTTCATGTTAATTCCTTGTCTCTGAACCAACAAAATATTTCATGGCTTCCACTTCTTCTTCTTTTATCACAACTGGATCTTCAACCTATGAAGTGTTCCTCAGTTTTAGAGGAGAAGATACTCGCAATTCATTCATTAGTTTTCTTTACTGAACTCAGAACGCAGATCGGAGTCAATGTGTTCCTCGATAGTAAAAGTTTATGGACTGGAGAATCCATTGGCCAAAAGCTACTTGCAGCGATCCAAGGGTCTAAAATTTCGATCCCTGTCTTTTCTGAACATTATGCTGATAGCAAATGGTGTTTGATGGAGCTTGCTAAGATTGTTGAATGCCGGAATTCCATTGGTCAATTGGTCTTGCCTATTTTCTTTAACGTTGATCCGTCAAATGTTCGGAATCAAAAGGAAGGAAGCTTTGCAAAAGCATTTGAGGATCATGAGAAGAATTTCAAGACCGATATCGTAAAAGGCTGGAGAGATGCTTTGAAAGAGGTAGGAGCCTTGAAAGGAGAAGTTGTTGACGATACCACGTAAGTCTTCAAAACTTTATTACGTCTTAAACTTGACAGTTTACATGTTTATTTGATCATCTGTCTAAAATATTTTGGTGCGATATCTTTTATTAACCATATATTAGAAGTTCCCTTTGGATCTAAAGTGGTTCATGATTTTTCAAGAATTAAACCCATTTTCAACTTATCATCCAAATCTCCTATATGTTGTTTTAAGCCCGAGATTTGGTTGATTGAGTGTAGAGTTTTTAATTCTTCCTATGATTCAATCACTTAGTAACTGAGGTTGTGCTCAAATTTTTTTTCTTTTTGCTTTCCAAACCATTGGAAACTTTAAATTTCTTTCGCCCAAAAGGGTATACATTTAATTGTTGTCAATTATTGTTATTGTATTTTTATTTTTTATATGTCAAATTTGTAGGGATCAAGGAGAGCTAATTGAATCGGTTGTGGAAAGGGTTATGGCTGAATTGAGCAGCAAAACCCACTTGGCTGAACCTGAATACCTGACAGGAATAGATTCTCCCGTAAATATTCTGCTATCTTTGTTAGATCTTAATTCTAACAATGTTCAGTTTGTGGGAATTTTGGGTATTGGTGGTATTGGAAAGACAACTATTGCCAAGAATGTGTACAATCGCATTATGTCAACCTTCGAAGGGCATACCTTTATCTCAGATGTTAGAGAACATGCAACGCAAAGCACGTGCTTGGTGTCTTTGCAGAAGCAACTTCTTAAAGATATCCTCCAAATAGACATTGACATATCTAATCATCATAGAGGAAAAACATTGATAGAACAAAGACTCTGTAAAAAGAAAGTTCTTATAGTTCTTGATGATGTAGATAGCGTGGAACAAGTGGTTTCTTTGGTTGGTCAAGCCAATTTGCTTGGTCAAGGAAGCAGGGTTATAATAACAACCAGAGATGAAGATATCCTGATTAGTGCTAAAGTTATTGAAAATAAAATATATAGGCCTCAAGAGCTAGATGATGACCAATCTCTTCAGCTCTTTAGCTTGCATGCCTTTGGAGAAAAGCTACCTCCAGACAATTATGTGAAGCTTTCAAATCACATGGTAAGCTATTCAAGAGGATTACCTCTAACTCTAGAGGTACTTGGGTCTTTGCTATCAAATGCAAGCATAGAAGAGTGGGAAAGTACATTAAAACGTTTGAAAGAAATTCTTCCAAGAGAAGTCCAAAGAAAGGTTGAGGATAAGCTATGATAAGCTAGAAGAGGATTGTCAAGAATTTTTTCTTGATGTTGCATGCTTTTTTATTGGATGGGAAAAAGAAGAAATAATTTCCCTAGGGGAAGCATGTGGATATTATCCAAGGTGTGCATTACGCATATTAGCTAAACGATCTCTCATTAAATTTGAAGAACATTCGAGTAATGATTATAATGTTGAAGATTTAGGTGATGAAACATATTACACCTTGAAGATGCATGACCAAATCCGAGATATGGGAAGAGGAATTGTCCTGGGAGAAAATCGGAGAGACCCAAGCAAGTGTAGTAGATTGTGGTCTCATGATGATATGTTGCATGTCTTAAAAAGTAACAAGGTAATACTGAAGCATTTGCTTTTATTAATTAATTAATTTATTTGTTTTATTTGTTTATGCTCATGCCATGAGTAATACCATATTTTAAAATCCACATCTGGATATTGTTTCTATTCGACTCCACTAGCATCCACCAATTTTTATTTTCCTGGATTATTTATTTATTTATTTGTTGGTATCTACCAATTTCTATTTACTTGGACAATTTTTCTATTGTAGGGAATTAACATGATTAAAGGCATGGTCTTTCCTAATGGCTTCTCAAATGTAGATTTACATCAACATCACTTTGAGATGATGCCAAATCTGAAATTTCTCCACATTGCTTCAAAAAGTGTCAATGGAAACTTTTTAAGCCTTCCTTGGATGCTGCGATGGTTCAGTTGGAAAGAATGTCTTTGGGAAGTTATACCTACCACTTTTTATCATAATGGTCTAGTTCATCTCAAGCTATCTGGAACCAATATTAGACAAGCTTGGAATACCGAACCTCAAGATGAAAATAAGGTGGAACATTGGACTTTTTCCTTATCTTTTTTTGATTGATTATTATGTTTTATTAATGATAAAGTATATGTTTTCTTTTTGCATGACAGCAGTTCCAAAAGTTGAAAGTTCTTGATCTGAGTCGGTGTGTTAATCTATTTGAGTCTCCAAACTTTTCTTGGTTTCCCTATTTGGAGCATTTGGATCTCTCATATTGTGCTGAATTGGAAATTTTGGATGAATCCATAGGGCAATTGAGTCAGCTCAAAAGTCTTGATGTTGAATATACCAATATCATGGAGTTGCCACATTCCATTGGTAATTTGGAGTCCCTAATCGAGCTTAACTTGTCAGAAACAACCATAGAAGAGCTTCCAGATAGTTTGTCTAAGTTGAGGTCTCTAAAGAAATTTAAGCTCATTAGTTGCTATTTCCTCAAGAAGTGGCCTGACTTTATTGGTGATCTAAAAAACTTGGTTGAGCTAGATTTTTCAATGTTTGATTGTACAAATGAAGAAATTGAAGAAGTTCCTGACAATGTTGGACTTCTGGAGAATCTTGAGGTCTTACGTGCTTACAACTTGAAGTCACTAGTGAAGCTACCAAGATCAATGGGGAGAATGAGGTGTTTGCATACCCTTATTTTGACTAAAACCAATATTTCAGAATTGCCTGATGATTTTTCAATGCTCTCAAATTTAGAGGTGTTGAAACTGTCTCACTATCTGAAATCTACCCTTAGTGATCTGATCCACTTCAAGAAGTTGAGGATATTAATGCTTGATTCTTGCAAGCTATTGGAAGAGCTCCCAGAGGTTTCCTCAAGTTTAACTAAACTTGAGTGCCAAAGTTGCAATTCATTGGAACGAATATTGGACATGTCAAGGATGAAATATTTGAAGGTGTTAATTCTTAGAAGATGTAGAAAGTTGAAGAAAATTCAAGGCCTTGAGGGTGCAGAATCCTTGGAAAGTTTTGAGGTCCTTCACTGTCCTAACATGACAGATCTAAAGTGGAATGTATGTGGGCAGGTAGGTAATTATCTAAGTCTCGTCATCTTTACGTATTAATTTAATTATTCTAATCAATGGGGGACTGACTATTATAGATACTGGGCGGGATACTCCCATCCTCTCTCTCTCTCTCTCTCTCTCTGTGTTTTGTTTTGTAGGGAACGCTACGTTTTGAAGAGGAGAGTCTTTGGCATGAAAAGCAATATCGCTTGTGTGCTACTAGTAGTAGTAGTAAGCGTATAACTTTGTGCATTGGTTTTATAGGCGAGCAGATTTTAACAGAATATTATTATATTTATGCTACGATCCACC
Organism: Hakea prostrata; assembly: GCF_041222555.1. Lineage (NCBI taxonomy): Eukaryota > Viridiplantae > Streptophyta > Magnoliopsida > Proteales > Proteaceae > Hakea > Hakea prostrata. The sequence goes on from NC_142609.1 coordinate 36,603,136, forward strand.
AGAAAGATAAAATAATTAATTGTTTGCATGTGCTGTATTTTGAGGACATTTCGTTTACTAGAGGAAGAGATACGATCTGGCTTCACCATTTCAAAGGCTTTGACTGGTTTGGGATTCCTTTGCAAGGTAAAGATTCCATTGTGATTGGACCCGGGTTCTTATCCAGGGAAGAAGGGGTTTTTGGGGAGTTGTTATTGTTTGATGAGGACGGGGAACCTGGCCTTCAAAAGCCTATTGATCCAGCCCGAACATTAGCAGATTTCTTCATTTGGAAAAATGAAGAAGAAGAAGAAGAAGAAGAAGAAGAAGAAGAAGAAGATGATGATGATGATGACGATAATGATGATGAACAAGATGATGGTGATGATGATGATGAAGAAGAAGGAGAAGAAGAAGATGATGGTGATGATGATGATGAAGAAGATGACGGAGAGATGTCAAGGCCAAGCAAGAGGCCTCGTCTCCATGCCAAGGATGATGATGATGAAGCATCAGTTATGTCTCTTGAGCAAATAATCATGGGTGCTAATGGAATTAATTGTCACTCGCCGAACAAGGACAACGCGTTGATGATTCTGGCGTCGATCATTCTTGGCAACCAGGAAGAAGATGATGAAGAAGAAGAAGATGGGGATGATAACTCTGTTTCGAAGGCTGTGGTGGCGGCAGAGGAAGAGACGTCAAGGCCGAGAAACAGGCCTCGTCTCCATGCCAAGGATGATGATGATGAAGCATCAGTTATGTATCTTGACCAAATAACCACGGGTGCTAATGGAATTAATTGTCACTCGCCGAACGAGGACGAGGCGTTGATGATTCTGGCGTCGGTGATTCTTGACAACCAGGAAGAAGATGGGGATGATAACTCTGTTTCTGAAGCTGTGGTGGGGGCAGAGGAAGAGAAGTCAAGACCGAGCAACTGGCCTCATCTCCATGCCAAGGATGATGATGATGATGAAGAAGAAGCACCAGTTGTTTCTCTTGACCTTGCTTTAACACCCGATGATGTGAAAGAGATCAAATAACAGGTGCTAATGCCAGTAGTGGCCATTCACAGAATGAGGAGGAGACGTCATGGCCGAGAAATAACTACGGTGATGAAGCATCAGTTTCTTCTCTTCACCAAGTAACCAGGAACGAGTACGAGGCACTGATAATTTTTGACAACCAGGCAGAAGCAGAAGCAGAAGCAGAAGCAGATGAGGTGTCGATGGCTGTGGAGAGACAATTGGTTCTTCTTAATTGACGAGGATGATGATGATGAGGTTGCTGATGTTGACTTTGGACCGAGACAGCATCATAATTCAACCACTACTTCTTCAGAATTAATTTGTTTTCCATCATTTACATTGTCTTTTTCACCTTGTATTGATAATTGATAATTGATAATTGACAGGTGGGGTGGAGGATCTAGGTGATGTAATGTGATGCTTCAAAAACCCCCAATTAAGATCTTGTTTGAGATTGAAATAGAATCTGTTTCATTGATGAAAAATCGAATTTCTTAAAAACTGCACTTCATGAATATTTTTCGATCAGTATGTGTTCTTATTTTACTGTTAAAAGTTTTTGAACAACAGGCTTATACTTTTCACTCCTAAGATGCAACAAATATCTGGGTTTAGCTACCTATGGAAAAGACTTTTAGCCCATTCCATGTGAAATCACGGACGGTTTGTTAATGAAAAAGGAAGATTGTAATCTTTTTATTCATATGACTTGGCCATGACTCTAACACAAACCTAATCGAGTTTACCCTAATTATACAAAACAGGTTATTACCAGAAAAAAAATATATAATTTTTATAATATTATATATGACCTGGTTGTTGCACCTCCCTTGTATGTAAGGTGATATAGTCGAGTTCAACCTTTGAGAGCTTTGTTTAGTGTTAACCAGGGGCGGAGTCTGGATTGAATATGTGGGGGTGGGGGGTGGGGGGAGGCGAATATACCTGGGCCAATGCGGGACTCACCGTGGGTCCCATCTCTACATTAAAATTTTGGGTAAATTAAGCTGAAATTCTAAGGGAGATTTGAATTTCCATTAATAGGAATGAAATTTTAGAAAAAAGTTGTAAGGATTAAAAAAAAATCAATGATTATGATTAGATCTGATAAAATATATGGCTGAATTCTAATGAGATTCAAATTGCTATTAGTAGAATCAAATTTTAGGAGAAAGAAAGAACAACTAAATAAAAAAAAAAAAAATTATACTTTATTAAATGAATATTAGAAAAATTGTGGTGAATGTGAGAAAGAGGAATAATTTGAAAAAGAGAGTGAATACTGATAACTGTGGAGAAGATTTCGAAAAATTTCAATGTTTGCTAACTACTCCAGTATTTTGTGAGACGTGTGAGAAAAAAAGAGAGAAGAAATAGGAATAAAAGAGGAGATTCATTAGAGAATAAATATGAATATAAATATGAATAAAAATATGAGAGAGAATATAGGAAGAAATTCATGGATCGTGAGTTAGTTTTTAATTAGAATTTAACCCTTTATTCCTTAAAACTAGGTTTAATGATATCATTTGATTATGATTAAGAATGACATTTGTACCCATCATCTATATCTTAGATTTTTATTTTTAATTTTTGGAGGGGACCAAATAGTGGTATTTTACACATAATGTGAGAAAAATTAGGAAAATATGTAGGCATTTTTAAATTTTCAAAAATCCGGGGGCCATGGCCCCCTCCAGTCCCTCCGCCACTGGACTGTTAACATCTTGTTTCTGAATCAACAAAACATTTCATGGCTTCATCTCTTCTTTTTCTACTAGGATCTTTCATCTATGAAGTGTTCCTCAGTTTTAGGGGAGAAGATACTTCCAATGCATTCGCTAGTTTTCTTCACAAAACTCTGAAACAACGTAGAATCAATATATTCCTCGATAGTAAAAATTTATGAAACTCTGTGGAGTCAATATATTCCACGATAGTAAAAATTTATGGACAATAAACACTATTATTAGTGGCAGTTTTACAAAAACCGCCACTATTTTCATGTTACACGCGCAGTACCGAAATCCGCCACCATTAAATGGCTGCGGTGCCTTTGGTGGCGATTTAAAAAACTACCACCATTTAGGTTTTTGGCACTTTTAGTGTTGAAAAAACCGCCATTAAAAGTGATTTTTTTTGTAGTGACCCCTCTTAAAATAATAGAAAAAAATCACTTAGATGCGCATATGAGATAAAAATATTATCTACAAGACACCAATGCCTTAGAGCATGCTCTCGTTAGTCCTCACAAATCATTCTTCTTTCTTATTATTTTGCATCTGGAAGGCAACTTGCTTGGTAGGGTATTTAGTATTATAACTATTCATTTAGGCTGCAATAAGGTAAGGCTGGGTTGGGCCTTTTAATACCCTGACACTTGGATTTTACTAGGCTAGTGCAGCTGACATGCTAATGCCTATGATGCCCTGCCTGCGTTAGATGGATGCTACGTGGACGCGTTGATTCCATTAAATCGCAGCTGTTCAAGACACCATGTGCACACATATAGCCAATTTAAGCCAAGAAACTCGCCTTCTTCTTCTTCTTCTTCTTTTTTGGCGGGGGGGGGGGGGGGGGACCGACCTTTGTTTTGTGTGGGGTCCCCCCCGCTTTTCTCCTTTCACCCCGTGGTTTTAAGACCGAGAACCTGGGCCTTGATTCGGCGATAATTGTGGACCATTCAATTCGAGCCCGAAGGATTGGAAATTAAACAAATGTTGGTAAATGACCCTTATAATGTCACTTAAACTCTCCTAAAGTTTAAGTGAAGAGAGAAGATTAGTCTCGATAGTATAAAAAGGGTAATTTTGGAATATCTGTAGATCAGTGATGGAGAATCCGATTGACATAAATAAGATATCAAATCAAAGATCGTCGAAAGACCTTTCCAACGAGCCAAAGATCATCAAAATCGGAGTTCGTTTGGGGGTCCAACCATGAGCCAGAAGTTTGAGCCGTTTAGGTGAACCAACCCCCACCCTATTTTCTATTTAGGGGCAAAATTGGAAATTCGGATTTTTAAACCCTATTTATGTTTTATCTCATCCGTAAACGCATTTTTGGAGGTTAGAAAGAGGCGGAGGCTTTGGAGAAAAGGATAAACGAAATAGAGGAGCGATTTCCATTCTTCCGAAGGTGTCTGTGATCTGAATCTTTGCAAAATTGTTACGAAAGGTTAGTTTTCTTTAAATGCTTCTCTTACTCACAATTTTGTGAGTATTTTCTCTCCTTTCCTTTTAAGGAATCTTGAAAGGGAAGGTTGTTAGGTATTGCTTTCCTTTATTGTATTAATGTCCCTTCCTAGTTTGTGGGAGTGATATCTTTTCTCTTCTATTGAGGGATCTGTGAAAGGGAATAATGATAAGTACCCTAGATGCTTATATTTTCTTATATTAATGTTTCCCTTGAGTTTGGGAGTATTGGTTTATCTCCTTGCAAAAGATTTTAGAATTTGATTCTCTAGGTCACCCACTGGTGATTTATGAGAGCCAAATTTGGGGCATTTTGATTTTGGTCAAATTTAATAAAATTGAAGGTAACCGTAGGATCCTTTTGTTTCCAATTAGATTTTCCCAAAGTTTTGCTTCTTTATAAACTTCGAGTTGGTGGCAAATTAGTGACCATTCACTAGTGAGGTTGAGAACTACCCTTTTTAACCTAGTTTTCATATTTGGGTTTTCGTGGGAAGATTTTAAGATATCATTTGAAACCCAAATTGGCTCTAATTTGTGATAATTATTTCTTTTGCATGAATAGGTTAATATATCTTTAGTCACTAATTTGTGAGAAGGAATTATTGATCATTGGAGGAAGAATAAAGTAAAAGGTGAGGAATATACTTAACTTTATATTACATGTGTAATGATGTCAGTTACTTTTCATTATTGATATCTTGTATTGCTTTAGTATTATCTTGTGGTTATTTTATGTCTTTTGTTAAATATGAATTGCTATGATTTATGTTTATTATTACTTATGATGTTGCTCCTTGCTTTGAAATCTATTATTGTTGTTATGAAATGGAATGTGATTGTATGAGAGGAGAAATATTATTATTTCTTCTACCTTGTATTTTCTACTAGGGTTGTGGGTTCACCCATTGCCCTAGTGATATTATATGATTACTTATATTGTGGTTGGGAATGGGGAATGCCCTTTGGGCATTTCTGCCATAGGATACCAAAGGAGGCGGTATGGGACGCATTCCTATGGTGCCCTTGGCTCTTTCCCGATTACTAATTTACATATTTAGGGCATGTCTAGAAGTGTTTGGTTAGGTGACCTCATGAGTACTACTACCCTTTCGGCGGGGGTATTGAAGCCGGTTAACCCGTGATGTTAGTGGTTGGGTCCCGTATGTCAAGCGGGCCCACTATCATCATAGAGAGGTAGGGTTGCATATAATAGATAAGGGCTCATGGACGCTCAAGACCGGTGAAATGACCCGTGAGAGGACATGGAGATCATCCTGTCCATTATATGTGGATGACCACTGGGTTAATGAATGGGGTCCAACAGATGCCTCCATTGAGGATTCCATTCATAGGTGGGAAGGTATTGAACCAACAGAGCACTAGGCATGAGGGGAAATATCCGGACCATATGTAGTACGAGACCATATGACTTTGCATTGGGCCTAAGATTATCCTTGACACGCGCCGATCTTATACCAATGGTGATGTGAGAGAGTGGTGACCTAATCCCCAACCATGGCTTGACAAGACTTTACACAACAACCGCGGAGAACCCAACAGACGTGCTTGAGTGCCGTGAGGGAAGAGTGATGAGACCGCCCAAAGAAGACTGGTGTAAGACTTAATGCGTGTCTACCATAGAGACTTCATGATAGAGTTAGGAGCATAATCATTCACATATCATATCATTGTCATTAATTACATTATTGATATTCATGTTATATGTGTGGTGTGGAATCTTGAGAATGAATGTGTGATATGATGTTGAGTTGACCTCACTGAGTTCTGTTGAACTCATTCCTTTTATATGTCTTTTTCTATTAGATTATCTTTGCAGGTTATGAGGACTTCTTCCAAATGGATGATGCGTTACCAATATGTCTTCTTGAAGGAGTGATCGAAGAAGAAGTGGACGCACATGGAGCTTCATGCCAGTATCAAGACTATTCTTTTGGGTGGGATTCCATTAGAGAACTAGTCTAGTTTAGTTTTCCGCTGCGTTGAAAATTACTCTATTTTCTTTTCAAAACTCTGATATTATATTTTTATTTTGAAGTAATGGAGGATTGTAACCATTATTTCGGTTTTGATAACTTAGTATGATAAACTTGATTTATTCTTGTCCATTTAATTACGCTATATCATGTTTTGTATGGATTTGTCATTGAACCTAGATCTTGCGGTGTATCACCCCCACGGGCATTCGGCCGGGGCGGCCCGGCCGGGGGGGGGGGTGCGGGGAGAGAGGGTTTGTTTTTTTTTTTTATAATCCCCATCCACCCCCCCCCAAACACCCCACCCCCACCACCCCCCACCCCCCCCACCTTCAAAAAAAAACAAAAACAAAAAATTAACATTTTTTTTTTTTTTTCCCCCCCCCCCCCCCCCACCCCCCCCCCCCGCCCCCCACCCCCCCACCCCCGCCACCCCCTCCCCCACAAAAAGAAAAAGAGGAGGGGGGTTTTTTTTTTTTTTAAAAAAAAAAAAAAATAGTGGTGGTAATAATTTTTGTTTTGTGGGCCCCCTCTCCTTTTTTTTTTTTTCTCCTCTCTTTTTTATGCGGGGCCCCCCCCGGATTTTGCTTGGGAGCAATGCCTACGTGGCACTGCTCCGAGCAGCTCATGGCTGGATTTAAATCTTGCTCAAATCCTTGAATCTTCACCGTATATTCTTCCACATGCAAAAATCAGTCACTTAAGCGACTCTTTGGCGGTTTTACAAGAACGAACCAGCGAATTGACCGAACCAATTCAAACGATGCTTCTAAACCCCTTTTCCTTTTGTCTTCCTCCTTGGATTTTGAACGGGAAGAACGACTGCAAGCTACACAGAGCTCCGGCGACCTCTTAATCTTTGTACCAAGCAAAATCCTAGAAATCATGAATTTTAATTAAATAGAGCAAAGGATCAAGAAGATTATCCAAAAACAGTGATTCCTTTATTCGTCGTCATCCAACACTATCAGTTCCAATCCTTTTCTCTTTCATAGGAGAGAGCATCTACGATATGCACTATGAAAATGAGAATGAGAAATCTGGGGTATCCATGCTTTTCACGGACTTACTGGGTATCCAAGATCTTAGTTCCTCCACATTCGATTTCCTACAGCAGCCCCACCACCGAAGCCATTGTCGCCACCACAAGCACCGCCACCTACTGAATCCTCTGAGGTGTTAGATGTGCCTGCCACTCCTAACTCCGTTACGGTTTCATCGTCCTCTACCGATGCAGCTGCTAACGATGAACATACTAAATCAGTTGACCAGGAAAAAGAGAAAAATTAGCCCAATGTATCGTAAGTTATTTCTTTCCGTTTCTATAAACAAAAGCATTCTTGGCTTCTTGCCTACCCTTGAGAATTCAAGAAAAGAAAGAACAAAGATCTGTAGGTTTTGAGGTTTTCTTTTTCTTTTTCCTTTTTTTTTTTTTTTTTTTCTCTCTCAAGATAAGAACTCATATATGTGGTTTTTGCTGCTGGGTTTAGGTCTGAACAACCTAAAAAGAAGAAACAGAAACGGCAGAGAGAACCGAGATTTGCATTCATGACGAAAAGCGAGCTTGATCATCTAGAAGATGGATATAGATGGAGAAAGTACAGACAAAAAGCTGTGAAGAGTAACAATCGCCGGAGCTCTGTGTCGCCAAGAGTAATAGCCGCCGGAGCTCTGTGTAGCTTGCAGTCGTTCTTCCCGTTCAAAATCGAAGGAGGAAGACGAAAGGTAAAGGGGGTTTAGAAGCATCGTTCGAATTGGTTCGGTCAATTCGCTGGTTCGTTCTTGTAAAACCGCACAAGAGTCACTTAAGTGACTGAATTTTGCATGTGGAAGAAAATAACGGTGAAGATTCAAGTATTTGGGCAAAATTTAAATCCAGCCGTGAGCTGCTCGGAGCAGTGCCACGTAGGCACTTCTCCCAAGCAAAATCCCAACCCCCCTGAGACGATTATTGAATACTAAAAAACATAGAAAACAGGATCGTCTACACCAATCTCTATTTGAACGCGTCTAGGAGAAGCTGATATCGTATTTGGCTTGTTGATCTGGAGTGAATAACCCCCAGTGCTTCTCTTCCTCTGGACTCTTTTCGTTCTCATCAAACATGGCAAACACATAAGTCTCCAAAGATCCAGACTTCTTCGGAGTTCCATCCTTTACATGTTGGATCAGATTGTTATTGTACGTCTTTGCATTATCAACTGTTGTTTCGGTACCTCCTGCAGTTGGCCAACCAGTCTCTGATACAACTAGTCCTACACTGGAACCACCTGCCTTTTCAAGAGCAGAGTAGAGAGCATCTACCATTGCATCAAACAGGTTTTGGTATTCAAGGCCACTATATTCATCTTTTACAGTTGACGAGGATGTAAAGAGAGCATAGGAAAGGTCAATAGAACCAGTATTGTTATACTTGAAACTGAAGTATGGATATATATTTGCTAGCAGTGGTGCCCCATTTTCTGCAAGGAAAGAAATAATTGGGTCAATATAAGATCTCACATCGTCTCTGAATGCACCTTGGGATGGAGGGTAGGAGGTTCCAACTCCAAGGAGTTGAGAATCAACTGCTGTGGTCACTGTGATTTGTAAACCAGCTGATGCAATCGCACTGTGAATGTTTTGTATTGCTGGGAGAACGTAGTTTACATATTGGGAATTGTTAGTGACAGGGTTGACTTCATTGCCAACGATGATATACCGGAAATTGACAGTAGAAGAGTAAGCTACCACATTGTTCTGCACCCATTCATTAGCAGTGGAAGTGCTGCTTGATATGTCTTGAAGGGATTCATTTGGGACACCCAACAAGAGTTGAATATTGGAGCCACTGAGAGCTTAGAGGGCTACTTGGTTTGGATAATAGATTCTCATGCTTTGGATGTTTTTGGATTTATATAGATCCACAACTTCTTGTTCAGATGGTAAATCGCTGCCACTCATTCCATAACAAACACCTGTTCCTGCCCCTGCATTAGATTGAACCGAAATTAATATTGATATGGTTGGCTCTAAGCAAAAGAAAAGTTAAAGCATATCCATACAATGAGAGAAGAGAGAGAGAGAGAGAGAGAGAGAGAGAGAGAGAGAGAGAGAGAGAGAGAGAGAGAGACCAGCTGTGTCTAGCCTCGCCATTAAAAGCCCAAGAAGTAGCATTAGGGCAACAACAGTTGGGGAGGTGCTTCCTTTTGAAGAACTTGTAGCCATGATAAACAGATCAGAATAAAAGAAGCCAAGAACTAGAGCATGTAATTTCTTTCTTCTGGTGCTAGAGGAAGTACATGTTCTATATCAACACAAATTGGGCTTCTTATATAGGGAGACTGCTAACTTTAATGTGCAGAGTGCGGCATAAGCATAAGATTGACCGTGAAGCCTGGAGCATATAACACGTACAAGGCCTTTACAACGGTCAAGTCGGAGCCTCAAAACTTCTACCTAACAATCATGGTCCGCATCTCACTCAATAACTATAGAAATTCTTGTTTATACTAAAAAGGCATGTGGCTTGGACCTAGCCTAATTTAGGGTTGAAAAGACTTGATGCAATAAATATAATTTTTGGTCACCGTTCTTATCAGACAATTTATGCTCACATGTCACTTGATCACGTTCATTATCAATGGGATGCTCGGTAATGATCATCTCCTCTTGGTGAAGAGAGGATTGGGGTTCAATACTCATTGATGGTATATAAGTATTGGTCTCCAGTCTCCACCTAATATAAAAAACTACCAATTCTCCCAACACTACCCCCTCTCCCATAATAGAAAGTTCCCAAGTAAGTAATAATTATGAGTAATTCAATGAAAGCATACACATCTAAGAGATTCAGTCTGATGCTTTGATGGTCAAGAGTCAATGTTTGACTTGTCAAAGTTAAAATATACACGTCTAAGAGAGTCGGTCTGATGATTTAGTGGTCAAGATCGAGTCAATGCTTGACTTGTCAAAGCTAAAATTCCAAAGGTAATGTATAAGGGCCTGTTTGGTTATGCAAATCCAGAGATTTGAAATCTTTGGATTCACAAATGGGAGATTTTTACCTGTTTGGTTGTGTGAATCTCTAGATTCATGAAATCTAGAGATTCACATTTTTACACTAAAAACGTGAATCTGTAGATTTATGGGTATGAGGTGAAATCCAGAGATTTCATCCATACTATCAAAGCGTTAAAGATTTGAACCATAATTCAATAAATATTTTTTTAGGATAAATCTAGAAATTTTATTCCAAAAATTCAAACTAACCAAACAGTTAATTTTACGAACCATGACTCTAGAGATTAGAAGTCTGTAGATTTGAAATCTCTAAATTTTTGAAATCTACAGACTCAAGTAACCAAACAGGCCCTAAGTAAGTTTCATTTGGCTCTCTTTGACATGTTTATTTCATAATGAAATATTAGATCTATACTTCGTATATATTTTTACATCGTCTTGAGCAAGGTGTGTCTACTAGGGTTTAAGTTGGATGGTCTTTGAGTTTGTTTGTCTGGCTCTGTGGTTGTCACAACCAGTTTTTTAAGGGTTTATTGGGCTCGACCCATCCCTTAGTCTTGGTTTTTTCCCCTTCTTTTGTTTGGTGTTTTTATCTGTATTTCCTTTCAAGTTTATGAATGAAATGTTGAATTTTTGACAAAAAAAAAAAAAAAAAAAAAAAAAAAAAAAAAAAAGAGTTGGATGGTCTTTATTATATGGTTGGAATGTTGAGTACACCAAGCCATGGTAGGGATATGATACTTGTGTGTCTCAGGTAAGAATCTTATGATGTCACTTCCCTAACATATTACTAGCTAAGAGTAGAGGATAGAAATGTGCAACCAGCTGGACTCTATTTGAGGGACACTTTTTTTTTTTTTTTTTTTGTCAGATGTAAAATTATATTGAGCTTTCATGAGAAATCCTCATTTCTCACATGTTTCTTTCTTCTTCTTCTTCTATTTTTTATTTGGGGGGGGGGGGGGGGTGTTGGTTTAACCACTACATAGACACAGATAAAACTCTAGCACTGTAGGATTAGAAGTTTGCGAAATAGTTAGTTACCGTAGGTATATACATCATGAAAAAACAAGATTCAAAACTAGAACAGAGATGAAGAATGTCTGCAACTAGCCCACAACACACTCATTCAAGAGAATTGGTTTGGAGAGCTAGAGCTCAAATAGCTCCTGAACAGTCTAAATGGACTGTTACCTTCGAAATATGTAGGACTTGTGCGAACATAACTCCATCTTTGATTGCTTCTATTTCAACTAAGGCTGTAGAATAACCCCCGTGCCGCCATCAGGAATTTGACTCTCCTCGGGGGAGAAGCCCCGCCCTGTGTTTTAATAATTATACAGCCCCGAGATGTAGTTGTAGTTTTTTTTTTTTTTTTTTAATTTAATTTAAGTTTTAAATGTATAACACGAACTGCAAATGACTGTAAACTTTCATTAATAAATACCGACAGTTATTTGGGATTTTAAACACGTAATATCATACCCTAAAGTTCATAAGCATTAGGTATATTTATTCTAACAAGTTATAATACGCTTTGAACCTCCACGCGTCTCCTTTCCATCTGATGCAAGGAATGATATAACCTACAATTACAAAAAATAACAACAACAAAATCAGATCTAAAAGATCTTCATATCTTTCTAAGTCAAAGCTATTTGTGATTCTGAGTGAGTTAGGAACTTAGGAGTAAAGAATAAAATAAAATATAGGGATAAAAAGTAAAAACTGGAAAAACGAAAAGTGTAAAATAAATGTAGAATAGTCATACTTTCACATTTCATCTCAGGTGGAATAGTTTTGCCACGGGAGCCAACAACAGAGACCATCTTTACCCTGCTGATTTTTGGCTCTTCACTCTTAAGTCTTAATAAGAGAAACGACATCACAAACACATGGGATGTTAGCTCTCCTTATAACATTGCAGCATTCACTTGATGGTGAAACTTTTGGGCATGGTTTCTCAATATAAGCTGAACATTGCATCACTATACTCTTATAATCATCGAAGCAAAAGTCTCTTGACTTTACCCAATCACCGGGGATTAAGAATCCAGCAGTCGCTTATTTTGGCATTATTGGAGAATCAAACATGTGATCGGTTTATGTTGTAAATATGTTTAAAACCAAGGTTTAAAGTATCCCACGATACCCTACGATACTAGCCGATACGTATCCATATTTAACCCAACCGGTACGATACATATCGATACGTCTCTCCATTGAATTACACTAAAATACATTAGTCAGAGCGATACAATACTCGATACAGGACGACATGTCTCTTAAAATCACTTTACCGATACGCTACGCGATACCGATACTTTAAACCTTGTTTAAAACTTATTTAATATTATTTAATATTTTTATATGTTTTAATTGTGTTTTTTATCCTATGGTTTTTTATTTAGTCCCACATCGGGTTGAGATTGATTATATCGTTTACATATAGTAAGGGCCTATGTAATATTAATTTGGATGGGATTGAACTTTGTGTGACGTGAACCGAGCCTGAACCTTGTTGTGACCCTGCTATGGTTATATTAATATTAATAATTCTATATGACTTGGGTCATAGGTCTTCATCCAGAAGGCTCATTTTGTCATGGGCCCTATTTGAGGCACTTTCTTGTAGGGAGGTCAGCTAGATAGGTACCTCTTGAAGGGAGTTGAGCTGAATAGGTACCCCTCACAAAGAGAGGTACCTTATCATTTCACCCACAGCCTTTGGAGCTCTTTATAAGCCTATTTTCGAATTCATTCTGTACACTGAATTTCCTCCTCCTCTTTCTTTCTCTCTCTCCCTGTTGTTATTCTGTTAAGCAGTGAACATAATCTGATTACACCAAGTAACCTTTCTGGGGTGCAACCTTAAAGGTTTGGGTTGACTGATCTTGGGGTGAAGACACAATTAGAACCCGTATTGCACAATTTGGGGTTTCTAAATACCTTAAAGAAAGTACCTCTGGTACATTTCAGTTCTGAAGAAATATTGTGATGACAACAACAGTTCAAATGTGTGTGCAGATTCCTTAACCGGTTTCAACAGTTTACAGTGAGAGAGAATATTCAAATTAGGGTTTCGTTGTCTTACTCTTCTGGTTTTCCCAGAGTTTATCCACCACGCGAATCTTGCTGTTTTACTCTCTCCTATAGTTCGCTCCACTCATACCGCACACAAGCTTCAGGATGCTACTCCACTCCCTCTACCACATACACTCTCTCACATCAAGGAATGAGTCTAACCGATCTTCCCACATGTCTCCCAAGCATTTCAGCAACATTTTCAAAAGATATTCACATCTAGTGACTCTCACTACCCTGAGAGTTATTTTTCACCTATAAAGGGTCATGTTTCTAATGAGGATCGGTCTTTCTTACTTCAGCCTATCATGGAAGAAGAGATTAAGAAGGCAGTCTTTGGATCAAATGGGATCAAATCCCTAGGCCCTGATGAATTTTCAAGAATTTTCTACCAACATTCATGGGCAGATGTATCCCCTGAAGTCTGCAAAATGGTATAAGAATTCTTTGCTAAAACTCATTTTCTTCTTGATGTGAACCGCACGTTTATAGCTTTGGTACCTAAAGTAGATGCCTAGCTACAATCAGTGATTACTGCCCCATCAGTCTATGTAATACGACTTATAAAATCATTTCCAAAGTTCTGGTGAAGAGGTTGGAATAGATTATGCCACATTTGATCTCATTCCAACAAAATGGCATTGTCAAAGGCCGACACATTCAAGATAACATCCTTATTGCCCACGAGTCGATGCACAAAATACACTCGCACAAGAAAAGGAAAAAATGACTCATGTCAATTAAGTTGGATATGAGCAAAGCCTATGATTGGTTAGAGTGGAAATAAATTTGTTGAATCAACTCTCATGAGCTATAGCTTTCCCTCACGATGGATTGCTTGGGTCATGAAGTGCATTACCTCCACTCAACTTTCTGCATTGATTAATGGGTCACCTCTTCCACCCTTCTCTCCATCCAGAAGCCTTCACCAAGGAGATCCCCTCTCATCTTATTTTTTCATACTTTGTGCGGAGGCTCTGACCTCTATCTAGAAGTGGCCTTGCATAAAAAATAGCTCAGGGGAATTCAACTTTCGTTTGGAGGGTAGCGCGTCTCAAATCTTGCATTTTTTGACTACTTGATTTTGTTTGGCCAAGCTACTAACATAAAAGAACCTTCCACCAACTCATTGAGGAATATTGCTCCCATTCAAGTCAAAAACTAAACATCCAAAAAACCCTTGCACATTATAGTCCAAGTACCTCATCAGGTTTGACGCGCACTCTTTCAACTCATTTTCACATTACACCCACCACTGAGCTTGATATCTATCTTGGAATTCTTCTCTTTTCTAGGAAAACTCAAAATGAAGCATTGTGACACCCTTCCCACTAGAGTCAACCACAGATTACAGCATTGCCAGGCCAAACTCCTCGCTACCCAACGAAAAAGGTACTCATTCAATCTACTCTAACTGCTATGCCAACTCATTTCGTGTCTTGTTTTCAACTACCGGTCTCGGTCACACACACACTCGACAAGCTTACATGAGACTTCTTCTGTTCCAATAAGCATCACACCATCTCTTGGGACTAAATTTGTAGTCCTACTAGAGATGGAGGCCTCAATCTCAAAAAAATAGCAGCTTTCCACTTCGCTCTTCTGGCTTGGAACGCATGGGAACTCCTCAACCCTATTGACTCCTTATGGGGAAGATTGATGAAACATAAGTACTTCAAGCATTGTTCCTTCTTAGAAGCTTCTATTGCCAAGGCGGCTTTATGGGGCTAGAAGTCATTGATTAAAGCAAGGGAACTCTTACGTCAACGCCTCTTCCATAGAGGATGGACAACAAGCTAGCCCTTGGAACTTCAACGGTTATTAACCAACCCCAAGATCTGGGATGTTATCTAGCAGCCTCTTACCTCTTAAAGTATCATACTTCATCAATTTAGAGACTGCCTCCTGGATTCCAGAAAAGGTTTTAGCATGGTGGCTTGCTGACGTGGCAACCAAGATACTCAGCTTACCTCTCCCACTATACCCAACAGAGGATCGTCTAATTTGGAAACATACTTCAATAGGTACACTCACTATAAGCTCGACATACTGCTTGGCAACTCTACCTCCCAACAATTCTACCCCTTTTCCCACATTCAACTAGCTTCAACTTTGGCATCTCACCCTCCCACCAAGGATTCTCTTTTATGTGGTTGTTTCAAAAGCATATGGACAATATTTTAACGGCAATGAGGCATGAGCCTAAAGAGTAAGTCCACTGTCTACTAGGTGTCAGATTTTGCGTTGCAACTCTATTATGCTCTTGGGTATGTGGGCAAGCCATGCGATGTATAATTCCATGCTTCTCTAGGAATTGATGAATCTTTTGATATTCTACACTCCAATCTTAAGGGTGTCAAAACCTAACCCGAACTGGCCCGTTATAGCCCGAACTCGAACCGAAGCTTAATGGGCTGTGTTTGGGCTAAACAACACCTCAGCCCGCACTAGTTTGGGCTGGGCCAGGCCAGCCCGTCTGTGGCCCGCTAGCCCGAACCATTTGGCATGAAACCAACCCGTAAAACCCGTTATAAATAAGTCAAATAAATTAAATTTAAGTGTTAAAGACAAGAAAACCCCCAAGTATCCATTTGTTTTCCTTAATTGTTTTGCTTTGGAATATGCAAACAACAAGCCCGTCAAAGCCTTCGCCATTTGAAAGATGGGCTTAGTAAATATTTAGCAAGTGTATTATCATTTAAAAATCTTTTAATGCTTTATTTTGAAAAAAAAAAAAAAAACTTAATGTTTACATTAAGATGCCAACTTTCTTTTGTATATTAGTTCTATAATTTTTACTTCTTTGTTGAAAAAAAGTTTTTGGTTTTGAAAATCCAACACAAGAGACTTGGAGAGAATTTAATGTTTATATGTTTTCACATGCTCTTGATAAATTCTACACATCAACAAGGTACTCAAAACATACCGCTAGTAAACCCGAACCCAAACCGTTGGTAAACCCAATTATAAACCGTTAGCCCAAACCGTTAGTCAGCCCGAACCCAAACCGCACAGGTCCGAAACCGTTGACACCCCTGCTCTGTTTGCAAGCCTTTAATAGTAGTATCAAATTATTTTTCAGCAATTGAAAGACTAAAAAATGGTTGAAATCTTACTTCGATTTTCAACAGGATAATGACACGTATATTTGGAGAACTCATCAATAAAAATAACGCAATATTTGTAACCAATAGTTGATTAAATAGGGGCAGCCCCCATACATCTGAAAAAATTCAATTCAAGTGGTGTAGTGGGAAGATGAGATTTATGCAATTTTGGAAAGAATGATAAACATAAATGAATATGTTTTAAAGAACATGGCAATGAATTAGACTTTATTACTGAACGAACTTTACTGGCATGTGGACGACCCAGTAGGGAATGCCATGTAGATGCATCAAGAATGGTATTATTGGCAATGGGTGGTGTTGCAGTACTTGCAGGCATTTGATACAATCCATCTTTTAAGTTATCCTTGAAGCAGCGGCATTTCTGTCATCTAATACTTCTTAATAAACTGGGAAGGGTGACATTCAAAAAAACAGTTATTGTCCCGTGTAAAATGATGAACACACAATAAGTTTCTTGTAATCTGGGAATATGGAGAATATTAGATAATTTGAATGAGTTGGATGTTGCATAGAAAATTGGGAGGAACCAATATTAGCAATTTTCAAACTATTCTGGTGTTAAGGGAGTTGGGAGCAACCCAACCATGTTTGCAGTTATCTCTCTAGAAGGGATATGAGTTTGATTTGGGCAGGTCGTGGATCCATCTGTAAAGCCATAGAGATCTTGGTTTTGAAGAAGGGATATCAGTTGGGTCTTCCAAAGAAGGAAGTTGTTACACCTAAGAGTAGAAGAAGATTGGTGTGGGTGATTGGGAGGGAAAAAAAATAGATGTTGAACTAGGTTAAGAACGAACCTGCTCTGTATATACCACATAAAGAGTAGAAGCTCAGATTTTGATTCTATTTTCTCACGTCCCCAACGTGGACTGTGAGGTCCTTTATACAATGTATAAACAGTGTTTGATACAGCACAGAGTCTTGACAAAATCGATCTATACAATTACATGAGATAGAGTTTGACCAACTTAAACTAGCTTTGAATTTGATTTTTGATTTTTGAAAGTGATTCATATCAATCCGCTGAGCCTTGTCTTGAATATTTAAAATTTGAATATGTTGATCCTTATCTTCACATTACAATCTAAATACTGATGGATCTTGGATCTTTGGTTTCTCAGCATGTGGTAGAGGAAGTTGTTAGGGATGATGGATGCACAACCATGAACAGAGAACACAAGCAAACACACAAGTGCACAACCATGAACAGAGAACACAAGCAAACACACAAGGGCAATTTAACGTGGTTCGACAAAACCCTGCCTACGTCCACCAGAGAGAGAAAAAGAGTCACTATTTCTAGGAAACTACACATTACTCTCACACCCACAAAGTGCTACCCTTTGCTTGCCCCCAATCTTTATCCTCAGGATGGGTTCCCAATACCCCTTCTACGGGATTGATGCCTATAGGTTATCCCACAGAGATTATTTATAGGGAAACATAAAACCCTAATCTCAATGTAATTATAATTTTATCCCAGTATTAGTAATTGACCTAAACCCTGTTTCAATTACAAATACAATCTAAAACCATAATTACATGCACCCACAGAATACAAAACACCCAAACCCAATAGAAGTATTCTATGGCGGCCAAATGGCACTTTTGAAGCAGCCAAAGCACATAACGGGAGGGGTTATTCTGCAGCCTTAGTTGAGCTAGAAGCAATCAAAGATGGAGTTAGGTTTGCACAAGCCTTACAGAGTTCATTCAGATTGTTCAGAAGCTATTCGAGCTCTACCTCTCCAAACCAATTCTCTTGATTGGGTGTGTTGTGGGCTAGTTGCAGACCTTCTTCACCTCTGTTCCAGTTTTGAATCTTGTTTTTTCATGCGTATACCTATGATAACTAACTGCTTTGCAGATATTTTATCCTGCAGTGCCAGAGTTTTATCTATGTCTCATGTGTGGTGGTTAAACCCACCCATTGTA
Source organism: Hakea prostrata (assembly GCF_041222555.1). Taxonomy (NCBI): domain Eukaryota; kingdom Viridiplantae; phylum Streptophyta; class Magnoliopsida; order Proteales; family Proteaceae; genus Hakea; species Hakea prostrata. The sequence goes on from NC_142609.1 coordinate 36,621,486, forward strand.
AGCTTGTCTCTTAATGCCTCAATGAGGATTTCTCATGAGAGCTCAATATAGTTTTACATTTGACCAAAAAAAAAAAAAAAAAACCACTAAGAGAAGTGTCCAGAGTCCAAGTTGCACATATCTATCCTCTACTGTTAGCTGGTGATATGTTAGGAAATTGAGACCGTAAGATTCTTGCTTGGGACACACAAGTAGCGTATCTCTACTATGGCTTGGTGTACTCAACATTCTAGCCATGTAATCAAGACCATCCAACTTAGACCCTAGTAGACACACCTTGCTCAAGACGACGTAAAAATATAGACGAAGTATAGAATCTAATGTTTCATTACAAAATAAACGTGTCAAAGAGAGTCAAATGAAAATTACTTATACGTTAGGTAAGGAATTTTAACTTTGACAAGTCAAACATTGACTCTTCACCACTAATCATCAGACTGACTCTCTTAGACGTGTATGTCTTTACTTTGACAAGTCAAACATTGGCTCTTGACCACTAAATCATCAGACTAACTCTCTTAAATGTGTATGTTTTCATTAAATTACCCCTAATTATTACTTACTAAGGGACTTTCCATTATGGTGGAGGGGGTAGTGTTGGGAGAATTGATAGTTTTTTACAATTAGGAAGGGGGTGGGGGGGACCAGTACTTATATACCATCAATGAGTGTTGAATTCGTAACCTCTCTTCACCAAGAGGAGGTGAAATGACCATCCATTGAAAATGATCACTTCAAAAATAATATTCATTGCATCAAGTCTTTTCAACCCTAAATAAGGCTAGGTCATAAGCAAGCCACATAGCTTTTAAGTATAAACAAGTAGAATTTCTATTAGAGTTCTTGAGTGAGATGCGGGTCGTGATTGTTGGGTAGAACCGTAGAAGTTTTGAGGCTCCGACAAGACCGCTGTAAAGGTCTTGTACGTGTTATATGCTCCAAGCTCCAGGGTCAACCTTATGCTTATACCGCACTCTGCACATAAACTTTACAGTCTCCCTATATGCTATATATGAAGCCCAATTTGTGCTGGTATAGAACATGTACTCTCTCTAGCACCAGGAAAAAAAAAGTTACAGGCTCTGGCTCTTGGCTTCTTTTATTCTGATCTATTTATCATGGCTACAAGTTCCTCAAAAGGAAGCACCTCCCCAACTGTTGTTGCCCTAATGCTACTTCTTGGGCTTTTAATGGCGAGGCTAGACACAACTGGTCTCTCTCTCTCTCTCTCTCTCATTGTATGGATATGCTTTTATTAACTTTTCTTTTGCTTAGAGCTAACCATATCAATATTAATTTCGGTTCAATCTAATGCAGGGGCAGAAACAGGTGTTTGTTATGGAATGCTTGGCAGCGATTTACCATCTGAACAAGAAGTTGTTGATCTATATAAATCCAAAAACATCCCAAGCATGAGAATCTATTATCCAACCCAAGCAGCCCTCCAAGCTCTCAGTGGCTCCAATATTCAACTCTTGTTGGGTGTCTCAAATGATGCCCTTCAAGACATATCAAGCAGCACTTCCACTGCTAATGAATGGGTGCAGAACAATGTGGCAGCTTACTCTTCTGTCAATTTCCGGTATATCGTCGTTGGCAATGAAGTCAGCCCTGTCAATGACAATTCCCAATATGTAAACTACGTTCTCCCAGCACTACAAAACATTCACAGTGCGATTGCATCAGCTGGTTTACAAATCACAGTGACCACAGCAGTTGATTTTGGACTCCTTGGAACCTCCTACCCTCCATCCAAAGGTGCATTCAGAGACGATGTGAGATCTTATATTGACCCAATTATTTCTTTCCTTTCAGAAAATGGGGCACCACTGCTAGCAAATATATATCCATACTTCAGTTACAAGGATAATACTGGTTCTATTGACCTTTCATATGCTCTCTTTACATCCTCATCAACTGTCGTAAAAGATGAATATAGTGGCCTTGAATACCAAAACCTGTTCGATGCCATGGTAGATGCTCTCTACTCTGCTCTTGAAAATGCAGGTGGTTCCAGTGTAGGAATAGTCATATCAGAGAGTGGTTGGCCAACTGCAGGAGGTACCGAAACAACAGTTGATAATGCAAAGACATACAATAACAATCTGATCCAACATGTAAAGAATGGAACTCCGAAGAAGTCTGGGTCTTTGGAGACTTATGTCTTTGCCATGTTTGATGAGAACGAAAAGAGTCCAGAGGAAGAGAAGCACTGGGGGTTATTCACTCCAGATCAACAAGCCAAATACGATATCAGCTTCTCCTAGATGCGTTCAAATAGAGATTGGTATAGATGGTCCTGTTTTCCGTGTTTTTTGGTATTCAATAATCGTCTCAAAAGGGGTTGACTCCGTATTTATGAATGAAGTAGAATAAATAAGCCAATGCAGGGTTGGTTGAGTGGTAAAGATCCATACTTCTCAATGAAGAGGTCTTGGGTTTGACCCTTGTGATCAGCATTTCATTTCCAGCATTAAAAAAAGAAATAGAATAAATAAATTAGAGACGAGTTTCACATTACACTATTGTATTACCAGTACCACTGATTTTTTCTTTCTTTTGATGAAAAATTATCACGACTCTCATATTCTTATCCTGGAAGGAAGACCCCCCCCCCCCCCAAAGAAGGGGGAAAAAATAGGTAAAGGAAGCCTCTTTGTGATGAGTTTCGGGAATATACTCATTCTTATGTCGAAGATCCACATCTATGAATTGAAAGGTCCGAATGATCAACTCTGCAATCGGTTTGTAAGAATCAATAGGTCTTCAATTCATTCATTTGAATAAATTGAAACCCTTCTTATTGGCTGATTATGATACTTCCCAAAAATCGAAATTCTTGATCAATGGAGGAACAATATCACCATTTGTGTTCAATAAAATACCAAGGTAGATGTTGACTCATTCCATATTACAAATAATCGCAGGAAATCCTTTGATAACATTGATTCCTATTTTTCAATGATATCCCACGATCGAGACAATTGGTTGAATCCCGTGAAACCATTTCATAGAAGTTCATTGATCTCTTCTTTTTATAAAGCAAATTGACTTCGATTCTTGAATAATCCACATCACTTCTGGTGAGTTTTTTTTTGCTTAAATTAGCTATATATGTGTACATGGTGTCTTGAACAGCTAGGATTTAATGGAATCAATGCGTCCACATAGCATCCATCTAACACAAGACACCACAAGCTTTGGCAAGTCAGCTGCACTAGCCTAGTAAAATCCCAGTGTGGGTATTAAAAGGCCCAACCCAACCTTACCGTATCACAGCCTAAATGAATAGTTATAATACTAAATAGATGCAAAATAATAAGTAAGAAGAATGATTTGTGAGGACTAACAAGAGCATGCTCTAAGGCATTGGTGTCTTGTAGATAATATTGTTATCTCACTTGCACATCTAAGTAATTTTTCTCTATTATTTTAAGAGGGGTTTTGAAGGGATTTAATGTATCCTTGTACTTGGGCGTAAGACCTACTCCAATGAGCAACATTCTACTTCTCCAATGATGGTTGAAGGGAAGGACCGCCGAAGATTTTATGCAATATTAGTTATTTGCATTTTGATTCTCCCACTAATGTTCTATTTCCCATGGCTTAGATGGTGCCATGTGTATGAAAAATCTAACCTTCATTTAAATTCTACGGGTTAGTAGCTAAATTTTGAATATAAAATAAGTGATCATTAAATTGGTTTTTGTCCATATGTTACTGAGAAATGGGGAATGGCAAGTAACAAAGGATAAAAATTGATGTTAGGTACATATGTAATCTTCCCTTTCAACCTATGGATGGTAGCAAGGATGGATTTGTAATAAACAACCCTCTACCATGTCCTCATAATCCATCCACTAGCTAATCTTGTTTAGGGCTCTATTTCTCCCTTCCACTAGGGTTCCGTACATCGTTGCCTTTGAAACGGTATGGAGTTTCCACTCTCTCGCTATAGAGACACCCAAATAATCCTCCAATGGCCGGTTTATCTCCCCTCTAAGCGTGAGCTAAATCCACCTATAAGGTATTATCTCGTCGGAGGGGTTCCCTATTTACTTCCTTTTTCCCTTATAATCTGTCTACAATCTCTTTCCTTTCTATAGCTCCCCATCAAGTGATCTAAGTTAACCTCCTATTTACTTTGTTTCACTTGTTTAATTGGTAACACATTTAGCAGGAACAACAATAGATAACATGCAAACTCAATTTCAATAAATGCAATACTCATGGACTCTCCAGACATCACAATATAAGATGCACAAGACCTACGTTCCACCATTTCCCCTGTTCTTCAATAGATGGAGTGGACCATTTTGCTCATAAGAAGAATCTTCACCAACAAACACATTAGTGCAATTGCTGAGATCCTTAGCCCCAACTTGGAATGTGCTAGGGAGATTGAAGCACATCAGATTGGCAACCATACATATTCGATTCAGTTGGCTAATCTAGATGAAGTTATGCTAGACCTCCACCAAGGGCCATGACTGGTGAAGAATTGCTAGCTAGCTCTCCAAGTTTGGGATCTGATACTCTAGTTGAGCTTCTGAACTTTAAGACTTTTGATATCTGGATGCAAGTTCACAATGTGTCGTCCTCGTTGCAAACCTTGGATGGCAAAATCAATTGGAATAAACTGGGAATATCTAAAGATGCAAGAATCCCATCCAAACTTAAGAGATATGGGAAGCCACTAGCCATCAAGGTTTCAAGGAATGTCACAGCCCCTCTACTACCAAGAATGCTCATAAATCTCTATGGATTGTGCTCCATATGGATAGACTTCCAATTCGTTAACTCCCAACCTTTTGCTACTTTGGTGGGCAAATTAGGCATGAACTCCAGTGATGTGCATCAAGGCTTCCCATGGATCAAAATGGCCTCCCCGAATCCCAAATGTACCAGGCAATATATGTGCTCAGCTAAGTGAAATGCGATGGGGGAGACTAGAACTCGAAAGCGGCACCCCAAACCGCTGGTTGTATCATTGTGGCGTCTATTGGCAAAGACCCTTCTCGAACAAGGAGCTTTCTTACCCTCCTCAAAGTCCCCCCCCCCCCCCCCGGTTCCATTGCCGCATGGCTTTTATGTATGTTTAGTGATCTTTGTTTTGATACCCTAGCCTCTAGGAGGCATACGTACAGAAATGCCACCACCCCCTACCGCGGCAGGCCAAACCCCCCCCCCCCCCAATTGCACTAGATTGCAAACTTGGCATCGGGCATCTAGTTGTGGGCCTAGGGTTGCAATAGTGGTGCTTGTTGAGTGGATGTTGGTTGTACCTACATTATTGCACCATTCTCAATAGAATCTGAAAAAATAGAGTTAGGTGCTGGTTTGGTATTAACAATTTATAATGATTGTTGGGTTGAGGATAGTTAGGGAGGGTGTTTGAGAGGGGGTAGGGGTGGATGGTTGCAAATTACTGGTTACCTGTGCTTCTTGGATCACATTAGTGGAATTACCAACTGTGTAGATTGCTAACCATGGTTGTATGGGATTTTGAGGAAATGGCAAAGATTCCAAATGAGATTTTGCTAATGGGAAGTCTGTTTCAATGAACTTTGCATGTCTAGCAATATACATCCAGCCTGTGTTGAAATTCGAGCATTTGTAACCTAAATGCAATGTACTATAGCCCAAAATAAGGCATTCATAGAAAGGAGTGCATACTTGAATTATAAGGTCTTACAAGTGGATAAATGGCACAAACAAACACTCATAAAAATGTATAACTTGGGGTATGTTTGAAGAGGGTTTGGTATGGGGTTTTATTTTAAGGATTGGTGTGGGTAATCTGTTAATATGATAAGTGGTTGTTTCAAAGTATATTGTTGGATCTAGACTGTGGCGAACCCTAAATGTGATAATCAAACACATAAAAACAACAACATGAAAGAACAACAGATTCGATGATAGAGTTCGGTCACAAAGGACGACCTATCTTTGGGCTTAAGAACATAACCCAAATGCACTAAGAAATCCCTAGAACTTCCAAGAAAGAAGAGGAATCTAAGTCTAGAAAATCATACTCAAAACCAAAGCATATTATTACACCATCGGCTACAACAACAAAAAAATAAAGAAAAAGAAAAGAAAAGAAAAGAGAGAAACCAAGAACACCTCTGATTTTACACAATAAAGAGAAGAAGAGAAAACCCTAGCAGAGAGATCAAAGAGAAGTGAAAAACCCTTGAAAGATCATCGCGAGAATGACCCCTTAAAAATAGAGCCTAAGCCATTACAACCTAGACCACACAAACTAAATGGCGCCAGTCTAGAAAAAGTGCGAACCAAGCAAACTAAACCAAACGGTTCAACTCTTGAACCCATAAGTAAATTACAGATTACTCCTCACAAATCTCCCCCTTGATTTGTAATTCCAGCAGCTTCCCTAGTGCATTTGAACTCCCGTCATCACCCAAGACCTGCACACAACAAAACAAGGAAAAAACCCCATAAAAGAACTACAGAAAGACAACCAAAGTCAAAAGAAAAACGAAACACATGGTTCAAAACAGCATAAAGCACAGGTCAACACAAACATAATAACAAATACTAAATACAATACATCTGAAATTAAGCAACAAGCAAACCACTGATCTCAAAAACAACAACAGTATTAACATACTAATTCAAGTACAAACATCACCAAATTGCAAAAGATTAAGACAATGATAAAACTTAGCAAAAGGTAACGCTTCTGTTCCACAGTCAGCAGGATTAATTTTTGTAGCATTTTTATCAATAAGTAATTCACCTTCAACTATTTTATCCCTAACAAAGAAATGCATAACATCAATTTGTTTATTTCTATCATGGTAAATAGGATTTTCACACAAATAAATTGCACTACGATTATCTACAAACACAACAAGCTTAGATTTCAAAATATGCAACTCTTCTAATAGACCCTTCAACCGAATAGATTCTTTAATACACTCAACAATAGAGATAAATTCAGTTTCAGTAGTAGATAAAGCTACAAATAGATCTATTGCTATTGAACCTTCTGATTAATACAGTTACTAGTTAAACAAAAAGAAATAAGATGATGAAGATTTCCTATCATCAAAATTATTCGCATAATCAGAATCAGTAAAGCCATGTAAACAAACATCACCAAGAAAACTTCTTAAATATCAATCCCTTGTTCAGAGTGCCATTTAAGTACTTTAATAATGACTTCAAACCCAACCAATGTTCTTTACTAGGATTAGATATAAACATACTAAGTATACTAACAGCATGGGCAATATCAAGCCTTGTACAAATTATTAAGTACATAACAGAGCCAATAGCATTAGAGTAGGGCACCTTAATCATTTTAGACTTCTCACAATCACTTTTTGGACTTTGAGAACAAGAGGTATTAAGAAACAATCTCAATGGGAAAAATAGTTGAATGATTTCATATGAGAGAACCTCAAATATATAGGCAGCATGCATCCCATGCTGTTAGGCAATTATGAACAATAAAAGAAAGTTGTAAAACATAGAAATACAATATATGGAAATGTTTGCATGTAAATATAATACATGGAAATGTTTGTATGGAAATGATTTAATAGAGAAACCTAATCAAGCCAAAGCCAAATTAGGATATTGATGAAATGGAAGGATGAGATGGTATGGAAAGATTCAAATGTAAAGAATGATGAATGGAAGGAATTCAAATGAGAGGAGTGATGAATGGAAAGAATTCAAATGAGAAGATGAAATGATATGGAAAAAATTCAAATGAGAGGATGAAATGATATGGAAAGAATTCAAATTATCATGCCTAATACTCTCCCTAAAGTTGGAGAGTGAATGTCATGAACTCCCAACTTGCCTCTATGACTGAGAAATAAATCTTTTTCAAGGGCCTTGGTGAAAATGTCAGCAACTTGAGCAGCATTAGTGGTGGAGGTGGGTTGAATAAAACCATGTCGAACCTGATCACGAACCACATGACAATCAAAATGTGCTTGGTGCACTCGTGAAAGACTGGGTTTGCAACAATACGTAAAGCAACTTGATTGTCACAAAATAAAGGTATTGGTCGAGGGACCATAACGCCAAGATCTTTTAGCAATGTAACTAACCACATCAGTTCACAAGTAGTGACAGCCGTAGCACGATATTCAGCCTCAGTAGATGAGCGGGACACAGTAACTTGTTTTTTAGATTTCCAAGATAAAGGGCTGGAACCAAGAAATTAATACACAATATCTAGCGGTAGATCTTCGAGTCATAGGGCAACTTGCCCAATCTGAGTCACAATAAGCACGAAGAGATAACTCACTATCAGCAGATAAAAGAATCCCTTGTCTTGGAGTGCCATGGAGGTAACGAAGTAAACGATTAGTAGCATCCATATGAGGTTTCGAGGCCCATGCATGAATTGACTAAGAACATTCATAGTGTGAACAATATCTGGACGAGTAATTGTGAGATAAATAAGTCTTCCCAATAACCGACAGTATGGTGTTGGATCAGGTAAGGGATCACCATCAGAAGTAGTTAACTTGAGGTGTTGTTCCATTGGAAATTGAGTCAGATTAGCACCTGTGAAACCAACATCAGTTAAGATGTCCAATGTGTATTTTCATTGGTTGATGAAAATACTTTTCTTGGAACGTGTCACCTCAAGACCAAGGAAATATTTAAGCAATCCAAGATCTTTAATTCGGAAACGTTGCTTAAGAAGTGATTTTAAGTTGGAAATCACAGTTGTGTCAGACCCAGCAATTAAAATGTCATCAACTTAAACAAGTACAAAGGTATATGAAGACTCTGTAAGTAGACAAAATAGAGAGTAATCTGCCTTAGATTGTGTATATCCAAGATAAATAAGGGCACCAGAAAGCTTGGAAAACCAATTGCGGGATGCCTGCTTAAGCCCATATAATGATTTGTGCAAACGACAAACCAATTTCTCCCCCTTTCGATGATAACCAGCTGGAAGTGTCATATATACCTCTTCATCAAGATTGCCATGGAGAAAAACGTTGTTCACATCCAATTGATGCAAGGACCATCCTTTGATGGCAGCAATGGCAAGAAGTGTTTTGACAGTAACCAACTTAGCAACTGGGGCAAATGTCTCATGGTAATCAACCCCCTTAATTTGAGTATAACCCTTTGCCACCAACGATTTATAACGCTCAATTGACCCATCTAAATGCCGTTTAATTTTGTAAACCCATTTACAACCTATTGGTTTCTTGTTTGGGGGCAAAGGTACAAGAGACCAAGTCTTGTTAAGGTCAAGAGCTGCAATTTCATTGTCCATTGCCTCCTTCCAATCAGGTGAAATAATAGCCTTAGCAAAGCTTGTAGGTTCAGTTATAGTATTGAGGGCCTTGAGATACCTGAAATGGGGTGAGGATAATCTATGATAGGATTAAAAACAACTTTCAGGAGTGAGAGTACCTGTGCATGAAGGAGGAGCTTGGGCATCCATGGCGTAACAATGATTGTCTTGAAGATGGGGTGGCGGTCGATGAACTCAAGATGGCCAAGAGATGGTAGTGGATGGGAGGGTGGGGGAAGGAGGTTCTTCAACCGGTTGGGGAGAGGGTGTAGTTGATAAGGGTGGGTCTAACAAGATGGGTAAACTATCAATATTTGAAGCTGCAAAGGGTAAAACAAGCAATAATGGGGATGGCAATTTTGAAAAAGGAAAAGAATCTTCAACAAATGTGACATCAAGAATAATGTAAACCTTATGTGTTTGTAAATCATAAATCGTATACCCTTTTGTGCATATGGATACCCAATAAAAACACCTGGAGATGCTCAGGGATCAAATTTATGACAAATGGATGAATGGTTATGACCATAACAAAGGCATTCAAAAGTTTGAAGATGAGACTATGAAGGGATCTTACCATATAAAACTTGAAGTGGTGACTTACCATGTAACAGTGGGGTAGGTAAATGGTTAATTAGGTAAGCGGCTGTCAAAACACAAGGACCCCAAAACTTATGAGGTAGATTTACTTGAAAAGAGAGCACAGGCCACATTAAGAAGATGGCGGTGTTTGTGTTCAACAACCCCATTTTGTTGGGGTGTATCAACGCAACTATGTTGATGAATAATACAATGGGTTGTAAAAAAAGCATTTGAATGGTGATTAAAAAACTCATGACCATTATCAGTTCGGACTTGTTTAATTTGGTGTCCAAATTAGGTTTTGATCATAGCAAAAAATTCCCTTAATCGGGACCAAGCATCAGATTTATGATTTAACAAAAACACCCAAGTGCATCGTGAAAAATCTTCCACAATAGTTAAAAAATATTTTGCACCACAAATTGAGAGAACGAAATAAGGTCCCTCATATATCATAATGTATCAATTCAAAGCAAGAGGTGGTAGAAATTGTACTAGATGGAAAAGGAAGTCGAGTTTGCTTAGCTAAAGGACAAATGGAGCAAATACAATCTTTAGGAAATGTGCAATATAACTAGAAACCTTTAAAGATGGATGGCCTAAACGAGAATGCCAAAGGTCTTTGGTGGGTAAAACAACAGCAGCGATATGATAATCCAACTCCAAATAATAAAGTCCATTGTACGCCTTGCCTAGCCCAATCCTCTCCTTCGTGCGTATGTCCTGTATCACACAATGATCAGGATAGAAAGTTATGAAACAATGAAGTTGTTGGGTAAGTTGGGTAACAGATAATAAATTAAAACCAAAAGAAGGAACATGTAATACGTTTGTGAGAGGTAAAGTGGGTATGGGGCTGCAACTCCCAATATGTGTAACGGGAGCAAAACCACCATTTGGAAGACAAATAGATTGGGTGTGGGGAACAAGACTATTCGAATGAAATAAAGATAAGTCGGAAACCATATGAAGACTGGCACCCGAATCAATAATCCATAGAAAAAATACTTTACCTACAGCATTTGCCAATGGTGGAATGTTACCAAATTCCAACAGAGATAGAAGTTTATGGTACTGATCTGTGGTAAAAGATGGTGCAACCATGGAAAAAAACTTTGGCTTTCGCCAGTTTCGCCCCTTGGCGAAACGAAACCAGGGGGCGAAATGATATTTACCAGATATCGCGAAATATCGCGATATTTTTGCGATATTTCGGAAAAATCTATTTTTTTATTTTTTTTGTGTGTGATTTTTATACTATTTCTTGCACTTTTTAGGCGATTTCTCTCGCGATTGTATCACAATCTTACCTATTTTATCACAATGATTCAAGACTCAAAAGTTAATGTGTTAAATGTAATTCGGAAGAAAATCTACATAGAATAACTTATAAATAGGAAAACTTTTTATAGCAAAATCATCAAGATTAATGAGCAATCTTACCAACTATATTCTAGTGATCTAGTCCTCAAAAGTCAACATGCCAAATGTGGTTAGGGAAGAATATATACATGAAATGATTTATGGAAACAATTTACATTATAAAGATATTTTGTAATAGAATCGTCGGTTAATCTTTCCAACTATGTCCGAATGGTTTAGGCCTTAGAAGGTAACACATTAAATGTGGCTAGGCAGGAGATTTAAATGGAAATATTTATTAAGAAATAATTTAAATTATCAAAGTCAACATGCCAAATGTGATTAGGGAAGAGTGTATACATGAAATAATTTATGGAAACAATTTAAATTATTAATGAATCTTATAAAAGAATCTTCTGAGTGATTTGATAATCATTCCAATTATGTCCTAATGATGTAGGCCTCATAAGGTAACATATTAAATGTGACTAGGTAAGAGAATTTAAATGGAATAATTTTTAGGAAATAATTCAAATTTACCACATATTTGCATCAGATTAGGATAGGCATCAAATTTACCAAAATTATTGGGTAAAAATACTCAAAAAAATTAGGGGCGAAATTTCTTTCCCTGGGTGCAACAGCTGAAAGGATCACAGTTGCAGCAAAAGAATGAACCTTATGAGAAGAATCCATTGAAGACGTAGTATTGGTAGCCATTGAAGAAGAGATGGAAGATGAGGAAGAAGAAGACGTGGCTGATGAAGATGTAGAATCGTATGTTAGGCTGATACCATATTAAGAAACAATCTCAATGGGAAAAATAGTTGAATGATTTCATATGAGAGAACCTCAAATATATAGGCAGCATACATCCCATGCTGTTAGGCAACTATGAACAATAAAAGAAAGATATAAAACATAAAAATACAATACATGGAAATGTTTGCATGTAAATATAATACATGGAAATGTTTGTATGGAAATGATTTAATAGAGAAACCTAATCAAGCCAAAGCCAAATTAGGATATTGATGAAATGGAAGGATGAGATGGTATGGAAAGAATTCAAATGTAAAGAATGATGAATGGAAGGAATTCAAATGAGAGGAGTGATGAATGGAAAAAATTCAAATGAGAGGAGTGATGAATGGAAAAAATTCAAATGAGAGGATGAAATGATATGGAAAGAATTCAAATTATCACGCCTAATAAGAGGAATTAAAACGTGCAGCTAAAGGAACTTTAACTGATTTACAATCCAAAATATTGAATTTCTCACGAATCTTAACCAAATAAGAGCTTTGATTAACATGAAATGTGCTCTCCCCCCCTCAATCCTATGAATATCAATACCCAAATTCTCTTAGCAACCCCCAATTCTTTCATTTCAAATTAAAGAGTGAAGGATCCTTGTTGTGGGTGGTTAGGAGGAGAAGGAAAAAAAAGGAAAAAGTAAAGAGGTTGAACTAGTTAGGAACAAACCTGCTCTATATACACGTAAAGAGTAGAAGCTCAGATTTTGATTATATTTCCTCACATCCCTAGTGTGGGATGTGAGGTCTTTTATACAATGTGTAAACAGTGCTTGATACAACACAGGAGTCTTTACAAAATCAATCTATACAATTACATGAGATAGAGTTTGACCAACTCAAACTAGCATTGAAATTTGAATTTTGATTTTTGAATCTATTCCATATCAATCAGTTGAGCCTTATCATGAATATTTAAGATTTGAATATCCTTATCTTAACACTATCTTCATATACAATCTATACACTGATGGTTCTTCAATGTCTGGTTCCTCTACAAGTGGTGAGGACGTATATGGTGACTAGATGACACTTTTGAAGCAGCCAAAGCATTATGAGGAGGGTTATTCTGTGAGGGGTTATTCTACAGCCTTAGTTGAGCTAGAAGCAATCAGAGGTGGAGTTTTGCTTGCACAAGCCTTACAAATTTCCCAAGCAATAGTCCATTCAGACTGTTTAGAATCACCACCAAAAAAAGCTTTTTTCCCTACGGACAAAATTCGTAGCCACATTAATTTTGTCCGTAGCCAAAGATAAATGGGCTACGAATCATGTCCGTAGCGAAGTCGTTGAGAAAAACCCCATAGAAAACTTCTCCCAACGGATACTTAGTGCCATAGGTTTAAATATTTTTCCCTACAGAACATCACCTTCCGTAGGGCCAAACATGTTTCTTCCTACTGGTTAAAAATATGTAGTATGCATTTTTTTACTATGGGTTTGTTACCTTCTGTAGAGAATATACATGGGAGGGAAGCATAAGCAAGCATTTTTCCCTACAGCTTACCTTCTTACCGTAATGTACACCAATGCATTTTTGCCTATGGTCAGGTATTTCCGTAGGCAATATAATTTTTTTTTTCAAAAAATACTACCATACAGCTTGTAATTGCATAGTGCATATCTGCTTTGAAAACTCATAATATATAATAGAGAAGCACACAAAAACATAACCAAAATACTAAGACTTCCACTTTCAAGATTCTACAAGTCACAAATTCATTTACAAAGTTTGTAGTCACAAATTCATTTACAAATAAGTCTTATATGACATTGTTGAAAAGATATAAAAAAATCATGAAGTTTCAAACAGAAAGTCTCCCTTGCTTTCAAATTGTTTTATCCAACCAACTCTTCAATTTTGAGCTCTTTATCTCCATGTTTTCAAGCCAACGCATCTGCAAGGAAACCAAAGAATGACTAATATGTAACTCCACAAACTATGAAATACAACATTAAACTCATGAATCTCACAGGCAACTTAGGTTTGGGCAGGCCGAACCATCACATCTGGAAGTTGAACAACTTAGAAGTGTATAGACAAATAGATAAATAAGTGCTAAGAAAACATTCATGCCTAATCCCCCTTTGTCTTTAGAAAGATAAATACGAACATCCATTTAGTTTAATGAAAAAAGTGAGAAAGGTAATAAGAGGAGATTTTTAAATAACACAATTTTCCTGTAAGGTTGGCACAAGATTATTTGAAAGGTTCTTCCGAGCAAACACACCTCAAATAATTTTTTAGGGTATCTCAGACATTATTAACCCTAAAAAAAAAAGAAGGAAAAATGTATGCAGTGTTCTTGTAACCAAAGACAAGTTTCTGAATTAATGAGTTAGTGTATCTACATAATCATATGCACGACAGTCTGAGGTAACTAATTTCGAAAAGAACCAAGGAACCTTTAAGATAAGCAACTGCAAAATCTGAGACTCTGTTGCATGAAATTTGCAATTCTTTCAAGTTTGTAAGCCCTGAAACAAAACAGAAAAAGACGTTTTAAACAAAAGAATTATCATTAGTATATAATAGGACAAGTATTCAAGAAGTCACTACAACAAAACTAGCCTACAACGACGTTTTCAAAATGCTGCCATAAGTCTAAAAATGCTGCTATAAACATTTCCCGACATTTCAAAAACGCCGGAAAAAATGCCGGCAAAAGCTGTGCCGTATTACAACAGCGGCACTAAAAGTAAATGCCAGTGATGGTGAGTTACGATGGCACTTTTCCCACCATTTATATGTCCTCACATTGCTGGCATTTATGAAAAACGTCGTTATATGTCTTCATTGCTGGCGTTTATAAAAAATGCCGTTATATGTTTTACATTCCCACAAAAAATGCTGGTATTAGTACTTTGCGGCGTTTTAGAAATGCCGCTGTAGACAGAAGATTGCGTTTGTTAAATGTCCTGGAAAGTGCCATTATATTCTCGGCATTTTTTAGAAACGTCATTATTAGTGTTTTGCAGCATTTTAGAAACGCCACTATAGACAAAAGCTTTATTGCGGCATTTCTGAAATGCCGTTGTTAGTAGTGTTTAATGTGTTTTTTGCGGCATTTTTAAAATGCCGCCGTTAATAGTGTTTTTGCCGCCACAGACATAAGAATTCATTTTATTTGCCGGTCGTTTTTATAAACGCCATCATATGACACTTATGCTGGCATTTATAAAACACCAGGATAAATTTTATTAATAAAAAAAATTTGTTCCCAAGAAGCCATATTCTAATGCTGGACCAAAAACCATACCATTGGATTATCTAATAAAAGAAAGCTCACGATAATCAATCCTCCCTCCATCCAATCAAAGAATTACAAATGGTAATTATAAGACAAATCAAAATGTAGTTATAATGAGGAAGAGTGTTCTGCCATCTTCTTTATCTATTTCCCTGTTTGAACATTCCATGCTCTTGGAGTCTTGCCAGGACTGGCTGAAATGATCCGGATTCCATCAGTAGTCCAATAAACATCCAATACTGCATTCTTATGTCCTTAATTTCAAGACCATGAAGTTTTTGCAATACACATAAACATTCCAAAGAAAACTGTCTTTGTCATGAGAGCCTGATGCAATGACTGTGACTGCTGCATTGAACTTCATGGTATACATAGCACTCTGGTGACCTCTTAACAACACAATTAGCAACTCCAGACTCGATGCCTGCTGTTTTTCAATAGGTCCAGGTACTTGGGCATTGTATGGAACTGTAGACCATTACATTGCTCTTGCAGCCCCCATAGCATTCTCCCCTCCTCTAGGAACAACTTGCATTTTAATGGTTGCTTACAGTCCCCTTTTGCATTTTTGCTGAAACAAATATTTAAAACGAAAGTCAAATTAAAGAAGACAAACAGAGTATCCACGAGTAAAAACTGAAAAAACAGCTGATACAAATAATGTAGATCTTAGATTGTAAGCTGGAAAGCAACCAGCTCTGTAGCTGCAGTTCTACTAAAATTGAACCTTAATAGGTTCAACCTCAACCATTGATTCAGGGTTTGGTTGAAGTTACATTTAAATGTCACTCCCCAATGGTTAAATGGACCATGGGCCAACTACTTGAAATTTCCTGACATGAACCCAGTGTTAGTTCTGGTCAAATTTTAAAAGTTGTGGAATAGGATGAACTGAACTGAAGAGGAAATAAATGCAATTTGCCATAACTCAGAACATAATATTGATAAGTTTCAGACCTGGAACTAAGTAAAGAACAGTAGCACACAGCAGAGAACCAAATTCCAGATCAAAAGCTACCAATGGAGAACTGGAAAAGAAAAGTTAGTGACCTAATAGGTCCAATGTTGAACTGTCTATAACATAGTAGCAGAACTAGCAAAATGAAAATTAAAGAGAGATCAAGTGGAGAAAAATAAAGAGAGAAAGACAGTAGGCTTTAGCAGGAATCACTTCCAAAAGAAAATCACATAGCCATCCCATCTCAAGTTAAAAAAATGAAAGCAATTCATGTCTTTTTATTTTTTATTTTTTTATTTGGAGTACACTTACTGATTCAAACTCAATAATACCAAAGAACCAGAGGTGTTCTTGCTAGAGAATCATGTACAGGGCAAAAAGAACCAAGGTTAAATTAAATAGTCTAACCCATTGGCAACAAATCTTACCAATAACCATTGATTACATTAACTAGAAATAGAAACATAATAAAGTCCAGCAAGCTAACTCTACTGAACTTCAACAAGTATTAATAAAAACAACACCAAAATCTGAAGTATTAAAAGATGATTAGAAAGAAAGGTAGCATAAACACAATCATAAGTTAAGCAAAACATAATTCATAAAACCACACAGAAATCATATGGTGTGAAACATATGCCTGGGTTTAATGAAAATAAAAATGACTCTGAAACGGCATTACTTAACAAAATTACAGAGATGAGAGACATTTCACTAATTTGTTCTGGCCATGTAAGAAATACAGTGAGCTTATAATATTCTCCAATCCAGAACTTTCCCTTCCCTGCATTTCCCTGTGTTAAATTGGCATCAACAGCCAGCTCATATTTGTTGCCATGTCTAAGGGATGCAAGGCAACACCAACAGGGTACCTGTGCCCAGGTACTGCATACACAACTATAAACTGAACTACCACCTCTATTTTTCCATCCCTGGTCCCTCCTATAACCTAAGTCCAACTCAAATGACCCTGATCAGTTATACTATGATAATCAATCAGGGTAAGAAGCCAGGGCTAGACAAAGCAACATGGAGCGTTGGGGTCATGTGGAATGGGAAAATACAATACCTAAATAAAGGTATCATCAACAAGGGGACAAGGGCACAAGCAATAATCCATGGAATTCTAGATGGCATCAGATTCGCAGCGCAATGGAAAATTACACCACATGAAATCTGGTGCAACGATGAGGAGCTGAACAATCTATATCCTGGAATGAAGAACTTTAAATGGCCCTTAAATCTTATACCTCTATTGATTGATCTCAAACATTGTATTAAGACCCAGCTTATTATGTTTAAATCCCCAACCATCCAGAAAACATTTTCTTTGATTGCTAATTTAGCAGATATGAACTGCCACATGAATGTATGCTGTAACTGTTTTGCTTAAGTTTATAAAAAGTCGTTTTTACTATCAAAAAGTAAATCAGGGAAAGAAGCCTATGAATCTAGGATAACAGATCTGATGGGCAGGTCTCCTCCCAGACATCATCAGAAAAACTAAAAATATGACAGAGCAGTAAATCACAGAAAATGGGGGTAAAGAAGTACTGACCTGAATTGGAAGAAAAATGATTAGAGGATACTTGCTATAATGGCAGAAGTAGAGTTAGCAATGGTCAATGCTGCAATGCAAGGAGGCTGTACCCTAAGTTGGACAGGAAAAAGATCCATAGAAATTGGTTAATCTGGTGAATAGATATTGTATTGATAGTACCTTCTCAGAGCACACCAAACATCAAGATTAGAATGTTGAGTTACCCTAGGGAACCATAATTTCCCAAAACGCAAGTATGATTTGGCTAAAATTGCAAAGGGTAGAATTTCAGGCACAAGGGAAGATTTTGAAGCTTGGATGGATATGAAAATAACACAGAAGATATACAAATAGAAGGAACTGAAGAGGTATAAAGTAGAATTGGGAAAATCTGATGTCTTGAGAGAGAGTGGTCTAATTGGCTTGGAAGTTGAACCTTGGCTGGGTGACTTCAGGAATCAGGCCTTTTCAAATATAAGATAAGATTTACTTTGATGGGTATGTTATGCAGAACATGGGAAAACAAAAGGTGTGTACTAGAATATGAAGGAGCCAAGTCTAATCTGAAAACCAGATTGGAGAGGGAAGTAGCAGTGATAATGAAGTAATTTATGTTGGGTAAATTGAAGGGAATCTAGAATAACTCTTGAACCAAGACAAAATTGGTGAAAAAGCATTATTGCAAGGTATAAAAGAAATGATAGCTTATCTCTAACTTGAAGTAAATTAAAGGGAATCTAAGAAGAATTCCAGAACCAAGGGAAGGAAGAGGTGGCTTTCGCTACCATCTGCACATTACTGAGAATCCTTTCAAATGATAGCTTATCTCTAACTTGAAGTAATTTTGCATTTCTTATTTCTAAGTTTGTTAATGATAGGGAATATATGAAACATACATGGAGAACCAATTTTACAGCCCAACTTTTCAGGAATAATTAAGAACAAACAGTATTTACATATAAAACACATAGCACTGCTCAAACCAATCATACCAATGAAACAGCTAGTTCTGTTTTAGTAATTACATTTCATTCCAACAGGAAAATTAGATAAATGACTTGAAGCAACCCAAACATGTAACAAAAATAAAGAAGCTAACAGAATTAGCAGAGGTTTGTTGGAAGATGTCAGAATGCAGAATGTAAGGATCATAAGAAGAAAAGTTGATTTAGGAGCATAATTAGCTTGCAACTGAAGTTAGACTTTGTCCTTGTGATTCTTCAGTCCTCCCTTCAGTGGAATTCTTGAACCATAATTTAATTGCCTTGTTATCTCAGTTTACATTTCTAGATCAGGCCTTGCTGATTCAACCAGGCATATTCTATCCAACTGCATCAACCCCTGGCTCGGCAAGTACTAAGCAACTTTAAGGATAACAGGGATAATTAGATAAATGTCTTTGCCATCCATGGTCCTACTGTAGTTTTGAAGTAACATGACAAAGAGTAACAGGGGAAACTCAGTAATCACAGGTAGTGCATGCCATGGATAATCCTGAACAGTCAAAAGTCACAGAAATCAAAGACAAACTCTCTTTCTCACTCTTTCCATTGTTATATATTGTTGTCTTTAAGTGAATGCATTCGGTCATCTTCTATTGTCAAGCTAAAGATTGATTCTGATACAAGAAGGAACCTTTGTTTGCTCTGTTCCCTAACATTTTGAATCACAATGTTCATCTAACACAGGATTCTATTGATCATCTTGTTTCTGCGGTTGCAGAATTGTCTGATGGATTTTCAAATTCTTTGAATTTCGGGAACTTCTTGTTGTGTTTGGTTACCAAAGGTGCTCATTTAGTGAAGCCTCATAAGGATTAGTTGATTGAAGTAGTTGAATGTACCAACACTTTCATGACCAAGCCTTTATTGTCAAAATTCTCAGCACTGTGACTTTGATATATTTCCAAGACGTCCATTTCATTGTTTTCTGGCTTTCTGAATTAGTGTCAGATAATCAAAAACTGGTTTTGTGCTTCTAAAACAAATATCCATTCTGAAATAGCTCAGGGCACTTCTGGAGTCATTGTCTTAGATATTCTTTCGGAGCACGGTTGTTAAATTCTCTTTCACTCCCCTTGATTTAAAGGGTTTTACATATAGTCCTAAGTCTATATTCCAGTCTTAGAATGGCAAACCATTTTCTATCTTTACCATAGAATTAAGCAAAGACTGTATAGCCTGTTGTGTGCTTCTAGGCAATTGAACTGTGGTGGTTAGTTGGTGTCCAGCTCAGCCCATATTTCACATATGTTAGTTCAGATCTTGACTTTATTTGAGAGTCTTTCAACAGATTAGATTCTTTCTTTCCTTAACAGACTGAAACTACACTCTAGCAATACAACAACAAAGAGGACTGTAATAAAGATTTTACAAATATACTTTCCAAGAGTCTTTGATTGGAATAAAGTTGATGTAAAAGTTACATGAAAAAATATCATTCAGAAAGGAGGAAAAGAACCAACACATGGAACACAGAACTTTGCATTGCATCCCAGCACATAGAAATTTTTAATGTAAAATATTTTGATTTTATTTCATTTATGGTCAATTTCACTTGCTGACTTTGTTTCATCCACTTTTCCTTTTTCACTGTAACAACTAGCATTTTGTTCTACTTTCAGAAATTTTCCTTTGAACATCGCTTTTTGCTTGAGAGAGACACACTCCTCTCAACTCCCTCCATGGAATTCTTCAGTCATCCCATCTCAGTTTCTTCTCGGAAAACTCCAAATTCCACCTAGACCTAACCAGCCTTTAGGAAGCTCCTTTATGTGGACTTCTGGATTGTACTTGACTCCCACTTTAGGAGAACTGAACACAAAGCCCTATCCCAGATTCCTACTACAAGCTCCAGATTCCTCCAAGTTCTATCCAGAAACATGGAAGTCAAACCCCAATTTCTGTTTCTTTAAATTCAGCAACATCTCTCCATTAAAACTTCAAGAAACTTCACTGTTAGGTTCCTCTAGACTCACTTGACATAACCCTACCATCAAATACTAGGTCTTGCCAAACTGTAACTTCTGTTTTGACTCAACTCTTTACCAGTTCACCTCAGATCCTGCTTACTGGCTTCTTCTTGGATCCCTTCCAATAAAAATTTACATGATTTTGTTTCAGATTGGTTCAGTACTTTGAGTCCTTGAACTACCAAATCAGCAACCCTAGACCAACTACCAGCCCTAGCCAAAACCCTAAGCCTTCCAATTGGCTGCTGCAACTTGCATACAAGGTCCTGAAACTAGACCCTAATTTTGCAATTACATCACTAGTTCTCTGTTTTTAGATTTTCTCAATTCAGTTCTGCAACTCCAGCATTCATCTACAGCATTCAACCACTAGTTTCAGCAAGTAAAGTCAGTCTTCTACCTCATTTATACTTCTTCCTTGCATCTCATGTAGCATAGCTTGTGTTGCATCATATCTTCCTCCTTCATTGCTTCCCTAGACACTATTTGTAGGATGCCTTGCGTGTGAGAGGAAATGTTCCACGTGGAAGCTCCAGATTGTATAGATCTTAATCCATGATTCCATCACATATAAGATGTTCTTTTACAACATCTCTAGCCATCTAGAGTCTATTTACGAATATCACACATAGACATAGGATCTGATCCCCTTTAGATGCATTAACAAAAGCATATTCTAAGAAATTTTCAACCCCAACTCTATATTCAGCAGATAATCTAAAGGATGGATGCTTTGACATTGTGACCCAACTCCTAGCCATATTTCTAGGGTAATAAAGTGTCGTCGGTGAGTAGGACACTTTTTTGTGTATAGAAGAATAACCAACCAACTACAAAACAGAAAATGATACATGCCTTTAAAATTAGTATAAAACAAATGTAAGACAAAGGATAATTAACATTCACATACCTCAGTAGAAAAAGGAAAAAAAAAAACATAAAAACCTATAATATATTGATGCAATTTATGAGTCAGACTAGCAGTTCAGATGCTTTCCTTTAAAGAATAATGTTGCTAATATTGATAAGCAAAATGTTGAATTGCAGGAACAAGATACTTATTTGAATGAAAGAAAGTAGAATAATAGAATAACTATTTCATAGTCCAAACGTGAGAACCATGTCACATATTTATATACAATAAATTGTTACAGTTCACAGTAGTTGGTGACTTTGAGCGAACATCCCAAGAACAATTAAAACAGTAAACTGCAAAGCACCGCCAGCATCAAGTGTTTCTAAAATCTAAAGCTTCAAAGTGTCAACAAAACAGCCAGGGTTTAAAACTCAAAATGACAAAGTGGCTGAATATGTAAAAGAATCAGGCTGCTAGGCTACATGCAACTGTCTGTCTGATTCAAGAAAGTTGGCCAGGTCGGATACCTGACATCAACTCTCTGGTAGCAATTTCAAGTTCCCACTACAAAGACGATGAATGATGACTTGTTCCCAGCTTAAAAATATTGACCATTCGCCAATGCATAAATTAGATACACAGCACATATAAAACAGAAATTTGAACTCTAATTCAAACAAGAATCGTTCTACAGCACGACCATTTTACAATGTAAGATTGTGAATCAAATTGATAAACTCGATAGAGTGAGCAACAAAAACAGCAAGTAAAAGTTACCCAATACCACAACAAACTCAACCATGATAAAGTCATAGAGGGGTTGAAAACATTTCAGTCAATCAGAGTTTGAGGGAATAAGATCAGAAACTGGTATATGAATTATGAAATTTGAAGTAATTCTGATCAGTATAAGGAAGAAATGGAATTAATAAGGAAACAGGAAAATTTATGACAGGATGAAAATTGGTAAGAGATTAAGATAGAGCAATAGGGAAATTGTCCTGGTTTTGGAATTCACCAAAAGCATTCCTTTGGAGCCACTAAGCTGAATCTGAGAGTCCACCCAGAAAACAGGACTGCATCCACTGCACTTGTAGGAAACTGAAAATTATTGGTCATAAATTCGTGTGTGAGGCAATAGGAAACTGCATGAAATAGATCTAAGGAGGAAAAGAAAGAGAAAATGCCTGCCCAGCTAGCCATTGAACCATCAGACTACTAAGTAACAAGCAAACTTGGCCCAGGTCAATCAGCCCACAGCTCTGTTTATAGTTTAGAGCCGGCTCCTACTTCTCAGCATACACAAGCCTGACTGGGTGATCAGGATCTTGTGTGGGTCTGCCTAGAAGATTGGAGGCTGCAAGATGTCTTGGTTCCTATGGAAATCTTTTGTTAGATGCTGCCTTAGAGAGTTTCTATTCTTGTTAATTACTTGACAAAGAAGCAGGAATTCTGTTTATTAGTCCCCATGTTACAGTTTCCTGTTTTCTTGATGGCTATCCTTTGCTTCCTGGAGATTTCCCCATTTGGTCTAGTCATAATGGTACTTTAAATAAATGAAGCAGTTTGCTTCTCATGATTACACATGAATCTGCAATCATTGGATGATGTGAGCAATTATAGCTTCCTTGCAGTGGGTGAGATACCTATATATGTCCTTATGCATTCCTTATTTTTCTTGAAAATTTTCGTTGGTTAAAATTGATTATCTTCTCAGCCTTTCATCAATCCATGGTTTAGAGTTTGATGTTTCTACTGCTATTCATCTTCCCCCTCAATGAGGAGAGATATTGAAACACCAGCAGAACATGGATCAAACAGTGATAGTGCTGCTCCTGGAAATGATTTACATCGACATAGAATTCTTAAATTGATTCTTTACCATTCCTAAACTTTCTTGGAACTTAAATTCCTCCTCTTTTTTTTTGGGGGGGAGGGGTAAGCAACTTAAATTCCTAATTGTAGTAGTCAAAATAGACTAATTTACGATACTTCCCACTAATAAATTTAGCTTAACGAACTCAGAATGACTTAAAAACAGAACATTTGCTAATATTGTGGGCTGAAGTCACATTCCTCCTAATTCTAGTACTGGACTTGCCTAAATTGTGTGATGCAGGCCTGGTATAGGTCTGCAATGGTGGGCTGTAATGGAGGGAGAGTTAGAGGAACAGGGAGGAGAAGAAGGGGGAGGGGGGGGGGGGGGGGGAAGTAGAACAGGGGAAATAAACTCTTCAATCAATTCAATCAGAAAATGGTATCCTAGTACAGTGTATTTAAATTTAAAGAAAATACAATGCAAATCCTAATTGAAATCGTTAGCCAAAGCAAACTCTAAAACAAAGGACTCCAGAGTTCCCCTTCCCCTGTCTTCGCAGACCCTCCAATCCTTTCCCCCCCCCCCCCCCCACCAAGTACAGACCAATACAGAGCCTCCCCACCCTCTTACAACCCTGCAAAACCCTTCCCCCACCCAGTCCAGCCACTGCATGTCCCGTTGAACACCCCCCCCCCTCTCATTCGGTTCCCTGTTTCTGGTAAAATTCAGAGAAATAGAAGAGTTTCATTCGGCTCTCTGTTTCCTGGTAAAATTCTGCAGAAGCTCAAGTTGCTGCTCTTCAATAACAATCTGAATATCTACTTTTCAAGTATTGCTACCGAGTTGTTGTTCTCACAAGTTAATGCATAACATTTTACAAGATGTATAAATTAGCAAACACCCATTACCAAAAAAAGAAAATCCATTTTAATTGATCAAAATTACAAACTCTCATTCTAAGAAAAAAAGAAAAGAAGAAAGAAGTTCAAAAATACATCTAATAGAAACACTATCAAGCTTACAGTGAGTCCCATCCTAAAATAAAAACAACTAATAAAGTTATAATGGCTTGTGAAACAACTGAAGAATGTCACCTTCCCCTGTCTCTCAACCACAGTTATTATTGACTCAAAGTATAAGTGTTCCTGGTTCAGCGAAAAACCCAAAAGTAATCCTTAAAGAATTAGGGGGTTTAAAGACGAAGCAAGAAAGTACTCATAATATAGCAATTCCCCATATTTACAGTATAAAGGGAATTTTACATTGTTCACAAGAGAAAGGATGTTACAGTGCATGCGCAGAGCGTGGAACGGTAACAAATGACTGTCTAGGACCCACAACTACAGGGAGGAAGACAGATCGCACTGGCACAAATGGAACTCTTTGAGTCGTAATGCTTCTAAAACTGATTCCATAGAGAAAACCTTGGTATCCATATTCATTCAGATAAAACATCTTCTTCATGGCTGAGAACACACCGTGTATTACCAGGCTATCAGAACCTGCTTGATGGCGCTGTCCAATTCTTTTTACCTGAAGAATCATCGCCATTCGATCCAAACCCAGCTCTCCACCGTAAAACCCATGAAAGAATTTAGCCATGAATTTCAAATCGTAGAGCCTAGGGAAGGTTAACCCAACAGCCAACATGAATTCTTGGACTGATTCAGGCATGGGTTTTTCATAATTCAATACCTTTAAAAGGTAAGCAATGTCATAGAAACCATGGAAAGTTATCCATTTAATCCTGGCACCTTGAGACTTTATGACACTCTTAAACCTATTGGAAAATACTTTCAACTCAATGCCCTCCCTTTTGTTTTTCTCAAAATCTATACCGTTCTGGCGGAGTAAGTCAATGGATGCAGCAACATGAAGGTCTACCTCGGGATCAAAATCTGAAAAATTAAACTGCCAGACACCACCTGATGGAGGGAAGTTACCGTCAAAATCACTGAATGTAAAACCGAACTGTATAGGCTTCAACCTATTCACGTTAAACCTCAAATCTTCGTATCTCTTGGTCTCCTCTGCATATCGTGGAGTATTATGCAGAAACCCTGGAAACTCAGAATCGAACGATATACATGGATAGTCGTGGACTATACCTAGGATGGAAACCATCTCTTGCTCAAAATTTGAGCACCAAACCTCACGAATGATCACTTGATTCAAGTCCATGAATATTGTTTAGATCAATGACAATGCAAAGAAATAAACGATTTACAGGGAGCAGAACACTAAGCAGAGAAAATATTATTTAGAAGAGTAACAAGAAGCAGAGAGCTGAATGTAAGTTTTGAGCTTAGAACCACAGAATTTATAAGATTTATCAATGACAATTGAGAAGTCTTGAGTGAGAAGTAGGATTCCTAATCTAAGTTGAAGTTGGATTTCAAGTACGAGTTGAATTGGAATTTAATCCAAGAAAACCATCCCCATCTGCTATCGATGTCTTTCTTCCTCAGCGCAACTCAATGTGGGAATTCAATTTCAAACGATAAAAGAAACAACAAAATCAGATTTATATAAGAAGTTCAAATTAAAAACAGAGTGCGACTCGAACTCTCCTTCTTAACGGCTAGCTTTCTTAATTCCCATTCCCTCGTATTGACTCACGGATAATACAAATAAAATTTTATATAAATTAATGAATATATTTTATTCCTATTTGTATTCTAAATTTTCTGAATTTCAAAGAAATTTTCTATTTTTATTCGATTGTCTAATCTATTTTATTTTAATTCCAAATTAAAAAAACATGAAAATTTATTAAAAAAACTATTTTTTTTGTATGAATAAAAAAATCTACTTTGAAACATTAAAAGAAAAAAATTATACATAAATATCGGCCTAAAATAAATGAATCGCTAGGACTTTTATGGATTAAGTTGAAAATGAAAAACAGCGGTATAGTGATTCTGAGAATAATGATCCACAATCATTTGATACATATTAGTTAGAAAACTAAATAAGAAATCATAAAACTGTCAAGTTCTGCCGTTGATCAGTTGGTAAGACCAACACCTGTTAGTGATGAAGAAGTCATGGGTTCGACGGTTTAACCCATTACTCATTGCATATTTTACACATTCATATTGTTGCCTTGACCACAAAATCCACCCTTGGCCCTAGGGCTCAGGGCGTGATAAAACACGTTAAAGGCCACTAGGGCAAAAGACGTTTATGATTCTTCTTTTTTTTTTTTTTTGAGAACTGAGGTTTGTCAGGGCCAACTTAGGCACATCTTGACTACTCTTCAAGAGGGTAGCTATTTCATATATAATATAAAGAGCAAATTGCACGGGCACCCTAAAATGGAGCCTAAAAGTACTGACACCCCACTTTATGTTTTAAAAACACACAGGTCCTATTTCGTTAGAACAGTTAGTTGTACAATTGTAAAGACTATTATACCCCTTTGATGGTGGAGTGAAAAGACTTCATCTACCCTTCTTTATCAAACTTATTATCCATTATGCACTAAGCCACAATTCACGTACTTCCCTCTTGTTCTTCTAGTATGTTTACCTAACAACTCAAGCTACAAGATAAAGCACAGAGAGAGAGAGAGAGAGAGCGATCAGCTTCCAATCAAGCAAACCATCCCATCAGTAGAGGGAAGTATACATGGTAAAAAAAACAAAATGCAAACCAAGCAGGGAGGTTCAATTAAAGGCATAAAGGAAGGATGACACAAATAATCAAGGAAGAAAATACCTATAGTAATTTTTATGGATTTATTTTAAAATTCAAATTTTCATTTTGTGAAGGGTTGGGTCTTTCCCTAAAAGACACCTAAATGGCCAATAGGTGTCTCTTTTGGGATGTTAGTTTGGTGGCTAACAAACAGGCCTTTAGGCAGGAGACGTGTTTCTTATAGACAACCCTTAGTGGTGTCTATTACTCTCCTATATAAAGGTGGGAGGGGTTGCTTATTCTTGGCGAGCATTTTTTTTAAATGTTGTGATTAAACTGTGTCATAAAACAGTCTGGCGAAAACAACTTTACAGATCCCTTAGTCCATCAATTACGAAGTTGACAGTCTATGATGGAGGGGTTGACTGCCCTTGGGGGTGAAAACGCACTCAGACCCTTGTGCACTATTCATGGCATTTAAATACCTTAAAAAGTGACAGCCATTACTGGCACGTTTTGACTCTGTCAGTTTTCGTTTATCATTAGATGGATGTATGTAACAAAGCTTTTGAAAAGGAGTTTGTTCATGCCATTTGAAATAAGATAAGTTTTCTGATTATTCTTTATTTGTCTATACAATTGCCCTGTGGTAATGTATTTCCAAACAGAAATTTATAAGAATTGTTAGTTTGGGGGAAAAATCATGGCCAAACAGTAGATCAAATATTTTTTTAGGATGAATCCACAATTTTCATTCCACAACCAAACACTTAATTTTATAAATTATGACTCCATAGATTTGAAGTCTATAGATTTGAAATTTTTAAATATTTTAAAATTTTTAACCCCCCACCACACAACCACCCCCTTAATTTTTATTTGTTTTTTTTATTCCCTGGGGAAAAAAAGTAACTATAATCTGTTTTATTCTAGAAAAAAATCATCAAATAAAGAAAGAATGATTGAATAAAACTCAAATAGAAACCGAAGAGGAAGAAAAATCGAATTCAACTCAAATTGGAAACTGAATATCACCTCAAATATTTTCAAAATAAATGAAGTTTAGTGAAGGTGGAAACCAAATTGGATTTGGATTTTGCTTATTGATTTAATTCCAAATAAATGAAGTTTAGTGGAGGTGGGAAACCAAATCGGATTTGGATTTTGCCCATTTCTTTTTAATTCAAAATAAATGAAGCTTAGTGAAAGCGGGAAACCAAATCGGATTTGGATTTTGCCCATTTCTTTAATTCAAAATAAATGATGTTTAGTGAAGGTGAGAAACTAAATCGGATTTGGATTTTGTCCATTTCATTAATTTAAAATAAATGAAGTTTACGGTAAAATTGGCATTTTATCTAGTTTTTATAAATGGGGTAGCATCGGCTTTTGATTTCTTAATTTTAATGAAGGACAAAATAGACATTACATATTCAAACTTAACGGCTACTTAACACCGTTATAAAGAAGGGGGGCAATAGTAATTTCGTAAAGAACATGGTTTTATTAGTAATAAAATCAAACTACAGGGAGCAACAATAATTATCCCTAAATAATATTAAATAAGTTTTAAACATAATTACAACAATGAGTAAAAGAATCCCAAGAAAGTGCTTGGTACTGACCAAGGAAACAGGTAGGGGTGTCAAAACCTAACCCGAACCGTTAAAACGGAACCGGCCCGTTATAGCCCGAACCGGCCCGCACCGAAGCTTAATGGGCAGTGTTTGGGTTGAACAACCTCAGCCCGCAACAGTTCGGGCTGGGTCGGGCTAGCCTGTGTGTGGCCCGCTAGCCCGAACCGTTTGGCTCGAAACCAACCCGTTAAACCCGTTATACATAAATAAAATAAAATAAATCTAAAAGCAATAGCCAAGAAAATCCCCAAGATTCTATTTGTTTTCTTAATTGTTTTGCTTTGGAATATTCAAACAACAATCCTATCAAAGCCTTTCCCCATTTGGAAGATGGGTTTAGTAAATATTTAGCATATGTATTATCATTTGAAAATATTTTAATGTTTTATTTTAATCCATTTTTACAAGTGTTAAGAGGGAAAGGAGAATAGGCAAATACAACCCACTAAAATTCATCAAGATGGTAGATTTCTTTTGTATGTTAGTTCTATAATTTTTACTTCTTTGTAGAAAAAGAGTTTTTGGTTTTGAACACTCAACACAAGAGATTTGAAAAGAACTTAATGATTATATGTGTTCACATGCTCTTGATAAATTTCACACATTAACAAAGTACTCAAAACATACCGCTAGTAAACCCAAACCCAAACCGTTAGTAAACCCAATTTGAAACCGTTAGTCAGCCCGAACCCAAACCGCACCGGCCCGAAACCGTTATTTTCTTAAAGGGTCGTGTTTGGGCTGAGTGTGTTTCAGCCCGAAACCGGCCCAACTCGAAGCGTTGACACCCCTAGAAACAGGGGCGAACCAACTTGAGGCATAGGTCTCCCGATCAAGTAGACCACACACCCTTGAATGCCCGACAACGAAAATTCTGATGCAAATCAATGATTGAGACATCCTAAGATGGCCAACAAAGATGATCCCTAAGCCTAAGGAGAAAATTTTGAATACATATTGCAGATTCCACAGAGATTAAGGACATTACACAAATGATTGTCTACACTTGAAGGCAGATATTGAAAGGTTGAATTCTCAGGGTTATCTTTCAAGTTATGTGAAGAAGGATGATGGCAACTGGGAGAAAATGTCAATCATTGAAAAAAAGAAGAGATCGATCAGGAAGCAAAGACTAGAGACCAAAGACTTCAAATGCATAGAAGGGAAACGAAGTGGTCGAAGGAATAGATCTCCCATCCTGACAATCTTCGGAGGCTCGAGCCCGAGTCTCTTAGAAAGTGAAGGCAAAATCCAAGTTCATGGGTTCGAATGAAGTTTCTAAGAGAAGGAAGACAGAAGGCCACCAATAGATTTTCACTTTTATAGAAGAGGATGAGAGAGGGGTTTGCATGCCGCACGATGATGCAATCGTGATCAGAGTAGATGTCACATCCACCCAGCCGATATCCATTCACTTAAATACCTAGGAGAGTGATCCACAGCCCAACAAATTAGGTCTTAGACAATCACCAATCATTCCACACAATAGACCAATCATGAGCAATAATAAATCAATGTCATAAATATTAATAAAGAAATATATCAAATAACAATGATCTCAGAAGGATTACTAATAATGACTGAGCATCGTCACGTTTGTTCAAATCATTTCAACTTGTTCTCTAGGTATTAGTAAGGGTGTCAATCGGTACGGTTTCGGTAATTCGGTATAGTTTCCATACGGTACCAACTTTGAATACCAAAAACTAGAATTGTATCATACCGAATTTACATGGTATGGTACGGTTTCGATATTTGCAAAAACGGTTAGGTACGGTTTCGGTATTAAATCGGTGTAAGAAAACGGTTTAAATACGGTATCTAGTGCGGTAAAATTTGGTACGAACAAACCCATATCACTTTTTTTATTAGTTCATTAAAATTCTAATAAAATTGTGATCAAACAATCGATAGAATTAATATTAACAGAGACAAAACAAGTCAATCTAAGAAGATGAGTGAAGGACTAAACAAAAAACTGAAATAGAGAATTAAGGATAGGGTAAAGGTAAAGTGTTTTAATTGTAAAATTATATTTATATCCCTTAATTTGGTACGGTACCAATTCGGTACGATTTCAGTACATACTGACGGTATGAGTACCTGAAACCGGAACCATACCGAAGAAATTCGAATTCGGTTCCAGTACGTACCGTACCGAATTTTGAACGGTATGGTATGGTGCAATTTTAGACGGTGCGGTTCGGTATGGTTAAATGGTTTTGATACGCAATTGACACCCTTAGGTATCAGCAAAGATCTAACTTGCAGGTTGCAAGTAATGAAACAAAGTTAATTGGTAGAATTTGCAACCATACTGAAGCTGTGAGATGTGCTTCCCGTTTTCAACTGTCTTGGAATCTGTTATCTTCTTAACTTTCCTTGACTATGCTGAGTTCTCCCGTTTGACACTATTTGACAAATCAGTACCTATTTTGATTTGTTCATTCTTTTATTTTTGGAGTAGGGACTGGAGAGAATATTCTTGCACAATTAACAAATTTTATATTAACCTCTGATGTTGTTTCTTCTTTGTTTGGGTTGGGGTAGTTATTTCAATATAAAAAAAGTGACTCAAATTTCAGTAAAAGAAAGAACTTTAGTTTCAAAAGTATCCCTTTCATATGGCTTTGCTGTCAGATCTAAGATGTTGTCCTATTGGTAATCAACTTGCAACATTTGTGTATGTCTCTAAATCATTACAATGCTTGCAATAAACCATAATAAATTTCTCTTTATCTTGGTTCTGTAAGGTGGCGTTTGGTTCCGCAATTCTGTAGAATCAGACTCCAGGGAATTATGACTCCA
The DNA here is from genome assembly GCF_041222555.1 of Hakea prostrata. Lineage (NCBI taxonomy): Eukaryota > Viridiplantae > Streptophyta > Magnoliopsida > Proteales > Proteaceae > Hakea > Hakea prostrata. The sequence goes on from NC_142609.1 coordinate 36,653,025, forward strand.
ACAAAAAAAGGCGTTTGGTTAAAAATTGAATCGGTTTCTTCGTGAGTCATGAATCTCCAAGAATCCATGTTTTAGCCTAAAAATCTGAATCACTTGGAAACCACCTCAATAGGTGGTTTCCAAATCGAGTCAGCCAATTCTGGGCTCGATATAAAAAGGAGAAAATGAACGTGACTCGTCCAAATTCACTTTCATCGAAACGAATATGATTCTAGAGAACCTGATTCCTTCAGACTCATGACTCCCACAGAAGCGGATTCCAGGGAATTGCGGAACCAAACACCACCTAAAGTTTCGATCATGGGCTCCATATCCAAGTTTTATCACCTGGATGAGAGGTCATATCACACTAAATTTTCTTTTCCAGTAAAACTGAGGATAGATAATTTGGCCCAACCCAGAATATGGACTGGATCGAGAATGAGTCCAAGTTTTGGAAGGAGCAGATCAATTGCATGTAACGGATTTAGCTTAGGATTTCCCAGCCATCAATTAGTTACTATTGGATTGTCAGATGGACTGATGAACTGGCCCATGTAAAGCACAAATGATCCAACAAACAAGTACGATGCATGTTTAGCTTCTCACCCTATGGTGTTTGGTATGGCTGTATATATCCTTTGTCAAAATTATTGGAACCTATAGTTTTGTTGCTTGATATTGAGCCATTTTTCTATTTCTTAGTTGATTTTTATGACTAAAGACTGAAAAGTATGTGTATACTAACTCTATACTTGATCATATAATGATCATTTGTTTTATGATGCTTCTCTTAGTTCAATTATGGACAATTGCAGTTTTGAAGATGGCGGATTCACAAATTCAAGAGTCACAAGCCAAAATAAAAAAAGATAATGCCAAGTGGTAAAGGTCTCAATCCAACTATTTTTCAGATACCTTGGTGATTCATCATAGATGTGGCGAAGGTGGGGATAACGGCCTCAAGACAGGATAAACAATGCACTACACGCTACATATGAGCCACACCAAATAAAGAATCACAACCGGGTGTGGAGGTTGAGAATTAAAGCACTGATGAACCTAATCAAGTGTAGCAGGCTGTGTTGGAACGATCAAAATTCATGTTTCGATGGTCCAAAACACATACGGGCTAGATTTTAGGTATAAACATTTTACGTTTTATTCAATAACATTTTCATCATTTGCATTCAAATGTTTTTGAAAATACATTTTAGCAACCAACATGTCAATGTTACATTTGTGCAGAAGCCTGAAGAGAAGTATTGAGAGGACCATCCAGTCCTTCAAATCCATAGAGAGGTGTTGGCATGGTTTGGCAATGAAATTGCCACCGGTCAACATGCAGCACACCAGCTGACGTACACACGGAGGATGTAGACTTGTTGGATATGACATTAGGGGATGGTGATGATGGAAGTTCTCAACCAACCCAATCTAATCAAAGGTTTGCAAGTCGTATTGGGGCAACAACAGATGCTCTCCTAGGGTCTTCAAGTAAGAAGAAGAAGGACAAAACTCCAGCTGAAAAAGTAACAAGTCCTTGGAAGCAACTAGCTAATGCATTTGTTGACATAGAATATCCCCTAGACATCTCGAAAAGACTCACACTAGCTCTTGAAGCACTTCCTAGCCTTGATGTCCGTCAGAAAATGGCTGCAAAAAGGGATTTATTGAACAACCAGACCGATGCACAAGAGTTATTGGATTACAACAATGGATTACAAGAGAAGCTCATAATGCTAGAGGACCATGTTTTTGGTGACAATTGATCTAGCTTACCCGAATCTTGATTGGTTGAACAATGAAGTTCTATCCTTTGTTATTTTCTACTTGAGAACATGGAACGCAATTTCGCCAAAATTCGGCGAAATATCGCCGAATTTCGGCAGTTTCGGTGAACAGCGAAACGATAGCTCCGGCGAAAACGAGATTTGCGGGATATCGCCGATTTTTCGGCAATATCTCGCCTTTTTCGCAGTTTATCGGCGATATTTCGTTGCTAATGAGGCCGGCGGCGGTCTCCGGCGTGTGTCCCATGCTTGCAGAGTTGGTGTAAGCAATTTTTGAGTGTTCCTAGAGAGAGAAAGAGAAAATGAAAGAAAGAAAGCTTGGTGTTGAGATTTGCTCTTGTTCTTGAGAAGAAATAGTTGCAGAAAGAGGAAAAAATAGTTGCAAAGATAGTTGCAGAGAGAAGAGAAAATAGTTGCAGGAGATACTTGTTTGGGACGAAGAGTGGGAGAGAGAAGAGTATTTTGTTTGCACTTTAAACTTTGAATATCAATTTATTATTATTTTCAAATGACTGATTGATGTATTGCAACTTTTGCAAGGATATTTAATACTTTTTTATTAGCTTTTGAACTTTCACATTTATGGTGCATAGGGACTCATACTCGATGTTTGACATATTTGCTTTTTAAATACTTTTATTAGGGAGGTGGAACTGTACACTGCTGTAAAGGTCTTTTCATATATTTTTATTATTTTTTATTGAATGAAATTGCATTTAGAGGTAGCGAAATCTAGCCGAAATATCGCCCAGTTCGCTGGTTAGCGAACCCAGCGAACTGGGCGAACATTCGTTCCCTGCTTGAGAATACTGTCTATTTGATGTTTAATCTCCAAATAGCATGTTCAGAATATTACTAGAACACAAATTCCTGAATCTACATCAAAAGATTGTCTGCAAATGCACCACCATCGACCCTGGGCAAAAATTCTTCATAAGTAACCCCTGCCTTTTCCTTTGAGTCTTTGTGCATAGAATCCAACACGACATTTGGTTGGGAAAAATACTCTCAAGAACAACTCGTGTAATATGTGACCTGCTTGAGAACCTTATGATCCCAACCAACACACCTCTAGCATCTTCTTTCCACCATTGAGCAAACTACTCATTCAAAGCCGGCACAAAGTAAATCCCACTAGAATGGAAGTTCGTAAATACACAGCTCAAGACTGAAGTCATTGCAGATTTATTTGAAGTGAGCACATCACCAAGTTCAAATGACAAAACTGCGAAATATTGTTTTCAATGTTGCAAAAACTCATCTGTGTGACTCAAATGACAAAAAATGACACGAAGAATCAGCGACAATAGGGTTCTTATGTGATATAATTCATATAAGTTAGGATAAAATTATAAATTTTAAAAAAAAAGAAAGTCAATTTTTTTTAATATAAGTTAGTGTTTTGGAATCTATAGATTTAGCTAACCAAACAGTTTTTAAGAATGAATCCACAAATTTCATTCTACAGATTTAAGATAACCAAACAATTTTTCAGGATGAATCTAGAGATTTCATTCCAAAGATTTACGCTAACCAAACAGTTAATTTTATGAACCATGACTCCATAGATTTGAAATCTCTGGAGTTTTTAAATCTCCAGACTCAAGAAGATGATCCTCTTTCAAAAATGGAAGTGTTACACCATTCACTAAAGATAAAGGCACAAGGGTGAACGGCGTCCAAAATCAGCACCTACCATGTTAATGATGTAGAAGTTACCCTGCTCAAACGGCAACACTGGAAAAATAGTGAGCTTTCTGAAGACAACTTGAAGATTGAAGCCAATATAGAAAACCAAGGAAAACTCAACAGAGTATGAAAAACTAGAGAACACTTGAAGACTCATAAGATTGATCAAATTGTGGAATTACTAGATTACTTGCTGTCTACTGAAAGGTTTTCATTGATGTGTAGAAGCATATACAATCTTAATGGATTACATTTTCTAGTTCATCAATGATATATTCAGGTCTATTAAAACCTTCTGGCATAAGGTGTTTTGTCTCTACCTCCTTCAAGAGCTTTGTGGCTAATTCAACCTGTCTACACTTGTAAAGTCCTTCACAAACCTCACCTAGAAGACCTGAATCAGGAGCCATGCATCTGTCCAACATCTCTTGCAATATTTGGGCTGCCCCATCAAAATCTTCACTCTTGCAAAAAGTAGATATTAACAACCTAAAAGTACTAGCATTTGGATGAAAGCCACTCCTCTTCATGCTTTTATATAGCTGAAAAGCACGCTCAGAATCCTGTCTCATACATTGGCCTCTAATAAGGGCAGAAAATGTAGAGGCATTTTCAACCAAGTTTTCTTTCCTAAGTTCTTTAACCAGATATGCAGCTTTCTTGGTCCTTCCATCTTTGCAAAGTCCTAAAATCAAGGCATTATAAGTCAGGATGTCAACTTTTACTCCATTCCTCAACATCTCATCGTAAAGCCTAGCACTCATCTCACTGTTGCCAAGTTGACTGTACCCATCTATTAAGGTATTATAAGTTACAGTGTCAGGAGTCACATTCATAACTTTCATCTCACTGAAAATTTTATTCGCTTCATGTAATTTCCCTTCTTTGCAGAATCCATGCATTACAGTGTTATATGTAACAACATTTGGGAGGCAACCATTCCTCTCCATTGTGCTTTTAAGCTTCATGGCCAAGCTGATTGTTCCTTGCTTACAGTACCCTGCAATCAATGTATTGTAAGAAGCAATATTTGGTGTACAACCCATGGTTTTGATCTCATTAAGAACCTCCATAGCCTTTTCTAATCTCCCCAGTTTAGAAAGAGCACACAGAACCATATTGAGAGTATAAATGTTTGGAGAAATCCGGCACCGTCGCATTTCCCTATAGAATGCCAAGGCAATATCTATTCGTTGTAGACTGATCAATGAGCTCATGTAAGCATTGCAAGACTCAACAGTGGGGAGAAACCCATGAGATTTCATTTGGCAAAAGGTATTTGTGGCATTCCTAAACTTCTTCAAATGTGCATACGTTTTAAAAAGAGAGTCAAAAACACGAGGAGATGAATCACAGAGGCGGTATGAGTAGAGTATCGCATCAAAAAGCTCAGCAGGTGAATGTAGAGTTTTCGGGAAGATAGTATTTGTCAAAAGAGACTGCGCAGCTTTGAATTTAGACGCCTTGGTAAGAATATGAAGAATCATTGAATATGTATCAAGTGTATGGATTTGGGGCCTCTTAAGTTCAACCCAATCAAAAAATTCCAGTGAAAGCACATCATCTTTGTGAAGCTTCACCAGAATGTGTTTAATTCTGAATGGGGTTAAACCATCCGCCAATGCATCAAGCTTAGCCCAGTCTAAGTGTAAAAGGTGGCTGTGCGCAATATTTATAAAATCAAGATCTTGGCCTCTAGGTTCAGGTATTCTTTGATGGGGTATTGGAAGAATATTCCATTTATGCCTTCCCAAAATACCAGAATTTGTGGAAGGGACTGTGCTATGGATTTTGTTAGCAAAATCAATTGAAGAAGAATACCAGCGCTTTGACAGGCAATTCATACTCTTCCCTCACAGAGAAAAATATTACAGGTTTGCTGAGGCTGGAAGTCATCAACGATTGAGGTGGGCTTCACGATAATGTTTACCTGTAAAAATATAGCTTCATCAAGGACACACTTTTGCAATGAAATTCTAGAAGGCTTGGAGCGTGGATTTCAGTCATCTATGAGGAGCAGTTTGAATCAATGATATGAAGTTCATAACAAAAAGAGTATAACCTAGAGACCACATCAAACAATCAGTTAACATCATTTACAAGAAGAACTACTTTATATGTAAATTCGAATAAGAATAAATACGCATAAAATTGTCATTACGGAAACTACAAAGAATATGACAATCTAAGTATACAAAGATGCAGCAAAGATTTCACAACATAGTGCTTAACTAAGTATTTATAAAGTTTGCTGTACCCCGTAAATGATGTCCGTGATATTTTCTTATGAGATTCTATAACTTTGCTTCGAAGAAAATAATTAAAAGTTTTTGAAGAGTTGCATGTAGCCTAGAGCATACCTAAAGACATACTTGTAGCAGAAGATTGGTATTTTTTTTAATGTAACCAGGGTCAACTGGCCAGAAATAGCTTGAAGTTTGAGCCTAAAACAGCCCCCAGACCATACGGCAGTCAGGGCCAGCCGGATGACCTAAGGGATATTTGCCCATTATCAGACCCCTTTATGGGGTCTCATGGGTCCAGTTAATTTCCTTCTGTTGTCAGGAGTCAGGATCTACATCTATGTTGATTATGTCATAGTCAAGATATTACAGTCTTTGTCTAAATGGGAGCCATAGTTGGAATCAATTTTAAAGTAAGATTTCTTCTGGATAATTGTTATTTTACTTGGATTAATTTCTGGGGTCCTTAGAAGACCCCTTTCTAAGTTGTCAATTAGTTGTTGAGTTGTAAAAGAATTCCCATTCCAAGTTAGATTACCTTATTAGAGTCCAAGTAGTTTGAGTCGAAGTGTCATTCCTGCTATGTAAGAGGCTATTTAAAGGCCCATACCCAGCATTGAAAATTCAGGCTGGATTAATAAAATTTGCAAAGCATTGAAGGAGAATTAGATTCCTGGATTCCAAGGAGGATCCCCACGACTGAGTACTTGAGTTCCTATTGTTTTCTTCCATCTTCTTAAACTTCAAGACCCTGCGACAGCCTTGTGATCTTCCCTGCAACAGCTTTGAGTGAACCAGTCCACTCCATCATCAAGTGAAACCCCACCCCCTACCCCATTGCCTTACCTAAACCCCTGCGCAAACCATCCCCACCCCACTCTTTCCCTTGCAGAAGCAACACCCTACCCCTCCCCTTCTCCCACCCGCAGGCCTTCCCCAACCCATCCCTCTTCTCTTTCCTTCTTTTCCCTTTTCCTTACCTTGCGGCAGCAAGAAAACAAAGAGAGAAAGAAAATCAAGAAAACAAAGAAAGAAGTCAAGATCCATCAAGTTTGATTCAAGAAAGCCTCCAAATCTTCCCTAGACCAACCACAAGCCTCCCTAACCCTTTTTCCCTAACTGCAAGTTTCCCTAACCTTTCTTTTCCTTTCTCATACCTTCAACGCTATCCCACTCCAATTCCACGTGTGAATTCTATCCCATAGGTGAACTACTATTTTTCTTAAATTGTTAAAACCCTTAGTGATGAGCACATTTATGTGTGAAATCTTAGGGCATAAAGCATGCATTTTACAAACTTAGAGTGGAGCTACCTGGGTTTTATGTTGTTTTTACAGATTTTAGGACTTTTCAAGGTTTAAACAAATATTTGGAGTTTTGGGTATGAAACATGCAATTTTACAAGTCAAGAGGTCCGTTCAACTTCTCAAGTGCGAAAATGGGCCTGATTTTTGGGTAGTTAAAACCCACCTAGGGTATTTTTGGGTAGTTAAAACCCTAGTTTTTCCTCAATCCTATCCCATCTTGTTAAGACCCTAAACTTTCCAATTCCTCCGTAGACTGTTCTTCTCGATTTCCTTCCCCTAAGGGTTCCCATAACCAAGTGAATTTCCCAGGAATTGTTTGTTTGGTTGCTGGTTCACGAGGAGAGGATCCTGGAGTGATCCCAATTTTAGGGTCTGATATCAAAATTCCTAAACCGTAGAATCTGAGTTACATCAGTTTTCTTTCAAATAGCATATTTTTGCTTTAAGTGATTCAACGTTATCAAATGAACTGGGAAAAAAAACAGCAAAATGGGCAAGAACTCAAAAAACTAGTCTTGCTTTATAAATCACCTAGGCTTTGCAATTAAAGGGAACAGAAGTGGAATGTCCATACTTAAAAAGGAAACTTTTGTAGTCACTACTCTATGTGGCTATGTATGACTAACTCTAAATTATTCCACATTTTGTTAATAGCTTTACCATGCATCCAATTCCCTTTGATTTCAACAAGTAAATAAAAATTACATGTAAAATGTATCATTACAAAATATGATATGAAATTTATGTAGCATATACCACCACATGGGGTAATGACTACAAAAATCACTCCTTTAGATATAAATAATTTCACTTTCTTCCCTTCAATTTTCCTTACTGGCTAAAGGTAGTGAAGGATTAGGGATTTCGGGTTAGAACACTTCGTGAAATCTAGGACCACAGGATTAGGGACTCAAAATTAAACTAGTATACAGCAACCCATTAAGTGTCAGTAAGTAGAAGCCAGAATTAGGAACTCAGAAGTCCATAAATAGAAATTGAATCAGACCCAAAAATAGAATCAGATTTGAAATTAGTATCAACACCATGATACAAAGAAAGCAGTGATAAGATTTAGAAAGCTGAAATTAGAACCTTCAATAACAATGGCCAGAATACAAAACAATGTAGATATGAAAAGAGAAATTTTAACAGAGTCTACTCAGAAACTACAGGTAACAAATTAGAGAGTTGGTAAGCAGAGACTGACAGCAACATGGAAATCGAAACAAGGAAAGGAACTGCTGCAGAACCCTAGAGAAGGCATCACACTGCACAAGAAGTAAAAAATTATGGAAGGAGGGAAACATCTAACCAAGGATCTGATTTGAAAAGTGATAAAAAAAACTCAAATAGAAATCTAGAGGACAAAAATAGCACCGAGAAAATCAAAACAGAAGTAAATTATGTGGATGAATTGAAGAATAGAAACTGCGGAAGAAGATAAAAGAAGAAAAATCAGGGATATGTAGCCCCTTAACTGTGGAAAAGGCATCCCAATAACTCCAGCCTTAACATCCCACTAAGGTTTCCCTACTGCAAATCCCCTAGTATAGAAGTTTTAAATCCCTTGAAACCAAACTCCGTCTCAGAGAACTCACAAGCTCAAGTGTAATATTTTCTCTCAACTCAATGGTAGTGGGTATGACCTGATAACAATAACAACATCCAAGTCAAATTCCAACTTAATTGAGATTGGCTACATTGATCCATGAGTGACAATAGACTGAAAACAACAAAAGCGTAAGAACAGAGAGAGGGGGGGGGGGGCCAACATGGACAAACCTAGACGGTTATCGAGACAAGCAAAAAGAAGAAGTAAAGAAAAAGTGTTTCTTTTTGGCAGGATATGTGGGGAGGGAGGGGTTTGGGGACCGCGTACAACATTGGCACAAAGTCTAGAGCACTGACCCTCCTTAGCAGCAAACGGCTTCTTCAATGTATAACCTTCTGATCTAGGTGTCAAGGAGATGTAATAGAAGTACAGCATCACATCAACAAAGCTCAACTAAAGAGGGCGAACCTCATGGACCTTTGATCTCCAATCAGCTCTATTTGAGGTAATACCAGGAGGAAGGTATAAGCTAAAATATGTCTTTCTTCACCACTTCTCCTGGTTCTTTTGGTTCCCACAGACTTCATCATGTCACTTCTCCATAGTTGGGTCCTTTAAGTCCTTTCTCGCCATGGCCGTACCACCTTGGATGACTTTATCTAAGAATATCGTGAACCAAAGCTACTACAAACCCAGCTCTAATACAATCATTCCTTGGGCAGCGTTTCACAATGGTTCTACGCTGGGAGCATAGTTTTCCAAGAAAAACAGTTTTCATTGTTTCTATGCTAGAGGAATGCTCTTGGTGAGGAATGATCTAGAACGAGCTGGATATCAAAGCAGATGCCTCTCCAAACCGAGTCAACAAATCCAGAGTTGGAGGTCCACCTCCTAAGTTTATGCCATAAGCAATCAAAGCACCAAAAATCAGCTTACCAACCGTATCATAAACAATAGATCCGGAAAATGAGCTCAAAAACCAAGCCAAGTCCCTGGAGAACCCGAAGGAGCATCTAGAGCAAGGCCAAATGGAGGTAGTGACTATTCCCGAAGAGATCGGGAGAAAAGGCAGGCAAATAAAAGGTGGTCTATATCTTCTGAATATTCCAGTAAAGAATGCAATTTGGACTGACAAGGAGGTGACAGTGCATAAGGAAAGATTGTGTGGGAGTCAAAGGTTGAAGATACGCTAGATGGTGAGAGAGTGGCTAGGCATATGACCCTTAGCCAAACCAAGCAAGAGAAAATGACCGAGGGACTAGGGGTATGGACTAGGTTAGGAGCAAAGGAGGTCGAAAAGGTACTTGAAGAGGAGCCAAATAATGTGGTCTTGGGATTGGGATTGTAAAATGGAGGGAGGACCAAACTTGAGCAAGACAAGGATTGGGGGGGAGAGGAGGGAGCCCAAAGTCGTCAGGGATGAAAGCAGAAAGGAGCATGGTGGGAGTTTTTAGAAAGGCGAGACGAGATCTCTGGCGAGATCTGCGAGATTGCAGATCTCGCTCGAGATCTCGCCCATCTCGCGAGATCTCGCCAACGGTAGGATTTTGGCTGCTTTAGGGGCTTTTTAAAGCCCCTGTCTCGCTCGAGAGAGGCATCTCTCGCCTCTCTCTCTCCTCTCTCTCTCCTCTATCTCGCTGGAAGCCCATATTTGGCCGGAAAACTTCATTTTTGGCCGGAATTTGTTGGGGATTCAACATAGCAACTTCATCAACTCATCTACAACAACAAATTGAAGCATATTTGTAGTGATTCAAGCATATTTCAAGGGATCTTCAAGAAATGTAAGATTTTCCCCCAAATTTGATTTTTTTTCAAATACAAGGTTCTACAATGATTGTATGAGTGTGATATAAATATATGTTGATGTTCAAGCTTAGATCTACACTTTCATGGAAAAAATTTTAATTTTCTGTTATTAATTTTTTTTTTGAATTTTCGTATTTAAAAAATATATTATCTAAAAAATTAAAATTAAAGATTATAAATAAATACTTATGATATGAATGTGATTATTATTTATGTTAAACTACATTTAGAGGGCTACAATCTCATGTATTAATATTTTGATTATCATGCTTGCTGTATTTTTTTTATTTAAATAATTAAATAAAATAATTATGAAAAATAATATTTTATTAAAAAATTATCTCTTTTTTTTTTTTAAATGATGCTTATATTATGTAGTTTATTTTAAAAATACAAACATGTCTTATTGAGCATTGTATATATGTTATCTTAGAACAAAGTGTGTGTTTTGTTGTTTTATAAATTATTTTTACATAAAATAATTATAAAAAATAATATGTTATTAAAAATTTATCTGTTTTTTTTTTTAAATGATGCTCATATTATGTAGTTTATTTTAAAAATACTAACATGTTTGTTTGAGCAGTGTATATATGTTATCTTAGAACAAAGTGTGTGTTTTGTTGTTTTATAAATTGTTTTTACATGTTTTTATGTATCAAAAAATTATTCTAATGATTATTTGGGAATATTCATGATTCATGTATGTATTTCAGACTTTCAGTGCTGTACATTTGAATCTTAAATGGCAACTAGTGGGAGTGGCGGCACTGGTAGTGGGACTCAGGACATTGCTTGGCAACATGGGGATCCACCGATCACGACAAGAAGAAATCCCGATGCAAGTATTGCCTCAAGACTTTGAATTCGGTGGTTCAACCAGATTAAAGCAACATTTGGCTGGTGGTTATAAAGATGTTGCCAAGTGTCCCAGGGTTCCTTATGAAGTCCAAAAAACAATTGCAGCAACTTTAAGGGGAGGGAAACAAAAAAAGGAAGAGATGGCACAAAAGCAAAGGGAATTTGAGGATATAGTGCTATCTAGACCTACTCTTGATGTTGATGAGGAATCAAGCGATGATAAAGAGAGGAGGGTTATGAGTGTTGAGTCACGAGCCGAATGGAGACAGATGAAGGCTGCAATGGAAGCTAGCAGACCGTCCCTTACATGCCGATAGTGTGAGGCAATATGAACAAACAAGGGGAGCGGTGGTTCGGGGTCAGGGGCATCCATGCCACCTAGACATAGTTTTCAGGGAACTGAGACTGAGAGGACCGAAAGGAGGAGGAGGAAGACTACACATTATGATTCCACATTTGACCAAGACCCTCCCTCTTCAACCAACAAGACATCTATCAAAGAAGCATTCCCTATATGTTTGCTGGAGGTAGAGAAGGCAGTAGGGAGGAGGAAGCTAGGTTATCAATCAGCAAATTCATGCTCTATAACAACATTGCACCCAATGTAGCCAAAACACCATACTATCAGGGGATGATCAATGAAGTTGCTAGGGCAGGTGTAGGGGTTAAAGGCCCAACAACTTGGGAAGTAATGAATAAATATTTACCCAAGGTAAAGCAGGAGGTGGATGAATACATTGAATCATTAAAAGAACAATGGAGTACATATGGTGTTACTGTGATGGCTGATGGATGGACTGGTCCTACTAGACAGTCCATCATTAATTTCATGGTGAGCTGCAATGGAAAGACACCCTTCCTCAAGTCAGTGGATGCCTCAGATAAGATCAAAGATGCTGACTACCTTTACAAGCTTCTTAGGGAGGTGGTACTCGAGGTAGGGCCAAAGAATGTTGTCCAAATTGTCACAGATAATGGTGCAAACTTCAAAAAAGCTGGTGAAATGTTGATGAGGAAGAAGAGCAGCAGGATCCACCTCTTTTGGACACCATGTGCTGCTCATTCGATTGATCTTATGTTGAAGGACTTGGGGAAAAGAAAGTCAATCAGTACTGTGGTTGAGAGGGCTAGAAGGGTAAGTAATTTTATTTATAACCATGGTTATGTGCTGAAGATGATGAGGAACCACTGTAAGGGTGATCTCGTCAGACCTGGATTGACTAGATTCGCCACCAACTATGTAGCTCGAAAAGCTTCAGAAGAAAGTGGTGGGTCTTCGGCACATGTTTGCAAGTGAGGAGTGGTTTGGTTGGCGTGGATCTAGCCATCCTGATGCAGTACTAGCCCAACAAACCATTGCTGACGATTCCTTTTGGAGGTAGCTGAATAGGACACTGGGGCATTATAGAGCCTATTGTGTTTGTTTTAAGGATGGTGGATTCGGAGAAGAAGCCCACAATGCCCCACATATATGCTGCCCTCCAAAGCAAATGAAAGAGTTGGTTAGAGCTGCTGCCCTAGCACCTTCAAATCCTACGAGAGGATCATCGATAATAGATGGGAGATGCACTTGATGCATCCTTTGCACTTGGCTGGTGAGTCACTTTTAAGTCTTTAAGTTTTTGTTGTATACTTTAACTTAAATTCTTTATTTGTTATAACTTATAACTTATAACTTATAATTTATAAACAAGTAAGTTAGTAAACAACCAAATCACTAAGTCACTAACCAAATTTTTTATTTCCACAATGCAAGCTTACTACCTCAACCCAAAGTACCATTACAAGAATGATCTGGGGCTTGATGTAAAGTTGATGATCAGTGCAAGAGGTGGTGGAGAAGCTTGTGTCAAATCCCATCATGCAAGGGACAATTAATGGAGAGGTGAGAACTTATTCAATTGTTTCTTCAACTTCTTGCATTAGTGCATTAGCCATTAAGCATATACATAATACAATAATTGAAGAATTGGTGTACAGATCAGGGAGTTCAGGGATGCCTCTGGGAGTTTTGGAAAGCCTTCATAGCGTTGCAACTAGGAAAAAAACTGATCCCGGTAAATAGTTCACTACTCTATAAGTCATTAAGTCTATAAGTCTATAGACTATAAGTCTATAACTTTATAAATGATAACCGATAAGTTATATAAATATAAAGATTTGCTTGCCTAATGCATTCTTATTTTTGGTTATGCAACTGATCGGTGGTTTCTATATGGAATTAGTGCGTCAAATCTCGGGGACATAGCAATTAAAGTACTCTCACGACTTGCTCATCCTCCGGTTGCGAGAGGAACCTGGAGCACCTTCTCGCTCATCCATAGTAAGGTACGGAACAGTTGGGGAGTAAGAGGCTCGAGAACTTGGTGTATGTGCATTACAACATGAGATTGAGAGTAGGGCACATACAAGATAATATAGATGACGACAATCGTGAACCGATTGAGTTGACTGATATATTCCACGAGCCCCCCGCAGAAGATGAGGAAGATGATGTCATATATCAGTGGGTTAGGAGATCGAGGTGGCCCAGTGCTGGATGGGCCAAAAGGGCAGCCTGATCCTACCATTGCTTTGCTGTTGGGGCCCGAGATGTCGTGGCCGAGCACCTATCTTCCGATGAGGGTCGTCGCTGTAGCGGCATCGAAGGATCAGCTGTACCATTTGTGGAGCCACCCGGTCGACTTCAAACAACCGAGGTGACAACTAGTAGTGGGGATTCGGATGATGATGCCGATGATACCACTCATACCAGACGGCCAAGTGGCCCAAATCAGACATCGAGTTCGAGTCATGGAGGCAGTCAGGCTAGTCATGTTTCTGGTGGAAGTCAGCGTCAACAAAGGGAGTCACCTGACTCACCTCCACCAAGTTCGAGTCATCCGACACATGTGAGCCACAGTTCCCCTATCTCTCGGACTTATAGTAGGAGTCGGAAGAGCAGATCAAAGCAAGGGCAGGGGCAACCGAATGATGATGCGAGCATGCATTATCTTGAATTGAACATGGGAAGCATAAGCCTAGATCAGAGTGATTCACAACAGCAGAGCCTGTCATCGGGGTACCAATACGGGGATCACAGCACCGGGTCAGATTACAGTGGGTATTCTTCTTATGGAGGTCATACTATTCCTCAAGACCCTTCACCTGGAGAGTATGCATATGGGAGTGAAGGTGGGTTGTTAAATGAGTGGTTTAGAAACCCGTACCCAAATACTCAACAACTATATGAACAACAACAACAACAATGGCTCTTTCACCCACCCACGATTGACGGTTATCCCGCATCGCTATTCCTCCAAAGATTCGACATGCAAACATATAATGATCATATAAACCGATATGTGACATACTTCAGTGATCAATTGACTTGGGAGTCATATGTGGCCACCGTTCAGAATCAATTGATGCGGAATGTTGAGTGATACTCTTAGTCTTGTAACTTGTAAGTTGTAACTTGTAAGTTGTAACTTGTAAGTTGTAACTTGTAAGTTGTAAGTTGTAATCTTCTTAATTCTTATGGAGTTATGGTTGTAAAATTTTGAAGACATTTAAGTGTTTAACAATTTATTACTTTGAATCTTTGATAGTTTGAAGTTTGAACTTTGATCACTTGTTGACTTGATTCTTAAATACTTGATGTGTAATGTTATTGTATATTTGTATTTGATACTTGATGGTTGATAAATGATAACTCATTAACTTAAAGTCTTGAATTATTTGATATCTTTACATAATTACATTACATGTTGTCTCTAACTCTCTAAGACTCTAACTCTATATCTATAATCTCTATTCTCTAAGACTCTAACTTTGCATTTCACAGAATTTCGGTTTTACACATAGGGTCGACGTAGGAGACATAGTTAGGGTTATTTTCTCACAAATCTAAGGCCACCAATGTGTTCAAAAGGCCTTAAATAGGCTCAATACCAAGTTTCAGCCCAACCAGAGCCCTAAAACTCACCGAGATGGGCTACTGAGACTACCGCCAATTTTCTGGCATATCTCGACCGAGATCTCGCCATCTCGGTCGAGATCTCGGTATTTCTGAGTGGCGAGATCTCGCTCGAGAGCGAGATCTCCCACCATCAAAGGAGGGCCCTTTTAGGGATGCTGGAATCATACACTGGAGGGGGCCTAAGACGTTATAGAGAACACCCAAGGGGTGCTAGGAGTCAAGCCAGAAGAAAGTAGAGGATCCATCAAAAACCTAAGAGGAGATGGCGGAGAGAGCAAGGGATCTAAGGAAGTGGAGCTTCCTCGAAGCCCAGATAAGATTAGGAGTGGGGCTGTCTAAAAGGAATCAGATCTCAATAAATGGGAATACACCCAATCAACCCAGATGCAATTATGCTTAGTGGATATCTTCCAGATGAGTTTCATCAAGCTGGCAATGTTGTACTCTCGGATTCTATGAAATCCCATACCACCCTCAAATTTGGGAAGCAAATAGAGAACCAACTAATGGGTGAAAGAAGTCGAGTATTATTGGCCTTTCCAGGAGAAAAGCACAAAAGAGGCCTTGTATGGCACGAATCGTGGCTTTGGGAAGGGTAAAAACACCACAACAGTAAAAGTAGGAAGATTAGATGACTGATCTGATAAGGACAGCCCTATCAGCAAGGGATAGAAGCTTGCATTTACAAAGCCGCAAGTCTTTGCAAATTTGGTCAAGCATAGGGGAGCAATGATTGATTGGTGAGCCTACCAGGGATGAGGGTCAACCAAGGTATTTAACAGGGAAGGAGCCATAAGAGAAGCCCATGAGCTAAAGAAGAGAGGCCCTAATAAAGTTGGAGACTCTGACCAAGAACCGGAGGAATTTCTTAAGGTTCTCACCCAAAGACCAAGGAGGGACTCAAAGAGAGAGAGGGAAGAGAGAATGAGAAGCCTTGGAGAAGATCAAAAGATCATCAACAAAGGCGAGGTGGGTGAGATTGAAAGACTTGCATTTAGGGATAGGGGAGATAAGATATTGGTCGATACTTTATTGGATAATTCTAAAGAGGACTTCTAGGCAAGAGAGAAAAGAAAAGGAGAAAGGGACAAGCCTTAACGGATGCCAACCTAGGAAGAAAAGAAACCTGTCAGGGGACCATTAGTGAGGACAGAGAAGGAGAGGTGGAAATGCAAACTTCTACACATTGGACAAAGGAAGGAGGGAATCTCATAAGGGACCGAACATTGAGGATGAAGTCCCAACAAATGGAATCGAAAGATCAATTTTCATAAGGGCAGCGGGGGAGTGAGAAGCACGATCAAACCCTCGAAAGATCTCAGTTCACAACAGGATATTTTCTGTAATACTACAACCTGTGATAAAAGCAAACTAAGGGAGGGAAGACCAAACGGATTGGTTGGCAAGGATTTTGGGAATGAACTTATAAAGGAGGTTGCAAAGAGAGACGGAATGAACGTCCAAGGAAGGAAGCACGGACCTTCTTAGGGATGAGACAGAGGAAGGTTTGGTTAATAAAGGAGAGTTGGGAATGATTGAGAAAGAAGCTACGGATTGCACTGACCAAATCCTCTTCAACAATATCCCAAGAGGCACAGAAGAAGCCCATACTGAATCCATCTAAACCAAGGTCTAAAATATCGTGTATCGTTAATGTATTGGTTGGTTGATTTTAAGAGATGTTTAGTTTTGTATCATATCATATCGTAGATACGTATCAATGAGTGCAAAATTATATGGAAATGGACTAATCTACAAGAAAACAATAGATATAGAAATTACAGCTTACAAATAGTTGTAGAAAATGCATCATGTTTGGAAACCCCTTTGAATTAAGAGACAATAGAGCTAAGGGTACTTAAAATTTAGATTTAGATCCTAAATGATTTCAAAACTTTATATCAAACCCTATAACCCAGTCAATGTCTTCATTTGTTTTTGCGGGGAACTTCAAATTTGCTCAATTTCTCTGTTCCTACAAGCTCATCTATGTTGGTACTAAACACATGAACCTTCTTTTCAACTTTAATGGAGTCTGAAGTCTTCCTTCGGTCATCATCTCCTCTACTTTCTCCCGCATTACAGCATTTGCATATATATTTGACCGCAAAAAATGAACACAATTTTGAACCAAATACTATGAGATTTCCTAAATACAAAGTCCCTTTCGACCCTCAAGATCCCCTGGCAAACTCGATTGCACAGGACCTATGAAGATGGGACTAGTACCAGGCTACTACAGCTAACAGCTAATCACTAGCCCCTCATCTGCTTTTGTTATATCATCTCTCTCAAAGAACAAAAAAGGAACACAATTTAGAACCAAATACTATGAGATTTCCTAAATACAGGTTCTTTCAACCTTCTAGTTCCACTGGCAAACTCAAATTTCACAGGACCTATGAAGATGGGACTAGTACCAGGTTACAACCTTATTTATTTTTGATGAATCCAGTACTTCGGAGATCTAATTCAATTACACAACATGAATAGTTGAGCTGTACAGGAAGAGAAAAAAACCTGAGCGGATAAAGCACCACAGGGATAACAAACATTCAATAACATATCAGCTTCCCTATTTGAAAGCAATGTGAAAAGCACTCGACTGATCAGGCATTGTTTATTGCACGCTAAGAAAGAACATTTCTCTCAGGCATTCAATCGAACACTTTGTAGGCATCTCAATGGAACTGCACTTGGTATACGGATCAATGAAGGCACACAACAAGTTACTAAATCCAGTAGAGTAGAGAGTAACAAACAGAACATAAAAAAATGATTAAGGCAATCGTAAAGAATAAGAGAACAAATAAAAAAAATGCTAACCCATTCTGAGATTCCTTCTTCAGTGGAAGCTACAGCCAATCATACGAGGAAAAATAAAAATTCCACTGGGTTTTGATTTCGTCTATATCTCTTCCCTGGTATTCAATTGCTCTTCAACTTTGAATCTGATTCGAGTCGAAATGGGACGCAGCCAGAGGACTCTAGGTTTATACTTTATAGTTGAAGAAGCCGCGATATCGAACACAACCAAGTTCTTAACGAGGAAGACGAAGACATTTTAGAGGAAGATGAAGACCTCAGTTTATTCGGGTTTGTGGGTTTTTTTTTTTTTTTTTTTTTTTTCTTCGGGAGGGGGTTGATTTTAAATCCACGACGGTGCCTCAAAGTAGCGGTCATGCAGCAAACGCTAAGATGATCGCCACGTGACACCTTTAAAATCTTGTCCGTGGGTTGCTTTTTTCTTTGAACCATTTTAGGGCCTGTTTGGTTACATAAATCCAGAATTCATGAATGTGAGAATTATACCCGCTTGGTTGTAAAAATCTCTAGATTCATGAAATCTAGAGATTCACCTTTCTACACTAAACTGGTTAACCAACCTAAATCAATCCAATACTCAAGGCTCTCATCTACCCTCTTCCACGATGTCGCAGTCGCTGGCCAGAGTCGATGAAGACCCTGGCTAATGAATGCGACGACGATGGAGATGGTAAGATTTGCACCTCTTTTTGTCACTCTCACGGCAAATCAGGCATGGGTTTACTATTCCAAATTATTAGAGGTGTCGCATTCATTCACCGAAGTCTTCGTCGACTCTGGCTGGCAATTGTGACATCGTAGAAGGGGATAGAGATGAAAGCCTAGAGGATTCAATCCAATTTAGGTTGTTTGGTTAATCAAGTTCATTAGAACAATTCAAAGAGAAAAGCAACGAACGGAAAAGATTTGAATAGGCAACATGGCATTCATCAGGCCGCTAGATGGCCACTACTTTAAGGCGTTGCTGATGATTTAAATCCCTTTTTGGTACAAGGTCGCTTTTTATATATAGAGAGAATGGCGACATTATATATACCATCAACAAGAATCTATCTTAGGACCTCTTCACTAAAAGGTGTCTGTCATGCTAATTAAGCAACCCTGCACTGATAAAGATGGTTTGTGGGGTTTACTTAAGGTAAAGATTAAATATTTTATTTTAGTCTTTAGATTTGGTATAGTCCACATGGGAAACTCTCAATCCTCACTTTTTAGGCATTCTTTTAGGGCCTGTTTGGTTACATGAGTCCGGAGATTTCAAATATATAGAAATTTCAAATCTATAGATTTCAAATCTATGGAGTTATAATTTATAAAATTAGATGTTTGGTTGTGGAATGAAATATTTGGATTCATCCTAAAAAACTATTTGATCGACGTGATTTTTGTGAATGTGCAAATGTATAGCTTTTTTGAAATCTCTGGATTTCACCCCTTACCCATAAATCTACCGATTCACGTTTTTAGTGTAAAAAGGTGAATCTCTAGATTTCATGAATCTAGAGATTTTTACAACCAAACGGGTATAATTTTCAGATTCATGAATCGAGAGATTTCAAATCTCTGGATTCATGTAACCAAACAGGCCCTAGAGATTTGCTTAAAGAAGAAGAGCTAAACTCACCGAAGCATATCTCTAGTGGTCCAACCTATGGTGGTGTATCAGTCTAATGCACTACTCAGTTTTATTTTTTATTTTTTTTCAGCAAGGTGAGGGTGTAAAACACTACTTAGGTATATATGTCTGCTTTTATAAGCAATCATGACTCATAAAGTCACACATATAATATCGCTAAACCCAAGAAAACAATACCAAATTAAACTGGCTAGAATGCTGGAAAATGAAGCATATTATATGCTTACCGTTTTCTCATATTGGACTAGCATTAAAAAAACAAATATTTGTAAAAATATCTAAAGTTTCACATAAATACTAATAATAAAAAGGGAGTATTTATGTGAAACAGTTAAAATTGTAATAAATAAATATTAGAAAATTGGGAATTATATTTATCCCTGCTTATTAGAGTTTCGTTAGTTATCAAGAAAAATATGATAATGCCCTTATAAGTTCTTTCATACACATCCTTGCATTATGAGTTCAGCCCCAAGCAACGTAATGGTAGAATTAAAGCACATGCAAGCTTGCCTCAAGGAGAACTTGTCGATCTAATACACCACAAAGTCGATGATTACTTAAGTTTTCAGGTCTAGTCATTTATGCATTTACAACTATCGGGTGCATAGTTAGTCAAAGCAACGAATGGCATACAACTCCAAATAGTACAACATGATCCAAATTTTTTATGTGAAAAATATTTATGTAAAATATCATATCACAACATATTTATTACTATACTACTATTATATAGAAGTATGATTTTTATTATTGGCAAAATCTTTTATTAGACAAAATTGTCCAATTCCTTTCCTATAAAGACTTATTATATAGTTATTTAGAATTACGTATTTTTTTTACCAAAAAAAAGAAGTATGTATTTTAATTATTGTTTGGGAAAAAGTTGTTCATTCGCTTTTTAATAAATTTTTCATTTGTCTGTATAATCCTAGTTCACAACTACAATGACTTATCATACAACTATTCGAGAGTAGGTCTATACGAGAAGCCTTTATATAAAATAAATATGACAATTTTGCATAATGAAATATTTGCTACGATACAGGAAAAATCAAAATACATACTTTCAAATACTTGTATGATAAATATTAGAAAATCATTCACATTCTTTCCCCGGGTCACAAGTCCCACCCCAATATCACCCAATCTTTTTTTCCTACAATTAAATTCTATCCATCAGAAGTTTCTCCTTCTATTTTTTTTTTTTTTTTACACTTCTTTATAACCAAAACTCACAACAAAAGGAGAAAGGAAAATAAAAAAGAGTAAATAAAAAATATGACTACAAATAAATGAATACCAAAAAAAATTGAGTGGAGGGAAGAAAAAGAAGAAAAAAAATCAAGAACACACGTCATGATAATTAAGGGGAAAAAAGAAAAAAATGAATAAGCAAATAAGAGGCATATAGAAAACTACTGACAAAATGCCTCTGCCTCTTTATCTAGATGAACTATTTCTTAGGCTTCCGGGGTGTGGCCATTTCCAAATATGCCATGATGTTGAACAATCTATTTCCATATTCGAAAAGGAGGAAATGGTAAAACAAAAAGCATAGAAATGGTCTGACAATGCTCTCTTTACCTATCAAAGAATCCTTTATGTATACAACTTCAGAAGTTGGTTTAAAATCTAAACTAAATCAAGAGGGGCATTGGTCTTAGCCCTGTCCTAAATTGTTAAATACCAATTTGTCTACGCCAGAGTTTCACCCTGCATTATTATTATTATTATTATTTTTTTTTTTTATTAAGAGTTTCCTATGTACCGGGTTGGGAATGAGAATATTAATGCCGCCAAATGGGTGTGAACCCAAGACCTCCCCGTGAGAGGTTGCACCCTGCATTATTAGTTTATTAACATTGTTAGGGTAGGCTTAGTTTCTATAGAATGCATGATTCATTTGGGGTCTCATAACATGTTATGTGTTTTTTGTTTAGAAAAGTAAGACCTAGCAACAATGGGGGATTAGATTTTGTTGATTTTCCTCACTATTAAAATGAGCACAATGACACAATAACCATAAATATATCGCTTTTCTTTTTGTATTAAAATACCCCAATCCTGTGGATAAATAAAGAGTTTATTAATAAGCAGGGGGCTAAAGCCTTGAAAATTTATATCTCACTATCTGTTATTTACTAACTTATATATACCCGTTGGGGTTCTTAGCACCTCAAGACATTTGGGAAAGTGATTGTGACATGGTACTAGAGTATTAAGGATGCTTGATGCTTGACACCTAGTAAGTGTAAGGGTTTTGTGCTATAAATTGTTGTGTCTTCCAACATTGTGCCCTCTTTGCCAAGCAATAGTTTCCCCAGTAAAGCCATGGGTTGGGTTTTTATTGGGGTGTGTGTGTGTTTTGGGAGAAGGGGAGTTATTTGTATACATTGTTGTGGCTCTTTCTTAACAACTTGAGCTTTTGGAATTACTAGTTTTGAGATGATTAATCTTCCAGAAAACAATAATTCCAATATGGCAAATTACTTGTCACCGCAAAAACAAAAGAAATAACCACTAGATGATTTAATTATTAGTTATTTATCATTCTGTCCTATACTGAAGTTCCTATTCTGGATATATCCAAGTGTCATTTTATGGCCAAAAGATTAAAATAGGCCTTGCATGAACAGCCACTTGTTATGATGGTTTTGAGTAATCCTCAAATGGTTAATAATTGGTTGTTGGTTCTGTCACAATGACTTGGATAAGAGGAGTCCTTAGCGATTGCAACAATTTACCTGTTACTCAAAATGAAACGATTCTTAAACTTGATAAGAAGTTAATGAGATTTGAAGGCATTACCTATGTTATATCAACAAAGAGAAGAATCTTTGTTCAGCAGCTTTGATAAGGTATGGGGAAGGAGAGATGAAAAGAAGACAGTGGAGAAGTGGTCCACTCTTCTCTTGCACACAAGAAAAGCAAGTGAATGTTGGTGAATCACTACCCTTTCTTTCTTATAGTTGTAGTTGTGGCTCTTATATGCTATTTATTTGTTTGGTATTGAATGGAAGATGCAGGTTTAGAGGATTAATAATATAACACATAACAATCATAAATTATAGAAGTAGCATCTCAGATTGTTTCTTCTATAAATTTTTTTACCCTCTGAAGCCATGGCACTAGGCCTTATCGTTGCTTGAATTTCCTTATCTTTAAGAGCTTGCCACTATTTAGGTTTCTGAATCACAATGTTTATTCTTCAAGATAGTCAACCACTTTTCAAGTGTCGGAAAACTGTCATGTCAGCATTGTCACATCAGCCTTCATGAACTTTGATGATAACAAACACAAAGCACTAATGATAATATTGATTATATGTGTCTAGTTCAATATGAGAGCAAATAGACCAAATCCAACTCAACACCGGATGCCCAAGCTCAAGTTAAGGCAAATATCAAGTCAAGGTGGACATGAAGCCTAAGTCGAGATGAGCATGAAGAATGGAGCCAAAACGACTCAAGAACATCGATGAAAGTCAACTCAAGCTTGAGCAAGAAGACTTAACAAACTAGGGCCTAGGACACCTTTTTGCACATACAAATGTAATTGTACTAATTTGCATCAAAATTATGTGCATCAGTCAATAGACTGACTTAGGATATGTTACGAGAGTGTGTGTGGACATAGAGTTGGCTAGAAAGACTAAATTCCCGTTCAATTCCATCAATCTCTAGATGACGCACCGTCTGAGCAGGCGGAGTGTCCAACAACGCGCCTTGTGATTGTATATGAGTGGCTCAAATGAACTACTCGGTCTGGACGACACGCTATCTAAATCAGACAGTCAGCTATCTCAGTTAGAATAGCCCAACGGCTAGTTTTTAAATGATTGTACATCATCTGACCAAAAGGTATGCATCTTGACTAAAATTTGACCGTTAAATTATAATTGTTGGGTGATTGGGCCAAGTAATTGAATGTCATCTTTATAACCTAACCACCCACATTTGAGAGCTTTTACCTTGCCAATTGATTAATTGCTCCACATCACTCTCAAACTCTCAAATTTATCAAAGACTAACTTGTTATTGCTTCTCACATTCTTTCATCCTTGAAGAACATACTAAGGTGTTTAAGCAAGCTCATTGCAGCCAAGCTTGACATGATTGAAGGCTTTTGGGTTTCATTGGTGGTGCGTATCATTCATATTTGAACATGCATCTCACTTGCATCATACTCACTCTAAGGGTAAAATGTCACAACCCTTGTTAAGTAATATTCTTTCATCTCTTATAATTTGTTGTTTCAATTCTAGTCTAGGATTGATTAGAATTGGTTAGGAGTGCTATTACCCTATTTAGAACAAATATTATAAGGAGTGCTCTTGCCCTTGACCAATAAGATTTGTAAAGATTTGATTATCTATACATTGTATTGAAAGAAAATCACCAATCTCTTTTAAGGCCAAGAGAAGAGTGGATGTAGACTTATAAAGTCGAACAAGTATAAAATCTTTGGTTTGTGGTTGATTGCAATTGTTTACTTTCATAATTTATTAATTAATCTTAAATTTACAATTAAACCTAAAAATTAGGCTAATTCACTAGTTGCAACCTATTTGCCCACCCACCCCCTGTAAGTCGCATTAACAACGAGTCTCTTACATTTGTATAGACCAAGTCATTGAAAAAACCATATGGATCAGATTATTTATTGTCATGAAGATTGTAGCCTTCCTCCATTTTATTTTTCCTCTACAACCTAGGGTATATAGTATTAAAATCCACCATGCAAACAAAGAAATCTAGCTTTGAAATTTTATGGAAAACCTTCAAACTATTCTGCAACCCCCTACCCATGAGGAGCTCAGACCTTGCCTTGAAGAGAAAAGATGGTGGGTGATAAGCTACCATTGGAGGAATCGCAATTCCCAGCGCAGAGAAGCATCTGTGCCACAAAAGGGTGACATCACTTGGCTGATGACTATGTTGTGGAATTCAAGTCTCATAGAAAACTTCCGATAATAAAGCAAGTAGAAAGATAATAATCATTGATATGTCCCAAACCAGGAAAAAAGAAAAGAAAAAACTACATGTTGGAAAACAAACAAATACATGTAATGCAGAATTTCATTAGTACTATTATATAAAAATTGTCCTAATTCTTTCTTTCAAAGACTTGCCATATAGTTATTTGGACATATGTATTTTAATTGATCTAGGTTGTCCATTCATTTTTTGGTAAATTCATTGGTCTATATAATCCTATTTCACACCTACATCAACTTATCATACAACTCTTTTTATTCGAATTAATAGACGCTTAATTGATGGTTAAGGATCCATGTCACCCAAAAAAGGAAAAGAAAAAAAAAAAAAAAAGTCTACATAAATTGATGGGAAGTAGTTTAGTTATTAGTGGGTAGGGGTATAAACGGATCGGATTCGGATTGGATAGTGGTAATACCATATCCACATCCTATTATATTCTGACGGATTCGGATAATATTTTATAGGTTTTCGGACAGATTTAGTCGATTCAGATGATAATTAGATAGTTATTTTCTTAATTAGATTGTTCTAAATAGGGATAAATACAGATTTGATACAAGTTTTTGACTATCTGTTGATATCTTTACCATTTTTTTTTGTAAATGCTGGGTTCAAAATTTAAGAATTTAACAACTTTAGTAATTATTTTGTAGGAAATCTAGAAAAAAATAGTCACATATCTCAAGTAAAAAATTACAAAAATAAAATTCAAATTAGTAGCTTAATCAGATAATTTAATCGTGTAAGAAATGAGTATAGCATATCTGCAGGACCGCATCCTATTAGTAGTTATCCATTTACATCCCTATTAGTGGATACCTATTGACCGTTTCAAACCCTATTTATTATGTAGTTCCTATTATTTCTCTTTGAAAAATGAGATCCAACTTCACGCCTATCACAATCATCATCTCTCCCTTCACTTTTACGTTGCACATTGCAGAGAATGTGAAGCACATATGACATAGAAGGATTGAGCAAACATGACAGACCTTCGTTCAAACGATAGATGTAATGTAAGTTCAACTTCCTCCCCTTCATGGGATCCCAGTATTTCTTCAGAATTTTGTATATGGGTACTTACTGGAATCACAAGTCATTTGTAATCTCCACAGGTTTCACATCATAAGAGCAACCAAACTGCATCTTCTATTTCCCTAGGAATTGAAACTGGTGTTCTCATAACTTTATATTTTGCTCTTATTGGCCCCTAAATGCATGACCACAGGAGCCCCGGGACTCAAACACAGATTAGATCCATCACAGACATCATAGGATTCAGTTGATTCTCTTGAATCCATCTTCCAACCTGTGACAAACTGTATCATTCTCTAGGTTTCCAAATTCATGGAATTAAATTTTCACCAGACCTGTGTTTTTTGGTAAACAATCACCCGGGCCTGGTCACTGCGACCCCCTTTGTGAGGAGGCACCCCTTCTCCCGAAGTTACGGGCCTATTTTGCCGAGTTTCTTAGAGAGAGTTGTCTATACGTATTCTCTACCTACCCATCTGTGTCTGTTTCGGGTACAGGTACCCTTTTGTTGAAGGTCGTTCGAGCTTTTCCTAGAAGTATGGCATGGATTATTTCAGCGCCGTAGCGCCTGGTACTCAGACATTGGCTCGAGGCATTTTCTCTACCCCTTCTTACCCTGAAAAAGCAAGGAGTCAGCAACCCAAATCTGAGGAAGTTTCCCTTACACAGTTTTATGTTGTTTTATTATCGATATTACCACTAGGGAAATCAAGTAGTAGTTTTCTTCTTGGTGGGAATAAAAACAAGGGAATAATGTCTCCAATTCCATGTTATCAAATAAAGTGTGTGCTATACCTACTAAACTGGTAATCTGCTTCTACACCTTTAAACTACATAAACCCTCTTAAATTCATACTTAACCTACCTACAATAACAAATCAAGTAATAAACCTACCTAAAATAACAAATCAAGGTAATAATGTTATGCGCATTTATTATTGATAGAATGATTAGATATAACAGGACCCATCAGTAACTCAAAGAAATATCCATAAACCATTTTTGGATCAGACAATTTAGTACACTGCACTGGAAACTGACACTAGTATGATGCACAATTCTCAGCACAGATTCCAGGTAAATTCCTCCTTACAACAACAGGGGCACCAACCAGCCACTTCTTAATACTTATTCTTTGATACGGAGGTAAGCACCCGATACCCCACCCATTGCGTCTCCTCAACAATTATTCATGAGAGTCCTGATCCAGATCCTGATCCTCAGTATTAGCACTGTTTTTGACCCCATCTATGCAGGGAAAAGAGCAAGTGAGCAATCTCATTTATCAAGGAAAAGGTCATTTACTGGAATACTTCTTGAATACACATACCTTCACCATCATCTGATGGCGCATACACAGATCGTCTAGATCGTACTTGCTGGTGTGGTGAAGGCTGAAAACAAGTACAGATAAAAGTTGGCATGTGAGTTTGTGTGTTCACTTGTATAGCATTACCAAAGCAATTAGCAACGTGCAAATCTTCACTGATAGGTAGAACAAGAATAACCAGTTGAATATTAAGAGTATATTCTGTTGAAGTTAAATGCAAGGGCTCAATTACATTTAATACTGTTTGAAGTATTTCTTATGTTTGAAAGTAGAAGCATACAAGGTAAATTGGAATAACTTGAGGTGCCAACGTGCCAAGGGCATCTACAACGAGTTGACAAACCCGAAGTAATACAGGCACTGCAAAGATGAAGGTAAGTAAAGCAGCTGGATAAGATACCGATTGCAGTGTAGAAGAGTTGAGGAGTATTGGGGCATCTTGGTAAAACAAACTATTTAACAAGATTTTGAGTACATAAACATGATAGATGCTCGAAGGAGCTTCATGCTTCTGATCTATAAGAATAAAGGTGATCTCTGGAACTACAATAACTTTAATGAGTAACATGAAACTTGGGGAAAATTCATGGAAGCCCAGCTAAGAAGTGAAATAGGCTTTATGCCAGGGAGAGTGATGTAAACAGGCAGTCCCTTAATTAGAAGCCACAAGAAGCACTAAGCAGCAGCATTTTCCGTGCACATCCAGAGGGAGTATTTTTGTCATTTTTCAAAGTTTAACCACTTTTGTCCAAAACAGTTCTAGTTAGATGGGGCTTCTTCTATTTTTAACTAAAGAAGTCTTAGTTTGTTGGCAGTCTTTTAGTTATTTGAATTTAAATTGTAATTAGTTGAGTAGGAGTTTGAGTTGGAGTGGGAGTGCTAGAATAGAACTCTCTAGCATCAAGTTCTATTAGGAGTCTTTCTTGTTTGGTTATTACATTCAAGCCCTAGATAGTAACAAATCAGTTTTTAAAATTAATAAAGTTGCAAGAGTTGAACCACAGAGACTCAATCGACTGGAGTAGGTTTCCAAAGAGGAAACCCTGCAGCAGTCTTGTTTGACTGTCTTCCTCAATTTTCCTTCACATTCCCCTAGAAGATATAGCAAGCACATGCAGAATTCCAGCCCCTCTAGCTCTCCCTCTTCTTCACCCTACCGGCAGTAATTTTCTGGATCTTCCAAGGCTGAAATTCCAGAAAAAAGCTATTCCAACCTTCTAAAACCCAAATCTCTATTGGAACAGCATCTCCCTCACCCCTAAACCCTTTGGCTGCAATCAGCGGGCCTCCCCACTCCTGGAACCCTAGATCATCATCCCCTTTCTTGCACAATGTAATCCCACCCTGGAAATTTCATAAGAGCAGAAAATTCATGAAAATTCATAATTGGAAAAAGGAAATTCCAAAGAAAAACCCCTGGACAGCATCCCCTTTTCACTCCCCCATCAACCCTAGCCTAACCCAACATCTTAAACCGTAGCCGCAGGCCTTAAAATCTGAAATCCTCCTTTGTCACAAGCTCAAAAACCCTAGAAAAATGCTGCTAACCATCTACAGCTATAAGATCAGTAATTCCATCCTTGGTTGACATCAGAGTGATTCAACAAAAACCATCTACCATTTGAGGGGGCTCGGAAATTTTTTAGAAAAGGCCTATAATAGAGTACCCAGAGAGGTCGTCTGGGATGTCCTAGAGAAGAGAGCTCAGGTAACAGTACATGGATATTTACAGGGGTGTACGGCAAGCGTAAGAACTGCAGTCGGCCGACGTAATGTGCTTTCAATTACCATTGGTTACTCCAAGGATTAGCCCAAAGCCCTTATTTGTTTGCACTCATCATGGATGATTTAACTAGACACATAGAACCATACAAGACAAGGTCCCTTGGTGTATACTAAATTGTTTTGATAGATGAGATGGGATTAATGTGAACCTAGAATTATAGAGATCAAGCTTAGAGCCAAGAGGCTTTACTTAGGTAGATCAAACTTCAAAGACAGAATATATGATGTGTAAGTACAATCAAACCATTGAAGATGATGAAGTGGTAAAACTGAGGTGGGAGGGATGCCACAAAGTGATCACTTTGATATTCAGGTCCACCTTCAACAAAGAGGTGATATGGAAGATGAGGTTTCCAACCAAATTCAAGTAGGACGGATGAAATGGAGAGATACATCAGGAGTGTTATGTGACAAAGGCATGTCAATTAAACTGAAGCGGAAATTTTACAGCATAGTAATAAGACATGGAGTGTAGAGCAGTTAAGAGGATAATATAAATGAGAGTAGTGGAGATGACAACATTGAGGAGGATGTGAAGCAAGACTAGGAGATATAGAATAATGAGTGTGATGTAACCAGGCTCAGCAAGTAAAAGGTAGCTCGTATTTTGGGCCCAAAACAGCCCCCAGACCATGCGGCACCTAGAGCTGGCTGAATGCTCTAAGAGAGATTTTGGTCGTTTTACCCCTCCTTGGGGTCTCACCAGATCAGTTAGTTTGTCTACACTGCCGGGAGTAAGGATCTACGTTTAAGTTTGATTTTTTGGCCAAGTTATTAAAGAGTCCTTGTCCATGTAGGAGACCCAGTTGGAATCCAATTTTCAAGTAGGATTCCTTCTAGTAGTTTGTTGTTTAATTTTGCAAGTTGTCTTTGTTTAGGAGTTCTTTATTCTAGATGCCTTGAAAGTCCTTTAAGTTGTTGAGTTGTAAAGGGAGTTCTAATCCAAATTGGATTCCCTAAATTGAGTCCGAGTAGGTTTCCTTAATTGAGTTGGTTTCACTCAAGTCTAAGGCTATAAAAAAGCCCCCACCTCTTGTAATCAATTCAGTTTATGAAGAATTAAATAGAAATCATCTTTTCAAGCTTGTGGCAACTTCAGTAGCTCATCAAATCAGCAGCCATACAACCCGCTCTTTCCCTACAAGTAAGCACAATCCTCTCCCCATATACCCAATCCAATTCTCCCTACCTTAACCCCACTGCAAGCCTCCCCCTCTCCTGTCTTCTTCTCAGGGCAGCAGCACCTTACCCCCTCCCACATAAGTTCTAAAAGCCCTACCCCCGCCCCCCAAAAAAATAAATAAATAAATTACCCTCCCTAGATTGCACCCTTCTTCTTTACCATTTCCTGCTCTAAAACCAAATACAGCCCATGAAGTTGCAGAATTTTCCTGCACTTCCTTGTCTTCACATGAACCCTAAACCCTATATATCTCCCTAACACTTAACCCAAATTCTAAACCCTCTTAGGACTAGCACCTCTCACAAACCCTCTACCCTTGACTCCCAACCTAACCCTAACCTTAGAAACCAAGAATCTTAAAAACCTTAAAAATACAAAACCCTAGTTTCTAAAGTTTCTTAAGTGACAAATGGGAAATTCATGGAAAATTACAATCCCCCCCCCCGGCGTAATGGTGCACCTACACGTCTTCATCGACATTGTTTTCTGACCAAAAGACTGAGAGATAATTATCAAGACTTTGGGTTACCAGCACTCATACTTTGTAATGGAACCCTCAACGGTCAAGTGAAATCCAATCCAAGAAATAATTTGATCAATGGACACCGCTGTGGTAAAGGTTGTAATGCCAGAGGAATCATTATTGCAGGGCATAAAGGGGGAGGTAATAAGCATCTATACCGTAAAATAGATTTTCAAAGGAATTAAAAGAAACATCGAGGGTAGAATCGTAACCATAGAATACGGCCCTAACCGAAATGCATACATTTATCTCATACACTATGGGGATGGTAAGAAGAGATATATTTTACATTAAGTGCATAATGCCTTATCTCAAGGTCTCTCTTGGTGCTGGCATCCTTCTTTGCCCAACTTTGAACTCTCGCCTCATTGCCTTCTCCGATGCTTTTGCTATTTCAGTGGTGGTGGGAGTGACAATCTCGATAGAACTCAAGATTCTAATGAGAGCCGTGACTTTGATTACTTTGATTCGGCACTCCCGCGTCAGGCACTAATATATTTTTAACGTCTAATTAGATCAGGCAACCATTCGAATTAAGAACATAAGCTCGTTACTTTTTGTTTCGCTATCAGAATGTATCATCAAATTTTCAATATGATTCCACAAAATCTATTTTCGTTCAAGGGATTCTAGCCAACTAAAAGGATCTTCTGCTGCAATTACAGTTCCATTTGAAGAACAGAAAATCCCTTCTAATTTCAGACCTAAATCTAACCGAACCAAACCTTAAATCCCATCCCGATCTAACCCTAGACCTATCCCATACCTAGAGCCAACAGCTGGGACTCAATTCAGCCCTGCGGCAGGATTTTTATTGTGTTCTGAGAAATGTTGTCAAAGCGTTTGCTTAGGCACACTAGGAGGCCTCCTAGGCAGCAAGGCGGTTTTTCAACCACCTTGTTTTGAACCGCTTAATTGACGCGCTTTTTTCCCACTTTCCCGCCTAGTCACTACCACTTTGTCGCCTTATTGCCGCCTAGACCCTAAAGCAATCAGTTTTTCGATATTTGTATATAATATTGTTTTCTTAACTTTTTTTTTAAATCAAAATTTATTGTACAAAGCTGTATATAAATTTAATAGCTTAGTCATTTCGGAATCGAGACCCAAATTGCAAAGGAACTCCGAGGCCCAAAGTGACAGAGGACCTCTGTGCCCATCGGCAACAGAATATGAAGCATGAGCCATACTCAGCATACAGAATCAATGAATCATTAAATGGACAATGACTTGGAAATCAGAATAATGAGATCTATTAATTTATTGTGTTGGCCCTATTAGTACATAGTCATTGTTATGATGTTTGATGAGATGAACTTATGTTTGTGTTCTTTTTTTGGATTAACTTTTAATAATTATGATTCTTGAATGCTTTCTTTTTTGGATGAATGTGACTATTAAATGTTTGTTTAGCTTATTATAGAGAATAGTTTTATTAAAAAGTAGTTTAAAAGTAGTTGTATTGAAAATTTTTGACCCAACCGCTTTGGTCGCCTTGCTGCCTTGACAACCATGGTTTTGAGTGAAGATTAGCTGCTGTCCTTGACTTCCAGACCAAAACAGTAGGGTTTCAAGTCCTAAACAGCTGCTGTCCTTTAAGAATTGACCCCCAAACAGCAAGGAATTTGAACCCTAGATTGCTGCTGTTTTTGTATAAAGGATCCTTTACTGGCCCTGTAAACCAGGGTCACATCAGAGTGATTGTTTTAGAACCGAATTGCAAATCCCACTAATACAAGAAAAACTTTGTGAGAACCTCTTGATGTGGTATGGTTATGCACAATGGAGACCTATAGATGAACCAGTAAGGTTTGATGGAGTTAAAAGAAATAGGAGCAGACCTTAATGACTATTGGAGAACTAGCAAGGAAAGATTTGCTTGTGGTAGGCAATCTTGGTATGACCGCAAATAGAGTCATTCAGAGCACAAAGATCCATGTTACCAACCTCTTCTAAGGAGATGATCCATTACTTATTTCCTTTTCCTTAAGAGTCTTTGACTCCCCATCTATTTTGTATTACTTACTCACACCTATTACTAATGCAGACCTATGATGGGGTCTGCAATGGTGGACTTGAATGGAGAGAATTAGGAGAATGGGAAAGAGGGAAGGGGAAAAAAGCATCCACACACACACTCAAAGCTTCTCTATTATATTTTCAGTATTCAAATTTCAAAACTCAAAACTGAGAGTTTCTCGTATGAGTACAAACTAAATAGGCAATAAGCCTTGCTTCCAAAATAGAAACTTCTCTTTGTTGTTGTTTTTTTTTTTTTTTTTTTTTTTTTGGGGGGGGGGGGGGGAGAATAGCTGGAATAATACTAAGCTAATGCTGAGAAACAGAAACAAATAACAAGACAATCCTACATAATCTACCCAAGCAACTATTATACTAAAAATAAACTAAAATTAATATTATTACTAATTCCAGCCCTTCCCAGACGAGTAAACTGGGGTTCGGTCCATCCGTGGTCTGCGTTTCCAAACTGGATCATGTCTGCCCAGCCAGGCCAAGGCTACTGCATCAATCAAGCCTCTTTTGGATCCATGTAGCCGATTCCATTTAGTTGGGATAAAGTTATGGTTATTGTCATATACCATGGAGTAGCTATTAAATAGAATCATGTCAGACTCAAAAAATACAAAGACTGCAGAAGGCATAAGATTCAGGAAGAAGATGCCATAAGATAGTAGAAATTAAGTACCTGTAATTTTGGCCGGAGAGCTTCAAGAGGTCCTTTGGGCTTCTGAGCTCCTTGCTATTGGAAGTCCAAATACAAAAGGCGATGGAATAAGGTAATTTAACTTGATTTGCAAACTAAACCTTAGCCACAGCAGAAAGGAACCAATTCACAGAAAAGAGTCCGGATATATACCTTTCCCAGTGCCCAATCAGCTGAATCAAAGAAAGCCCGCTCATGGTCCTAGCAGTAAAAATAATAAATGTGAGATGAGCTCCCCAGACTTATTGATATAAAAAATAGACATAAGCAAATAAATAACCTTGGATATAAGTGGAGGCTTTCTGGGCAACATTCCTCCATACTTTTTCTTGATTGTTTCTTCCTGCAGAAAGCAACATCAATGATAAAACCCCTAACAACCCCAGCCAGGTGAATTAGAACATGATAGTACACCATGAAGAACACAACTGCCAAGTGTTATAACAATTAACAAAGAAAATGGATTCCCTGCACAAGAAAGTGCCCACATGTATTAAATTGTAAGTGCAGCACTATGACTTACACAGCTACACCAGAAGAATGGAGGGGGTTGCAGTCGTTTCTATTTTTAAAGGGGAACTACTACAATTGCATCACTAGCAATTTCCTCTATGCAAAAATAATAAGTGATACAATCTTAAAATAGTGAAACTAAAACATAAAAGCACCTCTTGCTTGGTTGAAGGCATTGAATTCTCCTCATTCTTGTCCACATGCTGGGGGGCCTCCATGGATAACCCTTCATGAGGTTGTCCTTCAAGTGTATTTTCAGTGTTCTCCTGCACCTTCACATCCTCCATATTTGTGTCTGACATCTGACACTAGGTCTACCAAACACACAGCAGCAGGTTAGAGGTTAAAGCACTTGGCTCATCTTCAAAGCAATGATCTATCCTACATGACGAAATGTGAAACTATGAAAAGGTACTTAAGTTTACAACTTTTGTGTGGCATATTTTTCATACGTACTCTGCCAAAACAATTCAATGAAAATCTTGTCACTTTCAGGAAACACCACGAAAAGAGAGAGAGAAAACAATAACACGATAACAACACAAAAATTCATGCAAATTGGCAAGTGGTTGTGTGCACAAAGAAATGAGTGCTGCTTTCACTAACAATGGAGAAAGGGTAACAATCTCTTCCACACACCTCTGGTTTTAAAATTATAAATAAATCATGAGACACAGACTTCCATTATTACCTCAACATAAACCCTAAAAATTAGCACACAGGCTTTTCACAACCCTTCGCAGGCAGGTTGCAACCCAGTCTACAGAATAAAAACATCAACCCTCAAACACATACAAAGCAATAAGCTCTTGAAAAATGACTAACCAGATAAATCTTTCAAGAATAAAAAAGAGATCTTTTACAAAGATCAGAGCCAGTGATGTGAACCAGATCCAGGACCACCTAACAAGGGCCCAGGGAGGTTACCAATACCCTAGGGCCTACCAGCAACCCAAGGAATTTTGGCCAGCATAGGGGTATTTTGGTAGTTTTAATATACTTCGATTGATTCCACTTAGGGTTTAGTTAGGTCCAGTGTGATGTAACCCAGGTTCTGGGTCACTCTTCAGGACCCTCTCCTATTGAACCAGCTAACAAATAATCGATCCGTGGGAAATTTATTCAAGTTTTAGTAACCCACAAGAGATGGGAATTGAGAAAAGAATAGGTATGGGACGGAATCGGAAAGGTTAGGGTTTAGTTATATCTCAGATGGGATGGTTTTGGTGAAGAAATGGGAAAAGTTTGGGTTAACAAAGATCCCTAGATGGGTTGGGTTTAGTTGAGAAAATCCTATCTTGGGTATGTAAAGAATTAGGGAAGATTAGGGTTTTAACAAAATCATATATGGGGTGGTGGATTGGGGAATTTATGGTTTACAATTATCCAAATATCACCCTAGGTAGGATGGGATGGGAACGGGAAGTTAGCGGCTAGTGAAAGGGGAGTTGGAAATCTTGTGGTTGGGTCTTGGGTCAATCTGGACTGATACTTGAATCTTCTTTCTTCTTTCTCGGTCTTTCTTTTTTTTTCCTCTCTCTTTCTTTCTTTTTTCTTTTCTGAAATTTCCTAGCTGCCACAAGACCAAGAGGGGAAAGGAAGTAGGAAGAGGAGGGAATGTGTTGGGAAAGGGTTGCAGGTGGGAGGGAACAAGAGGGAGGGGTCAAGTGGTTGTGCAGGGGTTAGGGAGTGAATGGCAGTAGGAAGGGTCTGGTTCTTCACTTATTAAGGGAGTGGACTGGTAGAATCCTAGGTTGCTGTAGAATCTCTCACTAGTCTGCTGCAAGAAAGCGAAGTTGAAGAAGAAGAATCTTGACACTCAGCCATGGGGATCCTCCTTGGAACCCACAAGTTCGACTTCATGCTCAATTTTATTAATCCAGTCTAATTTTCATACAAGGTGTGGGGGCCCTTATATAGCCTCTTACAATGACGGAGAGACTAGCCTTGAATTCTAACTAACAACTTGGAACCCAATTAGGGAATCAATTAGGATTGAAAATCCCTTAAAAACTCAACTAACAACTTAAAAGAGGGGTCTCTTAAGGACCACAAAAATAACCAAATAAAATAGCAACTATCCAGAAGAAATCTCACGTTAAAATTGATTCCAATTGGGACTCCCTCATGGAGTAAGAGTCTCGAAAAACTTGACCATGACATAATCAACTTGAAAACTAAAAAGGAGAATTTAACTCCTGACTCCAGAACTCAAGGAAAATAACAGGACCCATGAGACCCCAAATAGGGGTGTGAATGTGACCAAAATACCCCTTAGGGCATTCAGCCAGCCATAGCTGGTACATGGCCTGGGGGCTGTTTTCAGCCCAATTTTCCAGCTATCTTTCGCCTGCTGACCTGGTTACATCATATTCTGTTTGTGGGACCCTATATCTATTTTTGTTTTTGAATTTAGTCCTCAACTATCAACTTATTGAAGAGTCCTGGTTAGAGTTGGATTCCTAAGTTGTGAAGGAGTCGTTTAGAGTTGTCCTACTCCTTGCAAGGAAACCATATCTACTCTTAGAATTCAAATTGGATTCTTCTAGAGTAAGTTATGAAGGTTCCTTGTGTCAGTTAAAGTCCTAGTCAATTAGGAGTTTCAATTTGATTTGCATTGCAAGTTAGAGTCCTTGTTAAATTTCTTTCAATAAGCAATAAATAAGGTTCTAGCATTGTAATCAGCAAGTTGATTAATGAATAAAATATTGATTGACTTTTGAAGACAAGGAAGAGAGGTCATGGGTTCCCTAGAGGGGTCCTAAGGAAACTTCAAAAGTATTAAATTCTGCAGAAATTCTTCAAGTTCAGCATTCTTCTTCAAATCCCAAGTAAGTACAAGCCCTCTCCACCATCCCAGCACCATTCCCTTTCTCCTTCTCACCCGCAATTTTCCCCCTTCCCTTAAACCCTAGTTCTCTACATCCCAGCCTCACCCCTCCATCGTAGGTCAATCCCAGCCCTTCCCAAACCCTGTGGCAGCCTTAGGAACCCACCCACATCCCTTATACATAATCCCCTACCCTCCCCTAACCCTAGATTATAATCCCAGCCCTTTCCCCTTACCCTTTCTTCCTCTTTTCTTCTTTTCCTGCTTGTGGCACTTCTGGATTTTCCAGAAAATTAACAGCAGTGCAGCAAGTATTCCAGGACTAATAGGAACCTAATCCTTTTACCCAAACCCCTCGCCTATTGAATTTTGATCCCACCCCCAATCGTCAATCCTAGAAACCAGTCCCCTTCCTAATCCTAAACCCTAGAAATTCTGCAATTTACGTTCCTATTAGAAAACCCTAACACTAGAATTCTTCAAACCCTAAATTCAAAAACCTAAATCAAAATTTTCAACTCTGAAATTTCAGGACAGCAAGGTTCTAAGACCTAATTCCTCAAACCCCAAACCCCTAAGCCTGGGCAAACCTAACTCTGACCCTTACCTAACCCTAGCACCTATAAAAACAAGTAAAAACCCACAACCATAGGGCAAGCATTACATCAATTAGCCAAACCCTAGATCCTGGTTCACATCAGCCACTTAATCATATGGTTCACCAATGAAATCATCTTGACACGAGCTTGAGAGTTCTAGAGTTGAACAAGAATATCTCAACAGGTAAGGATTCAGAAATTTGCACAGATACAGTGGGAAGAAACGACCATCAGAAGAAACATGATAATTTGAATTGAAACTAATTATAAATTCCGCAGTCCACTGATGTCCACCATGTGAACTGTGGAGTAGAGTCTGACACCGACAACACACAGAGACACTGTTAGGAACCCGCATATCGAACAATAGAAATACTAATAAGATTCAACTACTGGACTAAAATCTGAATTACTTGAATGAGAATTATAGCAAGAAACTAAAGATGGACCTGGTTTTGACGGTGCCAGTCACCCCCTACACCTCAAGGTGCCGTCAGCCAAAGGCTGCCCAAACCTTACACAAAACACCCGAGACCCTTCCTCACATATTTCCCTCTATTTATAATCCCTCTTTGTTAGTTATGGTAACTCTCCCCTCACTCATTTTCTTATCCCAGGGCCCTAACAGACACCAAGTACAGTAAATGTACTATTCAGTAAAACCACATGAACATAGCAGTCTAAAGACTAGATCAAAACAAGTCTGTACAAGCTATGGGGAATATTTTCAGATCTTGCACAAGGGTTAGAGGGGTATTAGGGTTGGGGAAGGGGATGAGGTTTGCTGAACAGACTTGAAGAGTTGTTGAAGAAGATCACTTGTTTGGAGGTTCTTCAAAGGCTGCCGCAGGCGAGTGAAGAAGTCCTGGAATTGCAGAAAATTAGAAGTCTCCAACCCAGGTCATGGGGCTCTATTCCACGACAACTCCAAGTGTTCCTTCAATGCTGATTTGTTTATGTAATCAATTTTTCAGTCAATTGTCTGGTCTTAAATGAATACTAATAGTGAAGAATTTAATACTCTCTCTCTCTCAATTCAGGTAACACCAAACCCAAAATTAGACCCATCACCAAGTAAGCGAGTATTGTCAGACCGTGACTCGTCCATGAATTGATCTTTCGCAAATCAGTGAGCACGGTAACATTCTTACCCCAGTAGAAGGTCATCTCTCTCTCTCTCAATTCAGGTAACACCAAACCCAAAATTAGACCCATCACCAAGTAAGCGAGTATTGTCAGACCGTGACTCGTCCATGAATTGATCTTTCGCAAATCAGTGAGCACGGTAACATTCTTACCCCAGTAGAAGGTCATATGCATCATCTTGCCTGATCCTTGCTGAAAACAGTTCCCGTTCCTTCACTTTTTCCCTAAATTTGGAACGGAATTGAAGCGCACGCGCGCGAGAGAGAGGAAAGAGAGATTTGCAGAATTGCAGGTTGCAGAGGATGGGAAGAAGCAAAGGGATTTTGTTTGGCTGAGAGAGGAAAAGGTAGAGCGAACAATCATCCACGTTGGTTAGAAGGAATACCCTTTCAAGTGGTTCAAAGTACCAAAAGGTTGCTTCGGTTTTTTTTCTTTTCTTTTCTTTTTTTCTAATGATGTTTTCCATAGAACAAAAACATTGTCTATATGGAAGCCTAGGAGCATGTTGCAAACTTATTTTAGTTGTTTCTGTTGGATTAGAGCAACTAACAGCAACATCCACAAGAACATATCATTCAATGTTATAGAGATGCTTTGTAACCAGCAAACTACTCTTCATTGTTTCACAACCAAAATCTAAAACTGAATTACAATTATTTCGAGAGAAACATGATCATGTGCAAACAACCATAACCCCCTCAACCACCCAAGATAGTGGGGCATAGAGGAAGAAGAAAAAGAAAAGAAACTAGTCCAGACCAATCCAAATATATCTGACAATATTCAGTTATACAAAACTGTAATTCTCCATTTCAAATTAGAATATTCAAACATGAATTTAATAGTGATATCGGTGTTTCTAACAACTATAGTAACTCCAAATTCATGCGAATTTAATCAAGTAAAGAATCTTGATTAAATCTGGTGTAATTTTGATTCTGGCATATCCAATTTGTGAGTGTCATCTGTTTTGATTGTCACTACGATTCAAGATACAAGCTAGAAACAGAGGAATCTACTATAGTGTACTAAAAATAAGAATCCCATGATCAAAATTTCGAGTGAGCAAAGAGATCACAGACCATTCAAACTTAGAATTAGGTGAAGCAAAGAGCTCAGACCAATCCAAGTTATTTAAATGACTACTTTATGCTCACTACTCTTTCTTTCCATTTTGAAGTTTTACCACTGAAGCCAGGAATCTTGATCAGAATCGAGTTGATGCACGCATTTGAAAGTTCAACTACCAAATTACCGGATCAATCTGGTATAGTTTATGAATCAGGCATATCCAATATAAGAATATCATTTGTTTTGATAGTCAATTCTATTAATATACAAGCTAGAAACAGATGAATCTACTATAGCATACTGAAAATAGGAATCCCATGATCAAAATCTCTATCAATAATTTAGTCTGAATCGAGTCACAGACGATGGGAGGCATGATGAATCTAGAAACTACTCTCTAGGTTTATTAAGCAAGAAATAAGGATTGAATAATCGAAAGGTATGCACAAATTCCTACCTGACTAGAAATTATGGAAAAAGTAATACAGTGTATATTTGAAAAGACATTTCCCCAAAGAAAGGGGAAAAAATAACAACAAATAAGCCAAGAAAGCCTAAATCAGAACAGAAACAAGCCAATAAGACACAGATTTGGGGACATATAACCCTAAACCGTTCGTTCTGCGATGGGACAGAACAAAGAACTTCGTTCAAGAGGAGACCAACAAAAGTAAACCCTAAACTATTCGACAGTTCGAAGGAGACTGAAAGAGAGTTCGAAGATCGACATACCAGTAACGAATTTGGGATCTCAGCTCTCTGTCGTCGCTGCTCACTCTCGTCGAAGCACTCTCTCTCGTCGCAGCTCCTTCTTGTCGAAGGACTCTCGTGACAGGGGTGTCAATTGGTCGGGCCGGTCCGGTTACGATTGGACTAATCAAGTCTGTCGGTCCAAAAAGATTAGACCTACTATGGCTTGCTTGGTTGCCTAGTATCTGTTCGATCCCGTATCGGGACATATCGGGCCATCGGTTTGCGGCCAATCAAGGTACCGTAATCAGGCTTAAACGAGCCGCTATCGGGTTTTGCTTAGCGAGTTGACTCACCGACCGCCTAACACATTTTTGTGGGGCCATATGTAGTCTGACAAAATAATTCAGAGATGGTAGAACTCTCAAAACTTAAAATCAGCGTGAATTTTTTATTATTGTAATAGTAAATTTAATAAAAATAAAATAAAATAATTGGAAGGGACGTTTGCAACCACCTTGTCATAGTGCCTAAGAGAGAGTAGATCAAAGAAGAAGGAGATTGAATACTAACCTTGAAGAAGAGTAATGAAAGAGGGAATCCTTGGTTGAATGCTTGGGGATTTTCCTTGGCTTTAGGAGGAGGCTCTAGGGTTCTTCCCACGTTCTCCAATAGATAAGAGGCAAAATATTTAGGTTTAGACCGAGGTTGCATATATATAGAGATCTAGGATCCAAAATTTCCAAATTAGACAATTCTATTTCTTGAGTTTCTTTGGTCGATGGTATTGACCAAGGGAGGATCGACCAAAGGGTCCCCCTTTCCTAGCTTGCTAAATTTTGGATCTCCAAGGTCAAAACCAACACTTGGGCCTTCAACCAACTTAAGGAAATGTCTAACCTGATTTCCTGGGACCTTCCAAAGATATCAACACTGAACTTAAGGTCCAACTTTCAAGTCAAACATCATTCACTTCACTTCTTCATCTAAAACAAATAGGGTGTCTAGATTAGGGTTAGGTGGTCAAACTTCTAAGTCAAATATCATTCACTTCACTTCTTCATTGAAAACAAACAGGGTGTCCAGGTTAGGCTCAGGTGGGATTTCACATTTATGATCATACTATAAAAGCGCCAAACATTTGCTCATTCACAAAAATCATGTCAACCAAATAGTTTTTTAGGATGAATCCACATATTTAATTTCACAACCAAACAGTTAGTTTTATGAATTATGACTCCATAAATTTGAAATCTTTAGGCTCATCTAACCAAACAAGCCCTAAAAATATGTTGAACTTTATGTGGGAACAATAAGCTTTAATTTGGAGCTTCTCTAACACATAAGCAAATCTCATAAAAAGGTTGGGGCACAAAAGAGGTTCATACAGTGATGAGGGTTATTGATGTAAATCTCTTATATTTTCCATGTTGCCCTATGTTCTCTACTCTCTCCTCTCTCTTGACAATCTGTGGTTGTCTCTCGTCTCTCTGGTCTCTCGACGATCTCGTGACTCTCTCTCATCTATTTTGTCTGTTGTCGCCCTCAAACCCTAAACCTCTATGCAACTGAAGCAGCAACTTCAGAT
Source organism: Hakea prostrata (assembly GCF_041222555.1). Taxonomy (NCBI): domain Eukaryota; kingdom Viridiplantae; phylum Streptophyta; class Magnoliopsida; order Proteales; family Proteaceae; genus Hakea; species Hakea prostrata. The sequence continues at coordinate 36,694,702 of NC_142609.1, forward strand.
TAGTCTGCGATCATTTTAGGATTTCCACTTCTAGGCATTGGTATATTCACCTTGTTGATGTGATGAATGTAAAGTTCAGGAAATTGGGATTTGGAGTCATTCACAATATCAATCAATGCTGAGAATGATATGAACTTATTTTTTTGCAACTTGAATTCCTGCTTTATGGCTCTTTTTGGTAGCAATCATCACTATCAATTATGATAAGTTTTCATTATTTTAAATTGTTTGGCATCTATTATCAGATTTATTTTTATTTAAAATAATAGAAAAATCTTCAAAATCCATAATAGACTTTTTGTCTATTGTGGATTATGGTGAGAATTTCATTCTCTTTATTCATGGATAAGTTTACTTATACTTTATAGTTAAGATGAGGGTAAAATAATCAATACACATTCTTTTATAAAAACCATACTTTTTCCATATTTTCTCATTTGCTTACTATTATTTTCTAACAATTTTTTATTTTGATGTCAAACTTATTTTTCATTCCATAATTTATTTTTGACAAAATTTACCAAACAATTTTTCATTCTTGACCAATAATGAAGTCTGTACTTATTTCTTTTAAATAGGCATAATAGAGAATGAAAATTGATAAAAAATGAGCTTATTTCATTTAATTTTTGTTGGTGGTTGAGTTTCTTCTGCTTTTCTTTATCTACTTATATTATTATATTTATTTTTCTTTTTTGATTGAATTGGAGTGGCTACCTTGTTGCATTACTATGAGATTATAGAATGTGGGTGTGGTTATGTTTTATACCTGCTAGCAAGGTTTAAAGTATCGGTATCGTGTAGCGTATCGGTAAGGTGATTTTAAGAGACGTATCGTCCTGTATCGAGTATTGTATCGTTCTGACTAATGTATTTTAGTGTAATTTAATGGAGGGACGTATCGATATGTATCGTATCGGTTGGGTCAAATATGGATACATATCGGCTAGTATCGTATGGTATCGTGGGATACTTTAAACCTTGCCTGCTAGCTTAATGGTAAAGAGGAAGTTTTGGTCGGGATTGGTTGCGATACTGCACGGTTTGGTCACCAAGGAGGATTTTTATTTGCAGCAGTCGCTGCTGGCTATTGCCATTAGTCCTGACTCCTGATTGTACCACGCAATCAAAAAATAATCCAACTGTTGAGAATCAAAAGGTAGGGTGTATTTGTAAATAAATTTTATTATTTTTACATTCAAGATTTAATTTTTTATAAATTTACAAAATAAGTCTTGGATCTACCGGATCCCAAAACCCCTATTTCTCAAGGATAGGGGAGATGGTGCAGGTGCGTGGTGAAATTGCCGGTGTCGGTGCTGACACTGGAGGAGGCAATGTAGAAGTAGACGGGGGAGAGCTTACCGGCATTGGAGATGGTGGTGACGAAACTGGTGTTGCAATTGGAGATAGAGACATGGGTTTGGGTGGAGCTGCTTTGGGAGCTTGAACTAGTAGAGACGAAACTAGTGCTGTTGTTGGTGTTCCTATTGGAGCTGGGGTTTTGGGTGTAGAAGGTGCAGTTGCTACTGCTGCAACTGCAAATGAAAGTCCAGGAAAAGAGAGATTATTCGGAAATGACATTGTAGGGAATAGCAAGCAAGGACAAGGCATTTCCACATCGATTACCTTATAATTGTAGACAAAACCATGGGCTATGAAGAATAGAGCTCTCCCTCTTAATAGATTCAACTCGTTCTTATATTGTAGAGCAGGGCACAAAGAGAGAGAGAAACATGTCATCTAATACATAAGATGACTAATCAATCTTATCAAGAAGAGTAGTGGAGAAGAGGAGATCCAAGAGATTCACTATTAAATTAATTTTGAAGTTAGCTCTATAGCTATATTCTAGACAAAGAAGGTTGTGCCGAAGGAGGACGAGATGACAAACCCAAGTAGCCTCCGGTCATCGTCACCGTCACCAAGAGTTGGTGCTGGAGCTGAACAAGGTGAAATCTTAGCCAAATTCTTTGTGGGTAGCCTCAATCAAGGTTTAAAGTATCCCACGATACCATACGATACTAGCTGATATGTATCCATATTTGACCCAACCGATACGATACATATTGATACGTCCCTCCATTAAATTACACTAAAATACATTAGTCAGAACGATACAATACTCGATACAGGACGATACGTCTCTTAAAATCACCTTACCGATACGCTACACGATACCGATATTTTAAACCTTGGCCTCAATCTCAATGGTAACTGCTTAGGACCCTATTCCCATTGTTGTCCGTGTTGGTGGTGGTGGATTAAAATCTTTCTACCCATGAGAAGTAGGGAATTTGGAATCGGTAGATCTAAGGACTTATTTTGTAAATTTGTAAAAAAAATTAAATATTGAATGTAAAAAAAAAAAAATATTTACAAATATACTCACCTTTTGATTTTCAACCGTTGAATCGTTTTTTGATTGCGTGGCAAAACCAGGACCATTGGCAACACTTAACCGCCGGAAGTACAATTCCCACGCGAGGGCAGAAAGAATAGTCGTAGCCGTTAATGAGATTTCGCGGTAGGCTTCAAAGCGCATGAGGTTCTAAAGTTTCTAACTTATAAATAAGGGTTAAAAAGGCGTGTTGAATTTTTTTCGTTTGAGTTAGACTGAAGGGAAAAAAGCTGAAAACCAAAAGAAGGAAAACGACCAAAAGCGATTCCACTAGAACTCAGACGAAGCTTGAAGACGGCCGCCATCCTTGCAAGGGATTCCTGTTCTTCATCTTCTCTATGCTCCAGTCCATCGAAATCATTTTGTTGCAGCGGTTTTATTGACTTCTCCATTTTTTCGTATCGGCATCTCCTGCTGGTGGGATAGTGAGAAGCTGAGCCGTTAAAAGTAAGTGAAATTTTGTCGGATTTTCTCATTAGGATTATTCTTCTTTTTTGTTTTTGTTTTTGTTTTTCTTCGAAATTTGTCAGATGCATTTTAGATGCATTTTTCTCCTTTTAGGGCCTGTTTGGTTACATGAATCCTTGAAATCTCTGGATTCATGAATGCGAGATTTATACCCGTTTGGTTGTGGAAATATATGAATTCATGAAATCTAAAGGTTCATCTTATTACATTAAAAACGTGAATCAGTAGATTTATGGGTATGAGGTGAAATGTAGAGATTTCATACCTACTATAAAAACGCTAAACATTTGTGTATTCACAAACATTACAGATGAATCCACATATTTCACTCCACATGTTCAGTTAACCAAACAGTTAATTTTTTGTATTATGACTTCATAGATTTGAAATATATAGATTTGAAATTTCTAGATATTGGAAATCTCTAAACAATTGAATCTTCACTGCTGAAAACGATCAATCTCGTCTTTGGGTGCAATAAGAACAAACCAAAGCCACTGCTTATAAAGGCTATTAGCCCTGTTTCTCAATGAAGCTTTCTTCTAGTCTATAACCAAATAGATGCTGTTTCAGCTTCTTATAGTTGTCTATAGTTATCTTGTGGAACTCCATTGTTCGTTTTAGTTTGTAATGTGCGGGATGAAGTTTCAAATTATCTATAGTAATGCTTCTATTTAGAAACACATGTTTCTCACCTTAAACCTTTTTTTGGGGGTCTCTATGCTAAAAAAATGCTTTTGAATCACAAAATTGTGTTTGGTAAACATGTTCCACAACTTTTTTCGAGGGCAGAATTAGATCTAGAAGATAGAGAGTTACAGGTGTTTGCTCTACTCTCTTCTTGGTTTAAGCCTTGTAGTGAATCTTACATTTGAAAAAAGTAAACCATATTGAAAATGCATGAGACAAGGTTTTTGGTATTTCAAAAATTTTGTTTCTAATATAAAAAAGAGCCGGTCTGTTCCATTTGGCACTTATAAACAAACTGATATATCCAAACGGGAGATTGTGTTATTTGATTTCACTAAACATAAGAAAACACTATAAACATTATTTAACAGACCTTTTAGAAACTATAACCTTATTTCGTAAAGAAGTGTAGTTCCAATTTGCATGACTCAAAACCTTATTTGGGTGCATCAAGAAGTCTGGTTCCAATATGAATGAGATAACTTATACCGCAAATTGACATCAAAACCTAAGTTTCAGAAGTAACTGCTCCATTACTTCAACTGGAGGATTGACAATTTGATTAGTCCCCAACGAACTAGATGAATGAATGATGACTTAAGGTTATGTTTGGTACCCAAAAAAACAGAAAAGAAATTTTGGATAAAATAAAAATAATGATGACTGTTATGATTATCTAATGTGTCTTGGTCCCCAAATTTTATATTTTTTGAAAGTTCCCTTTTCTTTCTTGGCTACCAAATGCAGCCTAAGAAAGGCCACAATGAGTTTTCAGCAATGGAGAAATAGATGGCTTGTAAACCAACGGAGATTCAACTACCGGTCTGGTTTGCTATTGAACCATTAGCAAGATGTATTAGGCAGTAAAGGATCATAGCTTGAGTAAGGGTAATTCTGTTTTAAAAATAGAAAGAAAACATAGTAACAGTCAAATGTAAGTGATTTCTCTTCTTCTCTAAGCTTCGAAGTGTAGCTGCTGTCTTCGTGAAAGCGATTCCACTGCTTCATCTTCTCTTGTGACCCAGTCCCATTGCCAAACAGTTGCAGCTGTTCATCTCTTCTCTATCTTCTCTGTCTCAGTGTCTCCTGGTGGTGAGATAGTGAGAAGCACTGCGGTAAATTGTTTTTTTTTGGATGAATTAAAATTCATTAACCAAAAAGGAGAGAGAAAGAGGGGGGGGGGGGGAGAACAATGCAAGAGCAAAGGGTAGAGCCCTACTGAAGCCAGCAAGGCTCTAAGCAAAAAGCAAAATGAAGAAAAGGAACTAGGCACTGAAGGCTGGGACTAAAGAGTCATTACAACTCAAAGAACTGCACTAAGTAGTCCAATTTTTTTCTCTCTCTCTTCTTCTTCCTTGTAGACTTGAACTCAACAATGATGTCTTCATCAAGATGGTGGCACCCTCTGGTTCAGTGGTTGCTTCTCCTGCAATCCTTAAGCAGAGGAGAGGGGTTTTTAGTTTTAGTGTTGGAAGAACCCCCAAGCTCAGCATTACAAGATGCTGCTTGCATGCAATTCTTGCCACCCACAATAAGGGTCAAGGTGTTGGGATTTGGTTCCACAAACAAGGCGGGGGGGGGGAAGGGAAGGGTTGGGAGGGGAATAAGATGAGGGTCAAACTCAAAGGGAGGGGGTAAGGGAGTGGGGAGAATGGGTTGGGCTTGGGCCGGAATGGGGGATGGAACGTAAGGGGCTGAGGGGATGAGTGAGCTTGGTTGAAAATAGGATAACAAGAAAGGGAGAATGCTCATTGGTGGGTCAATTGGGCTAGAACAAGGGAGTTGGCAAACATGAGGTGTGAGATCCAACAGGGATAGAGAGGTGGTGGGCCTTTAAAGGGGAGAGAAGGATTGGGGCCCTCAAAGGGGAGAAATGGGATGGGGCCTATAAGAGTCGTGGAAGGGGAGGGGAGTGCCAAGGCAACAAGGCGAGGGGGCTAGGGAGTTACCGTTCGTAGGGAGAAGGGGAGACGGCGAAGGAGCAAGAAGGGGACAAGGTTTGTGGGGAGACGTTGATAGGGTGTGAGTGACGTCAATAGGGGTAGGACTTTCATAGGAAAGGGAACGAGGGGTAGGTAGGTCAGTGACTATTACAGGGGCTATACCCAATGTGGCAGTGGTTGTAGGGTCGAATGTCGTGGCAGAAATAGGCAGGCATGGCAGGGTTTAGAGAGACAATGTCTTGATGATTGGGCCTTGTCAATGTTGACAGCAAGAGGAGCGAAATGGTTTGTAGGTGCATTCCTTGAAAAATTGGTGAGTTGCCGAATTTCATGTTGGTGTAGAGTAGATCAATCTCTTGGACTAGAGCTGTAACTTAAGCAGCAGGGTATGAAGAGCTTAGGGGAGGATCTATGGGCGCTAGGGTAGAAGCGGGAGCCCAAGATGTATTTGCATTCGCGTAGGAGTGGTGTCCGAACGTTTTGTAGGACAAACAAGGGGGGGCTTCCAGACAAACTTTCACTTGGTTGAAGCAAAGCCCTGATGCTTCCTTAATGGAAATCAACGAAGGGAGAGAGGTTTCTGCAGTGAGTTCAACACAGAATTGAGCAACGGTGAGATGATCTTTTTTCTTGGTTCTAGCATCGGAATAGAGTGGGTTACCGAAAGCAGAAGCAACAATACTCTACCCTTCCTCACACCAATAGTTGACAGGAGACTGGAAGAGAGATCTAGAGGGGAAAAGAAGCATGGTCTTTGCGGGATGACTGCAAGTTTTAGTGCCAGTTTTGAAGGAATAAAGGCCTTCTCCAACGTTCCATGGCCCTCCTTTGAGGGCTCGGCACTTGTTGTCTTCATCAGAGAACCTAAAGAGGGAAAATCCTTGATCTAGTAGGAACATTTCCAGGGAACCTGTGGGTTTCCATTGTTTGGCCAATGGGGCTTTAACAATTTGAAAGGGAGGTTGCAAGCTCAGGGAATGGCCAACAAGGCAGTCTCTCCAGCAGGAAATTTCATCATTGAGAGCATCGGACAGGCAGGAAACAGTGGCTTTGCCATCAATAATGGCAGGCAGGGTGGGCCTCAGGGAGAAGCCAACCCAAGAGGGTAGGAGTAGGTGGGGGCTTCAGACATTGAGCTTCCTTACATCCTCAATTGCCTCATCAAAAGGGGAAGTCCTCGATGGCAGAAGCAGAGCAGTAAATTGGAGGTCAGTGATTTTTTTTGGGATCAGAATTTTACAAAAAATATTAGAAAAAAATTTAGATGGGTAAAACTCCTTCCCAGAGACACCTTTGGTAGATGAAGCCATCAGACATGAGAAAGAAAGTTTCTGTATTTTTAATGGGAATTAGAAATTAGAACTTTTTCAGTTTTCCACTGAATTGACACATCGAAGGCTCAAATTATGTTGCCAATCTGTAAGGTCTCCTTGTACATGTTTTGATGTGTCGTGTTTCCATCCTACTGCTTGGTCAACTGCTGCTCTCATCTGTCTGGTACTTATATGAATTATGGCTACCATATTGTAATTTGTCTGGCACCCATACTTCCATACTGCTACCAGCCTACCAGGTACGGCTAGCCTTCTCTGTCGTCTGGACGTCTGTTACATTTCAAAACCAAACAGAGTTTTTCTTGTGGCAAAACAAAAATTCAGAAAGCAATTGCAAGCTCAATAGGTGTGTAAGATGGTTGAAATTACTAAATGCCCCTGCCTGGGGATATTAACAATTATGTTTCCTTTCATATTTGCTATAATTATGGCCTACTTGTTCAGGTTATGCTGTATATGAAGTTTTGAAGAATTTAATTATTAAAGCTATTTGATTGAGGCCTGAAAGAGATACTGCTTATTTTTATAACATTTTTTGCTTTTCTTTATATTTCTTCCCCCCTGTTTTTAAGCCTGCCCTGTTCTTTTGCCATCTTGGTTTATGAGATTATAATTCACTTCAAAAAAGTGCAGGAAGGAAAGGTTGGCTGTTTTATAGTGCCCGTTTGAGTGGGCCCGCAGATGTCCCCAAGTATTGAAACTGATTTTAAGGATATTGCTGAAACTGATTTTAAGGATATTGCTGAACAGAACAACAATGGCAAAAGAAAAATTCAGAAAAAGGTCAATGAAGGTTGTAATCCTGCAGCAGAGAAACCTCTCAAGAAAACATGCGTATCATTTATCAAGCCAGCATATATTCCACGGCTGAATAATGTACGGACAGAAAATTGTGGTAGAGTAACTCATCTTACTGGGAAACTCATGCGGCAACGTAATTGGAAGCAAGCAAGTGGCACCTTGAGTGTGGCATTGAAAGGAACATGCAAGGAAACATCTCCAGTGAAGAATCGAATAAAATACACTGTATGACTGTACGTTGTCTTGGTTGCTTTTTTATCTGCATCTAGCTTCTGTACCTTCTTTTGGTACCTTTTATAATTTGAGTGCCTGTCTAGAACTATCATTCATCCTTGCTTGTGAAAGTATCATTTCTAACTTCCTGTTCTTGGATATTTGCAGTTAAGGTTAAGGGTGTGTAAACTGATGGATACTTGAGCATATGGCATAAATTTAGGAGATTGTTAGTTATGTCATGTCATGAGAGTGGTAAACAATCCCTAGGGTGTTATGTCAAGTGGAACATGGATCATCTGTTTGTGGTTGAATCATAAACATGTCCCATGCATTCCCATTTATGATTTTTCTTGAAGAAATTCAAAATGTCTACCTGTCTGGCCTTTGTTTTGTATCTAATTCTTTATGCTATCACACAATCAAACATGTACACATGTACAGTAGTGGCTGGTCTTAGTAAGGGTGCTGTAAATTCCAAACCCCCCCCCCCCCCAAAAAAAAAAAAAAAAAAAAAGAAGAAGAAGAAAAAAGAAAGCCACAAGAAGTCATAGCTACCGCCAAGCTTTGGTGCAAACCTTAGGGGCATTTTGGTCTTTTTTTTAACATTTAACTTCTTTAGTCTTATATAGTTGGATTCTTTTTAATTAAAAGAGTTCTTACCGAATTATTAGTAGTCTTTTATTCTCAGATTATAATTTGCAATTAGGAGTTAAAGTTCAAGTCTAGGTCTTAGAGTTGAACTCCCCAGTATCGAGTTCTACTTGGAGACTTTATTGTTGGCTATAAATTCCAGGCCCAGGGATGTAACATTTCAGTTTCTGATTGAATAAAATTGAGGAGAATTCCTAGCCAACGAGGTCTCAAGTATGTTTCCATTGTGGGGAATCTGCTGCATCTTTGAAAGCTCTCTTCTTGATTGATTCTTGATCAGCAACTGCAGCAGGAATTCATCTTCCCTTTCAAGAACAGAAAATAAGTGGCATTCCCCCAACCCCAAACCCAAACCCAAACCCTAAAACACACTAGGATTGACACCTAGACCACCTCTACAACCTTCAGTTGCATCCATTAGGATTGATCCCTATACCTTGCACAACCCTAACCCTAAGTTGGAGAATTCAAGATCAGTCAAGATTGAAAGAAAAGAAATAAAAGAAAGAAAGATTCAAACAGTAAACACCTGGACAGCAGTGTTCCTTTAATCCCCTTCAACCATAGGCCCATTCCAACATCTTAAACCCTAGCCGCAAGGCTAAAACCCTAATTTCTCCTAACCACAAGCCATAAAAACCCAGAAATTGCTGCTAATCGTCAAAGACAGTAAAATTAGGTTCCCCCCTCCCTGGTTTATATCAAGGGATCCTTGGTTTTCAATTCAGCAAACTGGAGGATTGTAGTCACAAAATATAGTCTTTTAGGATATCTGGTAGTGGGTCTTCATGTCCTCGCTGCTATTGCTCATGTATGACACAGGTGGATCTTGAGTATGCCAGGCGCATCTCTGCCTGTATTTTCCCCCCGGCCCTAATGAAATCATGTGTTCTAATTCTAGAAGTTCATCTGGTTGGCTGAGAATTTGGTTTCTATGATAAGCATTTTGAACTGGGCTGATTATGTCCACATGATGAATTTTTTTTTTTCAACTTTCCATGACAAATTCCATTTTGTAATCATCTAGTAGTTGTAGAGTAACTCATACCTACAATTTTTTTGTTAGGCTGCGATGGAGCTTCTTAAGAGGCTTAACAAAGATTGTTTAAGCCTGACAAAAATAAAGCATATATTTGAGATTTGGATGAGAAAGAATAGATCAAGCAAGAAGTGGCGAGCAAAGGTATGACTTGGAAATATTATTTTTACTCTCTTCCCCATTGAATTTGATATGAATGTGGTAGGTTCTCTTTCACTTCGAGTATGGTTCTTTGACTCCTCAAAGTTATTTATTTAGCTTGTGTGGGCATTACTGTAGTGTCTTCATTGACAGCTCAAAGGTCACTAACCTAGCTTCATATGTTTGTGTTTTGATTTAATGGTTGTATTTCTCCTAACTGAAGTTATGCATCAGGAAAAATCACATTTAGCATCTCCCTTTTCACATCAAAACTGACACAAGACATGATGTTATATAATTTAGGTTATTGCATCAGACACGTGAGGATTTCGTCTATGTTTGAGTATGGACTACATTTGGAACTTTTTAATTCCAAACCTTTTTCTAGTTTTGTTCTTTCGGGGGGGGGGGGGGGGTTGAATCTAATGGTCTTAATCACATTGTCAATGCCAATCAGCATTTGCATTTCAATAATAAACTTGATGATTATATTTGTGATTCACGTTGTGAATGTAAGAAGATCTCTATATGCTTTTAATCAAGGTTCAAGATCTTGGTTTTGAGGCTGGTTTTGATCAAGCCAGAAACTGGGATATGGCTGAAATGGATTGAAACTGTGTTGAAACCCGGGCATGTGATGGTTGGTTAAATCTGGTTGAAACCATCAAAATTGCTGAACTTGGTTTGGTAAAATTGGTTAAAATTGGTTATAACTTGGTATTTATTGGTTGACCCTGCTGAGAGTCTTGAATATTTTTGGGTTAAAATTATGACTATTTCTGAAATATTATTGGAACTTTTTGAAACTTGGGAATTTTATAATTAACCCACGGTCTTAGTTGACTTGAAAAAGCTAATGATAAGAGTTCTTTTGGTGGTGCAGCCCATAGTACAAATTTCAACCAAGACGGGTTTCCCTAGAAACTGAGATGAAAACATGAGTTAGTCTCAAAAGTCCCAAGTTTTGACAAGATTCAATGACATTTCGGTAGCTTCGATGTATTTGGAAATTTCAGTAAGGTTTTGACAGGATTCGATGACATTTCGGTAGCTTCGATGTATTTTGGAGATTTCAGTAATCTTGGCCGATAAATGCTAAGTTCTAACTAATTTCAACCAACCCAATTTCAGCAATTTCGACAAGCGTCGACCATTTTGACCAGTTTTGATCAGGCCATCACATGTCGAGTTTTACCTACAAAAAATCTTGGTTTCAATATGGTTTCAACCCATCTTTGCCATATCTCGGTTTTTGGCTCGTTGAAACCAGCCATGAAACGGAGATTTGATCCTTGGCACAGCCATATCCTTGGGGACCTCCTTTTGCTTTCTTCCCCTTGTCTTTTCAATCCATCATTCTCCTATAGGCCTTGCTAGTTGTCAATCCTGGGCCTCTTTCTCTTCTACCAGACCAAGATCCCTTTGGGTGAAAGCGTCCCTCCTTGTCTTATTCACACCCCGAACCCCCTCCCCTCAACCATTGAAAAAGGGGAAAAACTTAGTGATTCTAAGGTCGCCCGTGTTGAAGCAGAACTTCTTGCAAATGAAGTTAGGAGATGCGAAAATTGTCATGTGGGCTATTTTCAATCCCCCATCCCCACTGTGAAATCTTCTCTCTCTATTGCAGGTCCAAAACCCTACACCAAATTGAAGTCCAAGCTCAAGTCCATGGTATCCAATGCCTGTTTTATCAGCATTTTTTATTTTCTTCTGTGCAGTGGCAAAATTTCAAATTTTGCCCACCTTCAAGTCAAGGGCATAATGTTCTATTATCCGTCTTTTAATTTCAGTGAATAAATCATGGGAACAGCCCCCACCCACAATTTAGGCTGGTCAGACTTTCTGGTAGTTTGTTATGAAGTCCTAAGTTCAGTCTAGTTTTAGGTACTATTTGTACTAGCACTTTGGTTGCTATCTTATAAACAAGGTTTAAAGTATTGTGTATCGGCAATGTATTGGTCGGGCAATTTTAAGAGACGTTTCGGTTCATATCGTATCGAAGGTTGAATAATAAAATAAAAATCATCAAAATACATATGAAAGTAATCTAATTTAAATAGAAAACAATAGACTTTATCTTGAGAAAGAAGGAAAATGGCCATAAGAACAAAAAATCATCTTTCAATTGAGAGGCTTGTATGTCCAACCCATTATCTTACAACTGCCTACTAGTCACATGACTTGCAAATTGCCCTAAAGCAGTTCATGCCTGCAAATATTTAAGGTTTCACCTCACATCTTTGCTCAAATTGGTGCCAAACACATCTTCTGGTGTATGTCCAAGGCCTAAGGGGTTTTGAAACTGTTCTTTTCGACATAACACATTCTTCAGTTTGAACATTAAGCTCCCCTAAGTTTTGGGAATGTGCAAGTCTAGGAAATTTCTCCCTATGTACAAGATTCAGTGTCAATGGGCGAGCTAGTCACAAATAGTAAGAAATGCAAGAGTTTGCAGCTCGTCATGAGACCGTGCTTTTTCCCTCTTTTAAGCTATATCTATACTTATGGGTATGTATCATGGTGTATCGCATCGTATTGCTATCTATCGGTGTGTATTGCTATGTATCGGTGTGCATCGCATTGTATCGACACGTATCGGCCGATACATTGAGAGACCCGAGAGACGATTTGAAAAAAAAAAGGGTTTAGATACGTATCGGTCTATATCGTATTGCAGGCTTGTGATACCGATATGTATCGGCCAATATGATACGATACGATATGGACTGATACTTTAACCCTTGCTTATAAATACCCCCCCTTTATTGGATGGGGGTGAAAGGTGAATACACTTCAATACAGTCTAATGCTGCTCTTATGGCTGCTTTGTTAATTTAGGTACTGATTACCCTTGCCTTGGTAAGGAACCTCCAAGATGGAAATTACTAGGGTATAGGGTTCTCGGTTGGACCGAGATCTGGTCCAATTGACCTCTTTTTAACACCTAATCTTAAGCGAGAGAGGTCATTTCTCGACCTCTCTTGCTCTCTCTCTTTTGCTTGCTAGATCTTGCTGGAACTCTCAATTTTTGCTGGATTTCTTGTGGAATGCAATCGGATTTTCGCTTGCAACTGCTCTTTGCACATCTACAACACCAAAGGAATATATGGTAGACCACCTCATGGAGTTGGAGGGCCGACGTGTAGCCGCTGGTATGCAAGGTGGTTGTGGTCGTGGTGCTGTTGGAGCTAGTGGACTTGGTGCTGGAGCTGGTGGTGGAGCCGATGCTGGAGTTGTTGGTGGAGCTAGGGCTTGATTGAATTTTTATCTTCCATGCTTGTCTTATGAGCTTATGAGTTATGACTTATATAGAACTTCTAATAGTTGTATAATCTCATTATTCTATTCTCAGGAGTTGAGATTGTGATACTCATATGGATGAAATTTTGATGATATTTAAGTTATTTAATGTATTTGATACATTTGCTTTTTATTCATACTTATTAAAGGCTCTATATTTCATGTTGTCTAATCCTGCTGTCCCTAATTATGCACCATTCGGCTTTGAACTTAGGTTCAATTTAGAACTCATACTTAGAGTTGTTTTCTCACAAATCTAAGGCCACTAGTGCATTAAAAGGCCTAAATTAGGCTAACTACGATGTTTAAACCTAACATGGACCTTAAAACCCCTTCGAGATGGCCCTAGTAAAAACTCCCTATATATCGATCGAGATCTCGGTTTTTTGGCTTGGCGGCATTGCTTTGAGAGCGAGTTCTCCAATCATGCCTAGAACACTTGGTACAAACCCTAACTTGGTTTGAGCTATTAGCCTTGGATCGTCAATTCTTGCTAGATCTTCAATTCTGAACCCATAATTCAAGAATTCTCACTTCATAATCAACTGTCCAAACCTTCAAACTTTGAGAGAATCACCCCCTCCATATACCCCTTGGTTGATCCAAGTCTTATTGGATTTTGAGATCTCTAGGTCACCCAACATCTACCTAAAATACTTCATATCGCCTCATTTTCACCCTCAAAGAAGAAAGGCCGAGTATGGTTGTATTTGTCTTGGGCAAATAGGCTCAGAGTCGAATAGGGTTGAAGCAGCGGTACATATCGGTTGCACTAACCTTGATTGGAATCAACACCCCTTGCTAGTGGTAGTGGTTTCGAGGGACGACCAAGCAACTCAGCAACAAAAGAAGCATAGCCCTTCCCCCCCAAACCTTCTACTCATTAGGGTGTTACCCCTTTCCTTTGATGGTAATAATAAAAGACAAGTCCATATTTCTTTTTCTAGGAGCTGTTTGGAGGTATTTGCAATCTCTCCAGTCCCATCCTCCATCTTGTTTGTTGATAATGAAGGTTACTCCTGTCAGGTGGTGCATTCCTTCTCCCCCCACTGTCTGTCTTGTAAGGTCTTTTGCCACTTATTGGCAAACTATTCCTCCCATTTTATCACGGCCTCTTACCAATTCCCCCTAATCCACTGTGGTGGGCAAGGTTCAAGATCTTGCTCTCGAGGGCAATCTCGCCTTTAAGAAAAGGGAGATCTTACTCAAGATCTAGTATTTTCCGAGGCCAACTTGAGTGAACTTGAGGGCTCATCTCGGGGGGTTTCAAAGATTAGGTTGGGCTCAAGTTGGTAATCAGCCTATTGCAGGCCTTTTAAACACACGGTGATCTTAAATTTAGGAGAAAACAACCCTAAGTATGAGTTCTAACTCGATCCTGGGTTTGGAACTGAAGTTCTGCAAGAGTGAACATGCACGGTTATAAGACTTGAAATATAGAACCATAACCATTATGACATATATATGAAAAGCAAGTAATTAGATAGATCAAATAACTTAAATACCAACAAAGTTCCATCCATATGAGTACAATAGAACATCACATTTTTGATTCTCGAGAATACAATAATACAACCATCATAAGTTCATAACAGAATTGCTGGGTATGGCCCATGCTTCACATTTTATTGCCGATGACCTTCTCCCTATTGCACACGGGGTCTCACTCCCATGTGAGCGGGTGGGGGTTTGGGGGGCTGGCCCAGTGGGGGGTGTTGGGGGTAGTGCCCGTCGGGCCAACGCCCTCGAGCTTGTAGAGGCTTTATATCACTTTGGGCCTCGGATTTCCTTTGCAGTTTTGGCTTGGTCTCATGAATAGGTGTTGTCGCTCAAGGAAGCTGTTAGTGAGAGGAGGCAACAATCCGACAAAAAATCCAACAAAAAATGAACTTGGGAAGCTGTTGGCGAGTTGGGAGGTGAGATGGGTTAAGATCTTGACTTGTCTCGCTCGAAACATGGGTTTAAAAGAATGAATGGACCGAGGTCTCGGGTTGAACCAAGATCTCAACTTGACTAAGATCTCAGTCGAGATTCTGCATTTCATGAGACTTGCTTTAGATCTCGCCTCAAGACCTCACAAAAGTGAGATCTTGAACCATGGTGGTGGGAGTCTTCTGCAATGGTATGCCCTTTTCTTTTTTTGATGTTGTTCTGGTTATATATGAAGGGGACAGTTGCTGTTCAGCATAGAAAGTATGCTCTGTACAAATATGTGCTTTTGATAAGGAAATTCAAATTGTTGGAATAGTTGCTTTGTCAGTTATTTAAGACCAAACATGACCCAAATCCATTATCTATGTATCTTGTTGTGTTTCCCTCTCACATAATCAATTGGTACCTGCGTTTGATATTACATTGTTCACTTACATTAGATATATTGACTTTTGCTTTTCACTGTTGGGAAGCGTATGTGCATCTTGATGCTGTATCATGTGTTGCATCATTTGTTTGGAGTCCTTTTATTCACTTTTTGCACAACTTGGCAGGATACATATGTGATTCAACTGGAGTTTGTCCTTTTCTGTCTTACACAAGGGAACATTGAAGAAGCACATCAAGCCGTTATTTGGTATGTTTTTATTTTTATTTGGGTTATTGTGTCTGATGGATGAAAATGTTCAGCTCATATGTGCAGTACTTCAACAAGTTAAGTCTTAAGCAATGGGTTTGTTGAGCCTTAAAAAATTGTATATCTATTATCTAGAGATTTTTGCATAATTTGCTTGAATTTAGAAATGAATTAATGCAGTTAAGAATGTCCAAATGGGTTACTGGGGCCTTAGAATATTTTATGTTGGTGTATGGTTCTATTGATATTAGGCTTCTTACTTTTGGATTTATTGATGTAATTGGCCTAGTTTATGAGGCCATGAAGTGGGGGTAATGATACTAAACTGGATTAGTAGTTAATATCAGTGTGTGTTAGATTAGGATACCTGATATCTAGATAGAATTTTGTTTTGATATGTTTACCTTATTGGGTTTCTTAGAGTGATTTTGAGTCCTTTATAAGTCAAATAAACAATTTTAGGTCTATATGCAATGCATTCCGCCATCAATTAGAGAGGATTTCCTAAAGAATGACCTTTTTATAAGAGCTTTAGAGCTGTTGAGCAATGTATGTAGGATCATTGTTTTGCTTAGGCGGTTTTTTGACCGCTTAGACATTGAGCCGCTTTTTTGACATGAAAGATTTCAGCCGCTTGCCTAGGCACTGCCGCTTTGTCGCCTTCTGAGCCATATTGTCAGTTTGTCACCTAGGTGCTAAAGTGGTCGCTTTTTTGACATTTTGTATTTAAAAGTTTTTTTTTGATATTTTTAAAGTATCAAATTTTATTCTACAAAAACATACACATATACAAATATGATAGTTATTCATTTCTGATTAAAGAATCACTATAAGGAGAATTATTTAGAATAATGTGATCTATTAATTTATTGGTTCAGTAAACAAAGTTGACAAATTAAATTCCGATTTGGATTCTAGAATTATTCGTTTACTTAAAAAAATTCGTGTAGAGAAATTCGAATGTTTAGGTTGGGCAACAATCTAACAATTGTATATAGTGTAGACCATGTCATGTATATTTTTCCCCATACAACAAAAATTATTTTCCCATACTTTTGTTTTCATATTTTTATTTTTATTTATATATAGTTCATAATCATATGTTATAATATTATTTTCTTCATGTTGCTAATTGCTATTATATATTTGTATTATGATAAAAAGAACTTATGTTTGTTTTTTATGACAAATCCTCCATAATTATGGTTCTTTGATATTTGTTTAGCTTATAGTAAAACTATGTCAGTTTTTTTTTTTTTTTTTTTTTATAAAGGTCATACATATGTTGTCATACCTATGTTGTTAATTGCTATTATATAGTTGTATTATGATAAAAAAAACTTATGTTTGTTTTTTATGACAAAACCTCCATAATTAGGTTGCTTTGATATTGTTTGCTAAGACTATGTCAGTTTGGCACCTCTTTGTCCCTAATAGTTTTTTTAAAAAAATTGCCCCCCTGCTTTGGTTGGTTTTTTGCCGCCGAGGCACCTAGCTTGTTGCGGTGTAAATGGTGCCCTAACCCCTATGGTCGCCTTATAGCCCCAACCTTGATTTCTTCTCCTCTTTTCTTTGTCCCAAGAGCACCTTCTATTATTCAAATTGCTGCTTTGAGAAGATCTTCAACAACAGGAAGTTGAATTATCCTCGACCCCAATTCTTCTTCTTTGAATTCTAATTTCCCAAATTCTATTCCCCCTTTTCTGAGTTTTATTTTTTATTTTTTTGGGTCAATAAATCCAATAAAAAGGGGGGGGGTGCGGGGTGGAAGAAGGCACTTGGAAGGCCTAAGAGGACAAAACAGATAGTCTCAATCCTTAGGTAACAATATGTTTGTTCCTGGGAGTCTCTTTTTAGGGGTGGGGGAGCATAGTTGTCAAGGCAAAAGGTGAACGAAGGTGTTTGAAATGGTTAAAATACAAGGCAAAACCAACTGGGCAAGCAAAGCGTCCAAGGCACCCGGGTTTAACAAAAACCCACTTGGATGTTAGGGCATTGCCTTGATAACTATGATGGAAATGATGCTTGGAGTGTAAGAGAAATCTGATGGTTTGATTGGTGTAGATCTAAGTTGAATTTGGTTTTCTTGGGTAGTCCAAAAATAGAATGAAGGGGTTAAAACCTTGAATCTTGGATGGTAATTCGATTTGTACTCTTGGTAGGTTGAAGGTGGTGTGCATTCTATGGTGGATGGATTTCCAGTGGATTCTAATGGTTAGTTTAGACTAGGGATAGGTTTTAATGGATATGGTTTGGGAGAAACGGAAATTCAGAAAGGAGGAACGATATTCGGGGAATTAGATGGTCAAAAGAAAAAGAAGATGAACTGGGGTTGTGGATCATTCAACTTATTATTGTCAAAGATCTTCTTGAACAGTAGCTTAAATGGTAGAATAGGGAGGAAGATAAAAGAAGAGAAGAGAAAGAAATCAGGTTTTGGAATATCAGTTACATAATTGCTTAACAGCACCAAAAGCTCTTGTAAAAAGTTGTATTCTTTGTTCATTTCATTCTAATTTATGGGGGATGTGTTACATATATATAGACCTTCTAAAATTTGTAATTGACTCAAAAAGGACTCCCGATCATGTTAAAATACTAAATAAAGTAAACAAAATCAGAGCATAATTCCATCTTGCAATCAAGTGTCCTAATTTAACTACTAATTCTGTGTACTAGCATTAACTTCAATTAATGGGCTTATAAATTTAGGTTTTTTACATCAATAAATGGAAAAATAAGAAGCCTAATGTCTGTAGAACACCCCCATAGGCCAAAGAAAAGTATTTTAAGGCCCAATTGACCCCATTTCAACCTTCCTGACTGCATTATTTTGTCAGCAGAAAATTGGAAAGAAAGTTTGATTACATTATGCATGAGAAAAATAGTTAGGACAATACCATCATGGTTAATTGTGATTTGTTTTCCTCAGCCTTATGCAGGAAAGTGAATATGGAAGTGACCCAACTTTGAATTTAATAGTTGGCTTGATCTTCTATCAACTTTGGTATTCCACCATCCCGAAAGACATGAGATTGAAAAATTCTGACAGAAGTGACTCACCTACGGCATTGGAGATGTCTAGGACATGGTCCATTAACCCTTTTGAAGATTCAGATTGTCACAGAGCAGCTGGTGTGCAAGAAAGGAATTCTCCAGCACAATGTGATTCGGAAACTTCTATTCGAATTGATAAAAGAATTTCTGCGGACAGTTGTAAGCCAGATAAAAAGAAGTCCAATCAAAATATACAGCCACATGGCTTCTACATGGAGTCATCTGCTGAACAGAATGCAAATGAAGGACCATTTTCTTATAATGATGTCAATTTGATGCATGAATCCATTTTTTATGCACGAGGTGAGGTTCACTTCCTAAATGCTATATTTTTATTGTTTTGTGTGCTGTTAAGGTGTTTGCTATGTTGTGTTCAATTTTTTTTGGGAAAATAGGGTTTCCATCCAGCGCAATGAACAAATCCGCCTATTTTGTCCTGGACATTTGTTCTGATTAAGATCTTGGAAGAATTGGCTCCTAGTTGATCATCTATTGATCTAGGACTACATCAATTGGTGACCCTCCAACTCCTTGGGTTGCCTAATCACCTTTACAGCTATGACCATGAGAATACATGATAAGCCCCTAATCACCAAGGTGTATAAGAGAAAGAAGAAGAGGGACTACATGATGCAGCCTACAGCTACTACAGGGGATACAACTGAGAAGAGGACAGCTGGCAACACTCAATTGGACAGCAGCCACTAACTTGCTGCAGACAGAGGAGCAGAGGGGTTCATCCAGTTGGCATCATTTGGTTGGCTGCGAGTGGAAGAATCGGTTATGGGAGCAGGGAGTTTGTTAGGATTGAAAAAGGTATGTAAGGAGGGAGGGGGGGGGGGGAAGAAGAGGAGGGGGGAGAAACTAAGGAGTTGCAAGCAGAGCTTGCAGGAGAGGGGAAACTCTCAGGGATAGCAATGGGGCTGTGAGGACTATCTGTTACAGCTTAGTGATTTAATTTTCTTATTCCAAGAATTGATCTATCAGTGAATAGAAATAGAGCTGTATCTATTTGCTTGATAATCAGACTGTTTGCAATGAAAGGAATAGTATTCTGTTGCAATTTCTTCTATCTGAAATCTATAATCATCGATTTATTACTGTGTTTATCTTTGATATTGGAGGAATAAGGTTTGGATTCAGGGGGTCCTATCATCGTGGTATCAGAGTGTGTTCTTCGGGTAATGGTCAGGAGCAAGATGGAGACTCGAGTTGAGGTTCTGGAGTTAGGAATGAGGGAGCTACAAGTCCACCTTGCCGAAATCGACTCCAAACTTGATAGGGTTGAAAATAGTCATCAAGCATTCATGAGTGAATTGAGGGCATATCTGGCGAAAGGGAAGGCGGTGGATGTGGAGACGGATTCTGCAGAAATCTTGACTAGAAGAAGAAGCGAAAGTGAGCATACCACTTTCGGCGACCATCGTCGAGAAGAACAGAGGACTCCAACAGCTCCGAATCAACGCGACTTTCTTCCCAGGTTCATTGAACTACCAGTGTTCAAAGGAGATGACCCAAGTGGGTGGGTAAGCAGGGCGGAAAGATATTTTGCGATACAGGGCTTGAACAAAGAGGAGAAGCTTCAAGCTGCTCTCATTTTCTTCGAAGGTCCTGCTCTGGATTGGGTTCAATTCAGAGAGTTGCAGCACCAGTTTCGATCATGGCTGGAATTGAAGGAAGAACTGCATCGACGATTTGCATCCCCATAGGCGAAGTCACCGCAGGAAGTTCTCGTCGATCTACGGCAAACTGCCTCTGTCGCAACTTATAGAAACCAGTTCGAGTTATTGGCAGCGGCTGCCGGAGTACGTGAGGAAGAGTGGTTGAAAGGATTGTTTATGTGTGGGCTTACGGAAGAAATTAGGGCTGAAGTGAGAGTGTTTAAGCCTAAAACCCTAACCCACTTAATGGACTTGGCCCAGTCCATAGAGGTGAAGAATGGGGTGGTTAATGGGCCGAAGAAATTTGTTAGTGGACAGCCCATTACAACATGGGGGTTGGGAGGGGCCCAACGAGGAGTGGGTGGAGGAGCTATTTTGGGCGGACCGAGAGTAAATCACCCAATTGGTTCATTGAACCAAACCGGAACTCAAACCAATAATGTAGGTCGAAATGCTAAAGACGTTACGGGAGCTTCAACGTCTCCGGCTACTTCATCTTCCTCAAAGACGACTCCTGCAACTCCAACCAGCAGTGGAAACCGATCGAAGTGGTTGACGCCGGAGGAAATGAAGGTAAAGATGGATAAAGGACTTTGCTTCCTATGTGATGCTCCCTACTCAAAAGGGCACCGATGCCCATTTAAACAGCTGAAAGTACTGTTGGTCCATGAAGGTGAAGCCACAGAGGACATCGTGACTGAAAATTTAGCAGTCGATGAGACAGAAGAGTTGGTCGAAACTGAACCGATGGGGGTAGAACTCTCTCTCACTTCACTTGTAGGCTTTGATTCACCACATACTATGAAGTTCAGAGCACATCTTGGTGATTCGACAGTGACGGTTCTCGTTGATTGCGGGGCGACTCACAATTTTATTGACCGAAGCTTAGTCGAGCCTTTGGGATTGAGGGTGGAAAATATCCGACCTTTCTATGTGGAATTGGGAGATGGAAAGAAAGTGAAAGGGCAGGGGAAGTGCCATGATGTTCCGATTGACATTGAAGGGGCTATCTTCGTCCAAGATTTACTCTCATTTGATTTGGGTAGTGTGGATGTAATCCTGGGAGTCGAATGGTTATCTTCACTGGGCGACATCCGCAGCTATTAGAAGACTCAAACTCTGCAATTTGAATGGAATCAATTGCAAGTGAAATTGGTAGGGGATCCTTCTTTGCTCAGGTTAGAGGTTACTTGGGGCCAAGCTTGGCAGACTATTCGTGCGGGGGGGGGTGATGGGTTCTGGTTGAAACTCATGACTGAAAACCATGCTTCAGAAATTGATCGCAGGGAAGAAGTGCAAAAATTATTGGGAGAATACGAGAGCTTGTTCACAGAACCTACTGGTTTACCACCACAGAGGCTCTATGATCATACCATAAGGCTGAACGAAGGAAGTAACCCACCTAACATTCGACCATACCGTTATCCACATTCTCAAAAGAATGAAGTAGAGAGGTTGGTGGGGGAGATGTTAGGAGCAGGGTTAATCAGGCCTAGTATAAGCCCTTATTCCAGCCCTGTTTTGTTGGTGCGGAAGAAAGATGGAGGGTGGCGCTTTTGTGTTGATTATCGAGCACTCAACAAGCTCACCATACCTGATAAGTTCCCAATACCGGTGATTGATGAATTACTTGATGAATTAGGAGGAGCCAAGGCATTTAGCAAGCTGGATCTCAAATCTGGGTACCATCAAATACGCATGGTGGAAGGGGATATAGGGAAGACAACATTCCGAACTCATGACGGACATTATGAGTTTTTGGTAATGCCATTTGGGCTTTACCAATGCACCAGCCACCTTTCAAGCACTCATGAATGAGGTATTCCGAGAACACTTGAGGAAATTTGTATTAGTATTTTTTGATGATATATTGGTGTTTAGTAGGACTATGGAAGCACATTTGCAGCACCTTCGAACTGTGTTTGACTTGTTGGTACAACACAAGTTAGTGGTGAACAAGAAGAAATGCTCTTTTGCCGTGACTTCCATAGACTATTTGGGTCATATCATTTCAGCAAGAGGGCATCGCCGCAGACCCAAGTAAAATCAGTTGCATGTTGGGGTGGCTAATACCTAAGAACCTTAAAGCATTAAGGGGGTTTCTAGGATTGACAGGTAATTACCGGAGATTTGTTAAGGATTATGGGAAAATTGCTACTCCCCTTACAAATCTGTTGAAGAAAGATGCATTTCACTGGGATACTATAGCTAATTCAGCCTTTGAAGCATTGAAAGTAGCCATGACTTCCATTCCGGTGCTAGCTATGACTGATTTTTCTAAGGAATTTGTAGTGGAGACTGATGCATTGGGATTGGACTTAGGAGCTGTGTTGATGCAGGAGGGTCATCCCATAGCATATTGGAGTCAGATGCTCACTCCACGAGCTTGCACCAAGTCGGTGTATGAAAAAGAACTGATGGCTATAGTATTGGCGGTACAAAAATGGAGGCATTACTTATTGGGAAGACACTTCAAAGTGCGCACTGATCAAAAGAGCCTAAAATACTTGATGGATCAGAAACTCATGGCAGAAAGTCAGCAAAAGTGGATCATGAAACTCTTGGGTTATGATTTTGAGATCATTTACAAACCTGGTTGTGAAAACAAGGCTGCTGATGTACTATCCCGTTGCACGGATTAGGAGCTTAGACTTTACACTCTCACTACAACCATTTGGGAAGAAGGAGAGGGGTTAGAAGAGGAAATTCGTACTTCTTCACGGTATCGAGAATTGATCCAATCACTTTTGAGGGGTTCCACAGATTTTCTACACTATCAGCTGAAACAGGGAATCTTTTTTTTTAAGGGGCGGCTAGTAATCCTTGAAAAATCCAAGTATATCCCAAAACTACTGGAGGAATTTCATGCTAAACCCTTTGGGGGATATTCAGGATCCCTACGAACTTATAAGAGACTGGCTGCTGTGGTGTATTGGATAGGAATGAAATGGGTGGTCAAAGAATATGTGGCTAGCTGTGATACATGCCAAAGAAGCAAGCATCAATCGATGAAGCCCGAGGGACTGCTTCAGCCATTACCCATTCCCAATCAGATATGGGAGGATATTAGCATGGATTTCATTGGTGGGTTGCCGAAGACTAAAGGAGGGGACACAGTGTTTGTGGTGGTCGATCGGCTCTCTAAATATGCACATTTCATCCCACTTCTCCATCCATACACTGCAAAGGATGTTGCTGTAATTTTCAGCAAGGAAGTGCTCCGATTGCATGGGTTTCCACACTCCATAGTATCTGATAGAGACCGAGTCTTTCTAAGTAATTTTTGGACTGAGCTGTTCAAACTTGCAGGGACTAAACTCAGATTCAGTAGTGCCTCTCATCCTCAATCCGATGGCCAAACCAAAGTTGTGAACCGCAGTTTAGAGATCTATTTGCGTTGCTTTTGTGCTAGGCAGCCGAGAAGTTGGACCACATGGCTATCTTGGGCAGAATATTGGTAGAATACCTCTTATCATTCAGCCACCAAGCTCACCCCATTTCAAGTGGTATATGGTCGTGCACCTCCCAACGCTATTGAGGTGGGAGGGAGACTCATCTAAGGTGAACGAAGTGGATGTGTATTTACGGGAGCGTGACAACATATTGGAGGAACTGAAAAACAATTTGAGAGTTGCACAGGATCGTATGAGGAAATCTGCCAATCAGCACCGCAAGGAGGTTTCCTACCACATCGGAGAGGAGGTGTTCCTTAAACTCCAGCCATATCGCTTCAAAAAGTTGGCCAAGAGACCCAATGAGAAGCTCGGGCATTGTTACTACGGACCCTATCAAATTTCTGCTCAAATTGGCCCTGTAGCATACAAACTCAATCTCCCAGAAGGTTCAAGAATTCACCCAGTTTTTCATGTCTCACAACTGAAGAAGGTGCAGGGTAGTAACACTAACACACAGCCACTACCTTCATGCCTTATGGAGGATGGAGAGTTACAACTACATCCGGAAGAATTATTAGAGATTCGCTACTCTTCACGGGGTTCGTTAGAAGTGCTGATCAAGTGGAAAGCGTTACCCTCATGTGAGAACACTTGGGAAGACTTTAGGGAGTTACATAAAGAATTCCCAGATTTTCACCTTGAGGACAAGGTGAAACTTAAGGGGAGAAGTGTTGATAAGCCCCTAATCACCAAGGTGTATAAGAGAAAGAAGAAGAGGGACTACATGATGCAGCCTACAGCTACTACAGGGGATACAACTGAGAAGAGGACAGCTGGCAACACTCAATTGGTCAGCAGCCACTAACTTGCTGCAGACAGAGGAGCAGAGGGGTTCATCCAGTTGGCATCATTTGGTTGGCTGCGAGTGGAAAAATCGGTTATGGGAGCAGGGAGTTTGTTAGGATTGAAAAAGGTATGTAAGGAGGGAGGGAGGGGGGGGGAGAAGAAGAGGAGGGGGGAGAAACTAAGGAGTTGCAAGCAGAGCTTGCGGGAGAGAGAGGAAACTCTCAGCGATAGCAATGGGGCTGTGAGGACTATCTGTTACAGCTTAGTGATTTAATTTTCTTATTCCAAGAATTGATCTATCAGTGAATAGAAATAGAGCTGTATCTATTTGCTTGATAATCAGACTGTTTGCAATGAAAGGAATAGTATTCTGTTGCAATTTCTTCTATCTGAAATCTATAATCATCGATTTATTACTGTGTTTATCTTTGATATTGGAGGAATAAGGTTTGGATTTGGGGGGGTCCTATCAATACATCAATAAAATCCAAACAAAATCTTTCATGAACAGTAACATGTGAAAAGCACAGATGCTTGAATCTAAACCAGTTCTCTGGTTTAGAGTTGAACCTTGCCAGCCCATCCCATAGGGAGTTTGTTCTTTTATTTTTGAGCAAATTACGTTTATACCTCCTGAAATTCTTTTTATTACAAATGTCCCCCTATGCCTAAAACCGTTAGTATTATATATAAAAAAGACATTTACCCTTTGTGAATCTTAAACAAGTTTAAGAAAATAAAAAATGCATAAAGTTTAGTCAATTTTTAGGATGAATTGACTTTTTAGGAAACTACATAGAAAAGACACTTTTTTTGGTAGAAGTCACTATTATAATAAATTTTAAAAAATTTATAGAAACATGACATTTCCTTTTTTGAAGGGTTTGAAATAAAATAAGGTTAATATTGGAAATTTTGAATATAATACATACTGACTCATCAATAGGGGTACGGTTGTATAATTCAAAACACAAGGGGTGTAAATGTAATAAAATAAATTATACGGGATGTAAATGTAATATTTTGCAAAGATAGGGGGTGTAAATGTAATTTTTTCTTTATTTTTCCTCCTTTCATAGAAAATATTGCATCACTACTTCTTCACCTTTACTGGTCACTCTAATTTTAATTACCCAACATAAAACAAGGGGAATCATTCTAATTCTAGTTACTCTACATTGAGCAGAGGGTTATTATATCTACCAAAGAGTTGCTTATATCCTTTTGAATGATGATTTTTTGCTAATGACAGAATTTTTATGTCATGTGGGTCAACTTGAATGGGTTGCATTTCTTTGACCTGATATGATTGCTTTATGTGGTTGAACACTAATTTTTTTGTTTTGCCATGGAAAAGGGTTGGATACAAGTTTGTTGCCTATAAGGCTTCCACGTTCACATGAGAACTGGGAGGAGTTCATGCATCTACATAAACAGCTGCTTAATGATCACTATGCTACTGCAATGAAGCATTTACGTGTTGCTCTTTATTCTACTCCTCCAGAAATGGCAGCCTTGCTTCCTCTAATTCAGGCATGAATTTTTACTTCTATTAGCATTTTTTTTTTGATTATGATGGTCAACAATCTTGCTAATTTGGATTGCTTTCTATATCAATGAAGTCCAGTTCTTCTAAGGCTTTTGCATTGGATCTCCCTATTTAGCTGAAGACTTATCTGCCCCAGCTTTTGATTATTAGCCTTTGTTGTGTGCAAGTCATTTTGAACTTTTCGACAGCAAAAGTTCCATCTATTTGTCATGAGCATAGTGTAAGAAAAATGTACTAAGATATTTGCAATGTTGAAATGAATATTCCAAGTTAAAAGGTAAAATTATTAAGAACAGTTTAATGGGCTTTATTAGATGTCATAAGCAATATCAAGCTGCTCTTTATCAAAATAACTTTCGGTGCATATCATCCCTATACTCAGCCTCAAGGATCTGTGTTTGAACTCAAGAAATCTACTGCATATGGGTGGGACATATATCATGAGCCAAGATGCCACTATTTTTCCTGGAAAACAGCTTAGTTTAATAGGGAAGCCAGTTTCTGAAAATTTTTATTTTATTTTTCAGTAAGCTAAATTCTTCTTTTTCTCAACCAATGCTATTTCCTTTTGCTTCTATGTGACTCCTATAAATACTTAATGTGGAGACAAATGGAGCAGAACTTCCCCCCAGGAAAAATGCTTGACAGCTCCCCCCCCCCCTCTTGTTTTGATGGACAATTGGTGCACTCTATTCCTAATTGTGTAAAGACTGTTAGCTGGTTGCTGCCACTGTGTTTGATGAAGTTTAGAATTAGTTTCCTCAAATATTCTTGAGAAATTTTATTTTGTGAATGACAGGAACCATTCAATTTTTTCTTTTAACCCAAGAATTCTTTGTAGTTATGGTTCTTTAGTGGTCAAATCTGGATCTTTGTATTTGATCCATGTGCAGTGATATTCTTTATAAATGAATGATTGTTTATAAGAATACTTGGCACCGTTTTTTTAGTAGAGAATCCTGTACTTACTTGTATTTCCTCTTTTTCAGTTGTTGCTTGTCGGGGATCGTGTTGATGAGGCAATGAATGAGCTCGAGAAATTATGTCACAATTCAGACATGATACTTCCTTTAAGGTAGAGAGATTTAGTGAATTAGTTACAAGCTGTTTTGTATATTTGCATGTTTTAGTGGGCGAGCCTTGGCACAGCGGTTAAGCTGTGCTGCAACCATCAGATTGCAGGTTTGAAACATGGGAACAACCTTCCTGAAGCAGGGCTTTAGGCTGCATACTTTTGTCCCTCCAGACCTTACAGTAGTGGGAACCTCGTGCACTGGAACACCATGTTGTATAGTTTACTGTTAATAGAACTAAGAATAAAAGGAGACGAAGATCTTACTCTTGTGTCTCATCCAGAAAACCTCATGTGTTGGAAATTAAAATGCAAGGTGATCGGAATTATAACCATCCAATCTGTTGCATTTCATTGAAGTTTAAGAAGATTAAAAAAAGGCTACTGCTTTGTAATATATGTTATAGTTGGTCTTTGATCTAATAATGTCAATGTTTTGACTGTCAAGTACATGGTTTCTTGGACCGGATTCATTCTTTTTTGGTCACCATCAAACGAGTTGCAACTCACGAGGACTGGATCCATTGATGGTGGCCTAAACTTAGTGACTCTGCACTACAATCATAGATGGGATACCTGCTAAGAAATATTGGCCAAGTTTTTTATTTTATTATTATCTTTTTAATGTGGGGGGTGTCATGCTACCTCGCTTCCATTGTTTCAACGGCCTTATGTTGTTTTCTCAAGATTCTAATGTATTGCATACTTCATTTAGTGTTGTTTGGTAACCTCAATTGTTGGTTGTCTATGGAAAAATTGTCTCCTTTTATTTTGGTTGCTTCATTTTAATCTCCTTTCCATTATCCACCATCAAATTTATTTAGCAGTTGCCTTGCTTAACTAAAGTACCACAGATATTCCTTGTTGGTGCTCCATCATATACTTAAATTTATTTTGAGAACTTTGAGAGCTCTTATTATCTGTTGTGAAGTTTTCAAGTCCATATTCCCCTCTCTTACAATGTACACACTGCAGATTAAGGGCAATTATTACAGAATGCTTTGACCTAAAGCAGTATGACGTGCTTTCAGCCTGCTATGAGGATATCTTAAAGAAGGATCCAACATGTATTCATTCATTAAGAAAGCTAATTACCATGCACAACAATGGTTTGTATTCATCATGAAACTTATAACTGAGCATGGATTAAAAACCTTTTTCTTTCTTTGATCTAGTATGGGTGGTGTATGCTGTTACCTGATTCCTTGTCTACAGTGCAAATTAAAGTAACTTCGTGAATCCAACAGTTCTGTCTTGCTTGTCTAATATTGTTCTTTGTTTGATTCGGATATTTGTAGGTGACTATAATCTTGAATCACTAGTTGAGATGATAGCTTTACATCTGGATGCTGCCTATGCAACATGTGACATATGGGGAGAGCTTGCATCATGCTTCCTCAAGCTTTGTCTGTATGAAGACGATCAAATGTCAGTTTGTGGAGATGAAAATGAAAATGAATACAGAGGCAACCAACAGTTTTCTGTTTGTCTCAATTCGATTCCCAGATCCTTCATGGAAGGGAACTTGCGAATGTCATGGGAACTACGTTGCAAGTGGTGGTCTAGACGCCACTTCAGCAAGAACATCCACGACTCAGAGATGGAAGCAGGTATCTTCAGTTGTTTTTGGAATGTTCTGTATCTCAGAAATTAGATTCTTATGTAATTTGGTTGGTAACTACGATTTCAGAACTGATCCCTTCTTTGAGGCTCAGTAATACAACTATCAAGTTGTTGCCAATTGCTTTATTTCTTAAATTAATCATATGCTTCTGCTCTTGATTTCAACAGGTGAATTTCAGTTATTAACATGCAAGGCAGCATGTGCATCTCACCTTTATGGCCCAGACTTTGGATATGTTAAGAGTGTCTATACATGTCTGGAGAAAGAAGATAACCTGGAGAGGATTGTGTTCCTGCAGAAGCATATGAATAATTCCCTCAAATTTCAGGAAAATTTGAATAATGCTGAAGTGTCTTTGTAATTTAGCTGCTTTTTTTTTTTAATTTTTTTTTTTAAGGATCGAGAGAAATGTACATATCCGGCTCAAAACGATGTAATGTTTATTTTGTTCCATCAAATAAATCGCGAGGTGCAAAAGTTCGTTTGGTAGTGAACCGGGCGATACGGCAAAATTTCGTCGAACTATCGGAGAACTTAAACCCTAGACACCATCAGACGTCTTCTGAATCCGATCTCACAAACTTCTCTTCAGTGAGTAATTCACATGGGAATTGGGATTAAGGATGAGGACTATAAACCATCCTTGTGTTGTGAGTTGTGACCACAAGCAAATAAAGATATTTTCTTGGGATAATTACTATTGGCTCTCTGCACTTTAATTTTATTACTATTTTATTTCCTGTACTTTTCAAAATTACTAATCCAACATTTAACTTTGTCTACAATTACTATTGCCTCCTACCCTTAAATTCCGTTAGTTTACTGATGATGTGACATTTTTATATTTTTTCAATAACCTCAAAATACCCTTATACTTGTCCCTTTACTTATTTACCCTTTTGTCAAGTTACAGAGGTACCCTTAATTAATTGTGGAGAAAAAAAGTAACTATAATCCGTTTTATTCTTAAAAAAAAAAAAAAGCACCAAATAAAGAAAGAATGATTGAATAAAACTCAAATAGAAACTGAAGAAGAAGGAAAATCGAATTCAACTCAAATTGGAAATTGAATATTATCTAAAATATTTTCAAAATAAATGAATTTTAGTGAAGGTGGGAAACCAAATTGGATTTGAATTTTGCTCAATCTTTATTTCAAAATAAATGAAGTTTAGTGAAGGTGGGAAACCAAGTCGGATTTGGATTTTGCCCATTTCATTAATTCAAAATAAATAAAGTTTAGGGTAAATTGACCTTTAATCTGATTTTTATAAATGGGGTAGCATTGTCTTTTGATTTCTTAATTTTAATGAAGAGTAAATTAGACATTACATATTCAAATTTAACAGATACTTAACACCGTTATAAGGAAGCGGCAATAATAATTTCATAAATAACAGGGTTTTATTAATAATAAAATCAAACTACGGGCAACAATAAATATCCCTATTTTCTTTGTTGGTTCAAATGAAATGGGTGGTGGAAAGTGGTTGATGTTGATTTTAGTTCCTATGATTTTGACTTAAAAGAGGGCGTGAGAGGTGGAGTCGGTTGTCCTTAGCATGGAGATCACTCAATCATAAATCAAAGCCCCATAAGATTGAATTGGGGAAATAGATTGATTTAAAGAAGGTTTAGGTTCAATCTATTTATTTGTTTCACCATTTTAAGGGCTGAGACCTATTATAGTTTGGGTTGAAGTCCCAGTCTCATTAATAAGTGAAATTGATGGAAGGTAAGTAAGTGATATCTTGGGAAATCTTTTCTTGTATGTGTGTGTCTTTCTTCATTCTCATAGCTACATCCAGTAGTTTTGGCAGTACTCCTCATCCTCCCACCCTACTCCTAAAAAACTTAAAACCCGAAAATGTCGTTTGTTTGCTAGATTGAAAAACAGTGAGAAAAATAAACGTGTGGGACTCACTTGTTGTGTTGTAGAAGAATAGACAGAAAAAAATAATTTTGTGAAAAAATTATAAAATTTGGTCCCACTTTTATTATGTTCTTCACTTTCCCACAAATTCCCAACAAGTATTGGGAACTTTTAAAAGAGTTGGGGGTGGAAAAAGTGACATGCAGGGTTAGTTGACTGGTAAAATCCTAGGCCAACTGGTTTGTTCAGAGACCAAACTTGGTTCTTGGTTCCTGGAAAATAAAAAAGGTGAGTGTGGGCTGCCTCTAGGGACGGGAAGCCACCTCCAATGATTAAGTCAGATTCAAATGAATACAAATCCTCATTGAGATGAGTAAATGCTCCCAAAAGACGAAGAGAGAGTGTCTTCTTAGAAGTTGCAGGAGAGTAAATAATCGAAGTTAATGTTCATAAACGCTTACTCCATTCGTGTAGAGTGTTCGTGTATATATATATCACACTCATATCTCTGAGGTGGTGAAGATGCTTCGTAACCCTTGGATTTTTTGATCCCAAAAGGATGGTGGCAATGACTTGAGATGCGTAGCTTGATTAGCAAGCTAAGGGCCCAAACTTCCTAAAGAAGTCTCAAGACAACTGTACAAAATCCCACCGAATAAGATGATCAGATGCACATTAACACAGATGTGACAACAAGTCCAATCTTGGCAGATAAAACAATAAGGTACAATACTCGAGAAAGCCTTTAGGAAAATGAGAAGCTTCCCGACTGCCAACAAGCATTTAATCAATCTCAGTGCATTCAATGCTGAAATTAATGGCCTGATTGACATCTAGAGAGAAAGATACACAAAATCCTCTAGCAACATTATTTTATCCTAGATATAGTTTGGCGGATGCTCACTGAGAGGTCATCCAATAAGTCTCTTGTGATAGCTGGCTGTCACCAAGAAGTGCAGAAGTTCAAACCAAATGTTCATAACAAACTCATATCTCTCAGTAAAGAGATTGTGAGTTCCATTATGTCTTTCCACCCACTCTTTAGAATATTTCTATTCAAGATCGCATAGATCGACTAAAAACACCTTAGTATGATAATGACACAAGATGATGATGAGCATACCTTTCTATGGTTCTATTGGAGACGAGCGCAGGGAATATCTTCTTTATGTCTCCCACTAGGAACAAACTTGAGGTGGAAGTTGATTCTATGATCAACTTGATGTTGGATCTTCTCCTCTAGACTCCTCCCTATTCACCGGCTTGATGGTATATCCTTTCCGACTGCGGATGTGATTGTGATTATGATTAGGGTTTAGAGGAGGGACCTAGCATCCTTTATATAGGCAAATCCGTTAGATCGTCCATCAAGATCTAACGGTTCCTATTAGCCCACACTAGCCAGTCCATATAAGAGTTCTAGTAACTGTATATTACCCATATCAGACCAATAAGAAACCAAATCAAAGTGTAACACAATCAATGAAGCCCACCTTATGTGGAATATTCAATTAATATTCTAACATTCTCCCACTTGGGCTATATTGATTGTGACACAGTCGAGTAAAACAAAACATCTCCTTTGTTTTAAGAAAACATTTGAAAAAGATACATTGAAAACATTTTGACCTTTATGTGCACAACTTTATATTGGTCTGAGGATAATCCTAGAGCTCAATCCCTTCACATAGAGCCTTAAGTACCGAATCATGGCGGTGATGCATCTTTTATGCAACACAGGACCATCCATGGTCACAAATACTCTTAACTTTACTGAAAATAGATGCAATATGGTAGTGTGGCAACTAATGACACTTTATAGAAATCCTCATGTGTCATTCTGTTGTCAATCCAAATCTCTCACTTTATGGTTCCCACGAACCTGACTCAATGCCACGAGAGAATATACTTTATGGTTCCCACGAACCTGTGACTCAATGCCACAAAAGAATATACTTTATGGTTCCTACAAACCTGTGACTCAATGCCACGAAAGCATGTACATTATGGTTCGAACCTGTGACTCAATGCCACAAAAATGAGATTATATGTACATTATGGTTCCCACGAACCTGTGTCATCTTTATAACTCGAGTTTTAACTTTATGTGTTACATGACACACCTTAAGGCTAATACATGAATGCCTTAGCTTTTGCTTAAAGTTAACACATACTTTAAGACTTTCATAACATGCAACATGATAATAATGTGAAGATTAATATGTCACCAAAGAACTTTATTGAATTCAAATAAATTATCAGTGCATACAAGAGACAAGTACAGATAGAATACCTTATTACACAATAGAGCAAAGTTCTCAAACTCCCACTAAACAACCGCATCTAAGGTTCCTCCTAAACCCATAGTTACCGCATGTCTATCAAAGACGTCTGGGCAGGGACCCTTAGTTAGGGGATCTATAACCATATTATCTGTACAAATATGCTCTACTGTGGTGTCACATTCTTTAACCTTTTCTTTAATAGTCAAATACTTAATTTCCATGTGTTTAGACCCTGTGATACCCTTATTGTTGTTAACAAACAACACAACAGAATTGTTATCACAGTACAACTGGATAGATCTATCCACAATAAAAAAAAATGTCAACTGTCTAATGAGGTTCCTTAACCAAACAACTTTTTCTTTAGTGGTCAAATACTCGACCATCATGTATTTAGACCCTATGATCACACATTTCTTGTTGTTAATAAACAACACAACTGAATTGTGATCATAGTACAACTGGATGGATCTATGCAAAAATGTTAAAATAGAACTGTCAATTATCTGATGAGATTCTTTATCAAACAATTTGAGTAACTGCCCCATAACATGTAGCAAACTCAACCTTTATGATGAAATAAGTAATTTTACCTTATTTTACACTTTTCACAATATTATCCCTCATGCCATCAAGGAAAACAACTTCAAGTAGACTTCTTATTATTCGGACAATTAGCAAGGTCAAATATATATACCTTAATGCTATAGGTCTGGAACAAGCTTGTAGATTATCTTATCATCAATTGTCCTCTTCAAGTATCTCAAGATAAGATACTTTCTTCAATTGTTCTCTCTCAGTATCCTTTATAGGACAACTGTAATAAGCTCAGTGTATCTCCCTTGAGAATCAAAACCATTCTCAAGTATGCAATCTAGCATACTGAACTTCTTTAAATATAAATTATATATGCCCTCTGAGAAAGATCCAATAAATAGCATAAACAATCCCTATGGATCTCAATGCCCAAGACAAAGATGCCTTACCAAGGTCTTTTATATCATAATTCTCAAATAACAATTGCTCGGTCTTTATGCAGTAGGCCAACGTCACTACTAGTGAGCAAAATATTATCAACATAAATAATGAGAAAGATAAAATTTCTCCCACTGACCTTGCCATATATATATATTGATCTACAAGTTTCTCAACAAAATCGAATGAAGTCACAATATTATTAATCTTTAAACACCATAGTTGGAAGCTTACTTAAAACCACAAATTAGACTTCTTGAGTCTACACCAAGATGATTAAAATCATCAACCGCAAAATCCTCAGGGTCATCAACCGCAAAATCCTCAGGCTAAATGACATGGACTTCTTTATTAAGGTTTTCAATTAGAAAGGCAATCTTCACATCTATTTGGTATAACTCTAAAAGAGTCCTTAGAAGAGATAGGTGAGAAAATTTCACTAGTCTACTTCCTCTTTATGAGTAAACTCTTTAGCTGCCAGTCTGGTTTTAAACCTTACAATCTTTCTTCGTGAATATTTATTAGTCTTATACACCCACTTAAAATAAATGGGTTTAAAGCCTTTGGGCAACTTAACAAGCTTCCCAAACATCATATTGTCTCATCAACTATATCATATATCTCGTTGCACCCAATCATAAATCTAATCAAAAACAACTTTTTAGTAACTGGGTCAACCATAATGCCAATGTTATATTCATGTTCATTATATCAAATAGTCTGGGAACAAGCTACATTTCTTGGCTATATCAAACTCCAGAAAACTATTTAAGAATTCACAATTCTGTTGTCTTAACAATGATGGTAAAACAAGATCCGAGTAAGAAACAAATTAACAATGAAAAACTTTTATGTTCCAACTTCTACAATACTTGATTATTCAACCTTAGATTTGCAGAACAACTCAAACGCTAAAATGGTTTAAGTTAGATTTATGAATAATTTGCAATGGAAAAGGGAGTAAAAAAAAAGAACATATTTGGAAAGGAACATGATCAAGGATATAAGAGGATGTTATCAGGGCTTCACCTTATAAAAAATAATTCAGACAAAATAGTTTTCATACCATACTGTTCACTATGTTCACAAAATTGTGATTAAGCCTTTCGGTTACACAATTTTGCTCGGGACTATCAAACATAGTGAACAGACCAACTATATCCGAATCTTCCGAGTATTTGGCGAATGGGCCCTTAGTCGTCCAGCATCCTCATATCGGCCATAATACTCTCCTCCCCGATCGAGATCTAACAATTTCTTAACTTCAGTCTAAAAAATTCTTGAAGATCTTAGAGATTTAGATTATTCTTTAATTGAATACAAAAACCATATTAAGAGTGGTCATCAACAAATATGATGAAATAATAATTTATACGCAAGGTGGAGGAATAAGGACCACTATCTAGACACCATGACTGAATGGGACAAGAGAAAATCAAATCTTCAAACAAAAACCAAGGAATCATAGCTTTCATTTTCGCACTTAGTTAACCAGACCTTATACTTAATGCAACTTCTACTTACAACAATCATCTTTATTTATAAGGAAGTTTTCACAGGTCCCAAATTGTTAGTCTGACCGGACTCTTAGTCTTTACCCTGAACATTTTTATGAGTATTGATGCTCATAAGAACAAAGTTTCTTCTCAGAAAAAGGTATTGATCTTTATAATTCCAAACTCAGTAGAGGATGCAAAGGGCATTGATGGATAATAGCAAGGGTAATAAAAGAAACATTAGGAATCATGAGTTTTATCTTAAAAAATAATCATCCTGATGAAATAATCCCTAACTCCTCCAAAACCATCACACCTTATGATAAAAAACTCTTACAGAAATATACTTATTTCAACACTAGATGAGACTTAGTATCTTTACGCTACTGCATTCAACAATTTCAAAACAGTGCATTCATCTGGTAAACAATTCATCAAGTGTTCCTTGATGGACTTCTTAATGGGCAGTAAAAGAACATAACTACTTTTCACCTCTCGCAAAAAATCAACTTTTGTCTTCTATACTCTTATGAGTCATATCCATCAGAACTCGGTAACAACAAAGAATGTGTGGTTAACAACACATCATCAACAATTTCTTGAAGTTTGACTTTTTAAGAATCTCAATAACAATCATATTGTTATAGACAGAAAATGTGACTAACTAGAAAGAGCACACATATATCATCATGAAAACACCTTTGACAGAATTCATGACATACAGCTGTGATACTCCCTCACTTTATTAGTACTTTAATATGTAACTTATTAGTACATCACTAGAAAGAGCACACATATATCATTATGAAAACACCTTTGGGCAGAATTCATGGCATACAGTTGTGATACTCAATCACTTTATTATCACTTTAATATGTAACTTATAAGTACATCACTAGAAAGAGCACACATATATTATCATGAAAACACTTTTTGGCAGAATTCATGACATACAGTTGTAATACTCCATCACTTTATTAGCACTTTAATATGAAACTTATAAGTACATCGCTTTATTATCACAATGTGGGTAACATATAACTTATAAGTGCATCACTTTAAAGAGTACACATATATCATCATGAAAACACCTTTTGGACAGAATTCATGACATATAGTTGCGATACTCCCTTATACGTCGGCGTCCATGAGAGTATTCCAACCTTCGAAAATTTTACCACCTTTGGGTGTATAAACTTCTTAGATTAATCAACTCCCAACCAAATGTTGTACATGTCTCCCTCTTAATGCTATCACATAATTACCACCTTTGGGCGTATAAAAATGCATTAACATCAAGAGACATCCCATTACTATATATGGCTGACATTCCATAAACCCAACCATGAATGCCACTTTGGCAGTCACTCACAATCAAGCTCATGAAATTCTCATATTGGGATATACTTTATGTTACCTACAAATAATGCTAATACATTGTTTGGAAGAAATCCAGATTACCAAAAGGCAATCATGTATAACATCATGTATAAATACATCATACATTTAAAATTCCGGTTACCAAAAGGCAATCAAAGCATGTATAAAATACATCATACATTTAAAATTTCGGATTACCAAAAGGCAATCAAAGCATGTATAAAATACATCATACATTTAAAATTCCGATTACCAAGGCATCAAGCATGTATAAAATACATCATACATTTAAAATTCCGGATTACCAAAGGCAATCAAAATACATTTGCATAAAAATCCGGATTACCAAGTAATCAAACCCTTTATAAGGCATGCATGATATATATTTTACAATTGTATAATATCATATAAAACATGCTTACAATACAAAGCCATTTGATAAAAAAATCCATATTAAAAAATTCACCCAACGGTGAAATTACATATACAACATAAATATGTCATATCATGTTTCATACATATAAAAGTGGAATTTGGTCATGAAAATAATTCCATTGTGTCCGGAAGGGTCCAAAACATAAATCCCCAAAAGAATGCTTTAAAGTTCCTTACGGTTTAGCCAAAAATAAAAAAATACTAAATAAATAGCATTCCAATTATCTGCTCAACCAAAACATGATATATAATATTTCACATATATAGGGGTAGAATTGGGTCTTGAAAATGATTCCATTACGTTCAAAATGATCCAAAATATAAAACCCCAGAAGAACGCTTTAAAGTTTCTTACGGTTTGGTCGAAATAAACAAATACTAAACATATAGTATTCTGGTTTTTTATTTATTTATTAAACTGGTTCAACCAGCAAATAAAAACGGTCTAATAAATCAAATCTTATTAGGCCGAACCGGACCGAACCGAAATAAGCAATTGAATCAAATCTAAATTGAACCAATCGAAATCAGCAATTGAATCGAATCAAAATTGAACCAAGAATCTAAATTAGAAATCGATTCGAAATTGAACCGAAAAATCAAACCAAAATCGAATTGAACCAAAATTGAACCGGAATCGAAATCATAAATTAAACAGAAATCAGCAGTTGACTCGCTGAGTCAAAAACGAGTTTGGTCCAAAATGGTTCAAACAATAAATCCGGTTCGCCCGTTAATCCATTCGCTTGGACCGATGACTGGTCAACCGGTCGACCCGTTTGACCTGACGGGTTCAAAATCTCGCCTTGCGGTCTGGGTCGTTGACCCACCCTTGACTCGGTCAAACTGCCATGTTAGCACCGCACAAATTTAAAAAAGATCAAAAGATGCTGCTGGATTCCCCATTACCCGTCCAAGTCCGATGGAGACCCATAATATATCAATTTCTTCGTTTTTCCGAGATCTACGCAGTGGTAGTTTTAGATTTTCAAAATTCTTTCTAGAAAAAAAGTTATTGACAAAAACCCCACGGTTTTGTTGAAAAAAATCGGAGAACAAATTCACAAGTTTCATAGGTTCCATTCTAGAACCCTAAGTTCATCAGTCAACAATCCTATGGGTTTTTAATCGATTCTATACAGGCTCGATACCACATGTAAGAATATTTCTATTCAAGATCGCATAGATCGACTAAAAACACCTTAGTATGATAATGACACAAGATGATGATGAGCATACCTTTCTATGGTTCTATTGGAGACGAAGCGCAGCGGAATATCTTCTTTATGTCTCCCACTAGGAACAAACTTGAGGTGGAAGTTGATTCTATGATCAACTTGATGTTGGATCTTCTCCTCTAGACTCCTCCCTATTCACCGGCTTGATGGTATATCCTTTCCGACTAGCGGATGTGATTGTGATTATGATTAGGGTTTAGAGGAGGGACCTAGCATCCTTTATATAGGCAAATCCGTTAGATCGTCCATCAAGATCTAACGGTTCCTATTAGCCCACACTAGCCAGTCCATATAAGAGTTCAGAACGTATATTACCCATATCGACCAATAAGAAACCAAATCAAAGTGTAACACAATCAATGAAGCCCACCTTATGTGGAATATTCAATTAATATTCAGGGGGGGGGGGATAAAAAGAATAATGATTTAAACCCCAAACCCCCACACCAAAACCCGAGACATCAAAATAATAAGAAGGGGAGGGGGGGGAGGGGGGTTGGGGGGGGGGGGGGGGGGGGGGGGGGACAGATGTTGTTTGATTATTTTTAGTTAATCAATCCACCCCCCAACCACCAAACGGGAGAAGGAAAAGGGGGGGGGGGGGGTCTTTCTCTCCCCCCCCCCCCGCGCCGGGACCGGGGGGGGGGGAAGTGAATTTTGGTTTTTGTTTTGTTTTCCCGCGCGGGAAAAGAGGACAACAAAAAACCAAACAGGGAGGGGGGGGTAAAAATGGAGTGAATGACAATCCCGGGTGGGCACCAAATGGGGGGGTGGGGTTGGTTTTAGGAAGGTAAAGGGGCAAATATCTTTTAAGTAATTTCACATAATTGGATGATTTAAGATTTAAAATTTAAAATTTAAGTAAAAAAGTTTATTATTATTATTATTTTTTGGTACTAGTGCTTTTTTTTAATATTGGAAATTTAATGCCGTCCGCAAGGGTCGAACCCACGAGAAGTATGGATCTTTTCCACTGAACCAACCCTACATTGGCATAAGTTTAAACTTTAGTTTAATTTGACATCCTTGAAGCTGTAGACGACGTAGATCTAAGGTAGAGTCGTTTGTTGTTGCATGGAGATCATCTCGATCTCAAATCATAAATTCAAATCCGAAACAATTGAATTGGGAAAGTATATAGATCGAATATCTTATGTCCTTGTGATCTATCTTTGTGTGGGAGATTAACAAATTGCACTAGCACCCCAAAATGAAGGCCTTAAAGCATTGACATAGTAATACCCCACTTAATGTTTAAAAAGTACAAATACCCAAAAATTGAATTATTATTGGATATATTTGTCAAATTTATTATTGAAAATAGTTAAATCACTCTTTATTTAAAAAAAATATCCTTATAATAAATAGTGTCATAAATGTTTTTAGTGACAAATTGGACAAATATATCCAATGAAAATCTAATTTTGAGGTATCTGTACCTTTTAAACATAAAATGGGGCGTCAGTGCTTTAAGGCCTCCATTTTGAGGCCAGTGCAATTTATTCGTGGGAGATTAACCCTTATCTCGTAAACAAGGTTTGGATTTTTTTATGGACATTATCAAAGTCTAGCCATATGAAGTGAGATTGCAAACCATTTTATTATTCATAGATGGGAATTGTGGATCTTCTTCTATCTACGGAAGTACTAGAGGATTGTGATTCACTCACACCCCTTTTGTCACCATACGTTTAAAAGGGAGTCCACTTCTAAGTACTGACAAGATAGATGAAAATTAGACTTCTCTTCTCAATATATGATGGAAAAATATGAAAAAAATACAATATGTTATCCCTACAAGTAGAAGATATCGTAACTCCATAGATGACAACAGAGAGTCTAAAATATTCTAAATTAAATTTATTTATTTATTTCTTGCAATAAGACTTCTTTGTTTTACATTGAAAAATTAAAATGATAAAATTTTAAGATATGTATATATATTTTCTTATCATTGTATGTGGAAGTTGTTCAAAAGTAAAGTTGTTAGATATTATTAAAAGAGAGATTGGTAAACCACGCCCCAGGCATGAACCATTCGAAACACTTCGGTGAAACACTTCGGTGGAACACACCATAAGCGGGTAGCTATTAAGAATATTGAGAGACTATTTCGATATCTTGATCTCAAGTTACAATTATGATCTATTATTGACAATTGCATCAAGGCCTGTGCTTTCACCCAAATGAAGAATGCTTGAAATGATCTCCACCATTGGTTGATGATGAAAATATTCCAATTCTTTGAGAGCCATTGATCTAAGCTTCTTAGTCATTCCTTCCAAACCCTCTTTCTCTTCTTCACTAACACTATTACTGTCCATGGATGTGATCATCCCATGCATGGCTCCCACATAACCTCCAAAGCTTCTCAGCCTCTCTATTTCTTCCAAAGTAGCTCCACCTAAGATGGCACCACACGCAGCTCCACACGCGTAAAGCCCACCTTCCATCTTACCCAATGCTGATCCACTGCGTTGCATCTGTAGGTACTGCTCCTGCACCACTCCTTGTGCACCCATCGCACGTGTGATCTCCAAGATCACCTTCAAGATCC
Source organism: Hakea prostrata (assembly GCF_041222555.1). Taxonomy (NCBI): domain Eukaryota; kingdom Viridiplantae; phylum Streptophyta; class Magnoliopsida; order Proteales; family Proteaceae; genus Hakea; species Hakea prostrata. Next base: position 36,735,698 of record NC_142609.1, read on the forward strand.
GTTCGGGTTTATAATCCGGAAAAGGCCGGGCCAACAACTCGTACCCAAAACTCAAGATGCCGTCACCGGTGAGAAGCTCCACACCCGCGGGAAATGGGTGATTGTCATGATCCGTGAAATTATTACCGTTGGGAACCTTGACCCGACCCGAGTTGATGAGGCGCTGGTGAACCGTTGTTGCAGCGTGCATGAGGTGAAGCACTGAGGCTGCCGGCAGTGCGGTGTCTCGTTGGCCTCCGACGAGCTCGCAGGCGGCGAGGCTGAGTGCCGGAGCCATGGTTCTTGGTGCAGAGAAGACCAAGCAGTTCATGGGCTCGTGAACCGATAAAGGTGGCTTTACCTGCAGGGGCGGAGCCACCAGAATTTAACATCAGGTGAGACCAAGTACTAATATTTCACACAGAACACAATGAATTTTCTACCCATTGTTGGCTTTACCTGAACAACCTCCTTGAGGTTGGCTTCGATGTCGGCAGTAATGGAAGCCCAGTATGATGGCAGGTTGTGATCCTTCTGTGGCATGGCTACCTTCATGGGCATGTGTTGATGGCCATACTGAGGAAAGGAAAGGTGAGAATCCATGGTGGAAGGAGAGGTTGTGAGATGCCGGAGAGGTGCTGCAAAGCCTTCCATGGCTAACAGGAGAGAGAGAGAGAGAGAGAGAGAGAGAGAGAGAGAGAGAGAGAGCTCTGTGGTTGGAGCTCAGAGTTTTGACTCTTTTGAGAACTGAGGAAGAAAAGAGAAGGAGAGGGAGTTTTATAGTGGTTCTGTAAGGTGACTCATGGTAAATGGTGGTCCCTAACGTACGCCGATGTTGTTACGTTAGGTGACGAATGAGATAACCACTGTATCATTTTATTGATTTTGCTGCCGATGAGAGTGTTCCCTGTTCCACGCTCATCTGTCTTTTTGTTTTTTTATTTCTTTCTTTTATATTTGAAAGTTTATTTTATTGGGTAGTTATTTCAACGCAATTCACGTTTATGTTACTGAGAATTCGCGTTTATTTTATTGATAATTGAGTAGACCGAAAATGTATGGTTGGTCGGACCTGGTTGGACCGGATTGCATCTATGTGTGTTTTCTCATTACCAATTGAGATTATTTACTCCCAAGCTGATCGTGCCATCATTTTAGATATAAACATTTTCACATGAGTGTGACGACTATACTCTTCAAAGGACAGAGGATCTAGACTTTCTTTATTTTTTTTTTATTGATAGAAACAAAGAGATATTACAAATGGCATTTACATAATTCGCCTGGAAGTATAACCTTCCATGTGTTCATAATCGATCCGCCTATTGCATGGACTTCTTGCTGCCTTTGAAAAGATTCAATTTGAACGTGAGTAATTGCCTTTGCTAATGTAAAAAGGTCCTCTGTTTGTTCAATTGGCCATGCAATTAGAGCTTTGGGAATGTATTGTGGAACCAAACCAAATGTTGTCCAGATCTTTGTGATTTGGCAATAACCCTTCGAGTTAGCATAGGAAATACCTTCAATAAGGCCCCAAAGAACCAGTTGTAACCGGTTTTGTGAACAGAATATTCCAACCACACATCGACACAAGTTACGGTGTACAATAATGGCCCAACAACATCCTGTTCACTCACCTCCATCAGATGTACATCTTGCACATATGAGACTTCCCTTATTGATTTTGCTTTTAATGAGTGTTTCAAGGAGTTGGGTTCATCTCCCCGTCAGGCCCCGACGGCTTCCCGACCACAAAAACAGTGGGGCCCATAGGTGAAAAACATATTTTGAAAAAAAAAAAAAAAAAAACCCTCAAAATTTCACTTGTGGGCCCCACTATGTTTTTGTGGTTGGGAAGCCGTCGGGGAGCATTTTCGATGGGGGTGATGATGCCGACTCGTAGATGTATTTTTTTGTTTTTATTATTTGGAAGTTCGTTTTATTGGGTAAATAATTCCAAAGTAACTCATGTTATGCTATTGAGAATTTGCATTTATTTTTAAGGTAAATATCACTTACCTCCCCTCTTAGCTGGACAAATAGCATTTACACTCTCTCTTAGTTGGATAATATCATTTACCTCCCCTCTTACCTAACAAATATATCAAACACCTCCCCTCTGTTGACTTTATCGGTTAAATTTAACTTTTATCGTTAAATATTTTTCTAAAACCTCAAACTACCATTGGCTAAAAATATTTTTTATTTTAAACCCTAAATTACTGTAATCACCCTAGCAGTTAAACTACTAAATTACCTCAATAGAAATAATTATTAAAAACCAAAACACTATAGTTAAAACCCAAATTATCTTTAATTATTAAAAGCCCAACATACCCTTTTTTTTTTTTAAAGAAAATTTATCAAACAATTAAACAAACACCTACTACTATCAAGTAAAATTAAAAATGCAATTAAGAAAAGGGGTATGTTGATAAAATTAAAGACGTACTACTATATGATTTAAAAAAGAAGAGAGGGTATTTTGGGCTTTTAATAATTAAAGATAATTTAGGTTTTAACTATGGTGTTTTAATTTTGAATAATTATTTTAAGTGAGGGTAATTTATTAGTTTAACTATTAGATTGATTATGATAATTTAAGGTTTAAAATAAAAAAAATATTTTTAACCGAGGGTAGTTTGGGATTTTAGAAAAACATTTAACGGAAAAAAGTTAAATTTAACCGAGAAAGTTAACAAAGGGGGAGATGTTTGATATATTTGCTAGGTAAGAAAAGAAGTAAGTGATATTATCCAACTAAGAAGGGGTGTAAGTGCTATTTGTCCAGCTAAGGAGGGGAGGTAAATGATATTTATCCTTATTTTTTTGATAATTGATTAGACGGAAAAGATCTGATTGGCCAAACAAGGTTGAACAATTGAACCGAACTGCATTTATGTGTGTTTCTTTTTTCCAAATTGAGATTTCGGGCCCCCAAGTTGATTGTACCCCTACACTCACATGACCATGTGGACCACAATGCCTCGGGTTTGCCCGGTATTAAGTTTGGTAGAGTGGGGACATAGTTAGCTTGGGGGGTAGAGGATCTAGACTCCTTTATTCCTTGATCCCATATAGCCATCGACCTAAAATGATATTGATATGGGCCTAATTTCTTGATAAGCTAAGTCGAAAATCCTGATTTGCAAGGAGAAATAAGGGTAGAGTTTTGAGACACAAGCCAAATTATGTCGATTTCAACCAAATTGGCAATAATACCTTGTGGATGAGGATTCAAATCATCAATAACCATGGATGTGTGGATCGTCTTTAGCCAAGTAACTTTCCTTCTTTTCTTTGACTCAAATAATTTAAGCATATAAGACAGAGGTTTACCCCTGGGACTGAGGGACTTCGAACACTGCCCTCCTACTTGAATGTCTTAGTTTTTTTTTACCAACTAAACCACCCTTCAGGGTTAATCTATGCACTAATTTTACAAGTGGTCGATGAGAGAGAGAGAGAGAGAATAATGTCTTAGAAGACTTGTCATATATATTAGAGTTTTTTACATGAGCCCCCTCCATTTTTATGAGAAACAAACCGCACCTCCTCTAGAATAAAAACCTTGCAAATACCTCCTCCACTATTAACTCCATTACTTAGGACTGTTAAATAATCTTAATATGACCATATTACCCTCAAATATGGTAACGTTTGAATTTCATTTTCAAGAGCTTTTTACATGAGCCCCCTCCATTTTCATGGGAAACAAGGCGCACCCCCCTCTAAAATAAAATAAAAACTTGCAAATACCCCCTCCATTGTTAACCCTGTTACTTAGGACTGTTAAATAATTTTAATATGACCATATTACCCTCAATATGGTAACGTTTGAACTTCTTATTTTCAAAGTCATACCACTTCACTCATCATAGTTACTCACGATGCCTCGTAATCTATAATCACTACTATCAATCAACGCCCAAGATTACCACCGGAGGAACATTTGAGGAGAAGCAGTGCGTACCTCATCTTGAGGAGAAGAAACGTTGTAGGAGAAGAAGCAAAAAATGCAAGTTAAGTAACACCGCTTCCGTCAAATGTTCTTCCTCCCACGGGGTATTTGTAAAGTTTTTTTATTTTAGAGGGGGTGCACATTATTTCCCATGAAAATGAAGGGAGTTCATGTAAAAAACTCTTGAAAATAAAAAATTCAAACGTTATCATATTTGAGGGTAATATGGTCATATTAAAATTAGTTAACGGTCTTAAGTAACGGGGTTAATGGTGGAGGGGATATTTGCAAAGTTTTGATTTTAGAGAGGGTGCGGTTTATTTCCCATGAAAATGAAGGGGGCTCATGTAAAAAACTCTATATATTATTTATGTTGACCAATTAAGCAAATCTGGCGCCTAATGGAGGGATTCTTTATTTAATTATTGAAGACAATCAGATTAGTTAAGGTATTATTAAAATACTTAATCTGATCATGGATGGTCCCATTTATAAGGTAAGTTGTGATATAAATATTTACAATGTGCAATAATTCTAAAGTGAGGTTGAATTGGAATCCATTGCCTTTGATTTTAAAATAAAATTGAAGTGAGTTAGATTGCATTTTTCACGATTACCTTCTGAGAAAAAGGTATTCTCTTTATGCTTTAGAAAAATCATGGTTTTGATTGAAGGTTTTGGATTTTTATTCATGGTGACTTGTGTTCTTTGTCGTTCCTTGTTTTTTTTCTTCTTTTTTTTTCTTTCTTCTGTGTATTTTACTCTAAATCAGTTGGTATCAATCAACTCTATCTTTGTCTTATTACTTTGAATCTGGGATTTTCACAAGTGACCTTCTCTTATTGCAACCATAACAGGATTATTGATTAGTTTATTGTGAGTGCTAGAACATCATTAAAATGCAAATTACTGTTTCCTTTTTCTCTTATTTTATATATGATAATTGCTGCAGGTTCACATGGAGTCAATAGTTTTTGCTGCAGATTCACACCCCTATTTGTGTGGACAATTTGAAATGGGATATTTAAGTACTTAGCCAGTTAGAAAATTTGTAGGTTGCAAATTTCTTTTCTCTCCAAGGGAGACTAACAACGTAGCTGACTCTTTGGCACGGAAGGCTGTTTCCTCACCGGAGAGGTTTGACTGGCCTATTTCCACTACCTGGATTTCCAGGCTTTGTAGCTCGGATATATTTGCAAAAACTGCACAAGAAAAGACAGCCGTGTTTGGTTTTCCTTCTGAAAACCAACAAATTAACATCCACACCTTTTCATGAATAAACTAAAATATGTGTTAGGATTTTTGGATCTTCCTTGTATTGAACCAAAGGACAAAGTCGGCCGGTGGTATTTGTTGGGTTTGAGTGTCTTGTATTCTGTGAGTTTATATAATTATAATTGGATTGCATTTGTAGTTTTAATAGAGTTTAAGTCAATTACTAGTACTGGAGTTAAAATTGTAATTATATTAAAATTAGAGTTTTAGGTACCCTATAAATAGTCTTTGTGGAACAACTTAAGAAGATAATAAAAGCAAATGGTAACACTTTATGGATGTGAAAGTAGTGTGAAGTTTTCTGAAAATAGTGGAATCGCTTTTCTCTCTGGCGGACGTAGATAGAGTTTTTGTCGAACCACCTCTTGTATATTTTGCTTGTGTTTTTTCTCTATTCGTAGTTGTGCATCTTCCGTATTCTTAACAATATTATAGTCTTTTAGATTAATTTAATCTCTTTGCAAATTTCTCTTTTTTTTTTCAAGAAAGAAAAATTATCGAGCTGTGATTTGACAAATGTAACTTGATTGAACTCAACACCAAGAGGAGGCATTGTAATCGAATAATTGATCAGCTTAAAGATGGGAACGGAAGTTAGATATCTGGGAAAAGGAACTACAAGTACCCATCAAATCGAATTTCTCCAACCTTTTCTCGTCTTAACTTGTAGTTGATAATGATGAATTTCTTGCTTGTGTTCTTCCATTGATCTCAACATCAACCAACATATCTGTGCCCTTTTGTCCGGTTTCTAAAATTCAAGCAATCATTTTCCAAATTGGTATAGATGGAACGCTAGCCAGATTTTTCCATCTACACTGGGACCTTGTGGGTTCAGATGTCATTCATGCTGTAAAGCGTTTCTTCCGCCATGATTTTATGATAAGAAACTCTTCTCACTTTCCTCCTACAAAGCCCCCAAAAAAAAAAAAAAAAATTTACAGAAGTTGGCCATCTGAGACTTTTCAGCTTATGTACTACAATCTACAAAATAAATGTTGAAGTGTTTAGCTAATAGATTGGAACCTCTCATGATGACTTGATAAGTCAAAACCAAAGAGCTTTTGCCTTTGAAGGTTAAATCTACATGAATTCTCCACTCCATGCAAAAAAGTAGGAGTAAAGTAAGAATTATGGATTAAGGCAAGGATGCCCTCTTAGTCCATCCACATTTATTTATCTTGTACCGTCAAGTCCGAGTCTCTAACTCTCTCTCAGAATCAGATTAAATAGAAGATGGCCGATTATTAATCACTCTCTTATTTGCCGATGATTATATGATATTCTCAAAAGCAACATGCGAAGAGGCAATGTATTTCATCCAAATTCTCATGGAATATAGCTTCATATTGGGACAAGAAGTGAACTACTCTAAGTCAAGTATTATGTTCAGTCCATTGGTCCTAATACAAGTGAGGCAAGCAATTTGTTTTATACTACATCTGCAACTGGTCAAGTCTTATGGGATTTACCTAAATTTTCCTTCAATGTTTGGTAGATCCAAGAGTCAGGTTTTCAGATATATCGTGGATAAGGTGCAAGACAAGTTATGCAATTAGACAAGTCAGTTTCAGCACTAAACTGCGTACAGTCCGGATGCAATGGATGATTGAGTGAAATCTCGACTACCTGATTTGCATGTTTTTTTCTTCAAACATACCTAGCTATAACAAAAAAATTTAAAAAATATATATATATAGAATAAGTGATCAAGATTTTAACCTCGACCACTTGGGGAGATCATGGCCTTGAGCAACTTAGAAATTGTTTATTGGATGGTTTTGGTTAATAATAAAATATATTTTGGGTGATAACAAGAGAAAGTGATATCCATGTAGGCCCATTTTGCTATTTATTATTGAATAAACTTTGCTTTTAAAATTGAGATCCTTAAATTCACTCATAAAAACAAAGCAAGCACTCAGAATTCAGATCTTGGATTCCTTTGATCCTTTTGCAATTTGCAGTACTTCCTTTTCCCTTCCTTGGTGGATTAGATTCCCAAATTCTTTACAATATGAACCCCAATAATTTAGAATGCAAGTCTTTATGTGACATTAAAAATGTTCTCCTATTGGGAGACATTAAAAACAAATAAATAATACCAACTTGTTTCCACCCAAAAAAATTAAACATTTTTCTATTATTCATTTTTCTTTTACAAAAGCAAAATGGCGTCTGAATAATTTAAACCTTATTGAGAGACAAAGAGTAAATGAATATTACCAACTTGTTTCTTATATATAAGTAAATTCATTTGGGAAGAAAATCACCACACTCTATCATGTCAGAGCTCAAATTCAATGCATGGCTTCTCAAATGAGTTGTAAGGTTACACTAATTTTCTTTCTCATATATGGTGACTTAGGTTTTATGTGAATTATTAAGGGTGTCAAAACCTAACCTGAACCGCTAAAACCTGACCGAACTGGTCCGTTATAGCCCAAATTGAAGCTTAATGGGATGTGTTTGAGCTGAACAACCTTAGCCCACACTAGTTCGGATTAAGCCGGGCCAACCTGTATGTGGCCCCGCTAACCCGAACTAGCCCGTTAAACCCGTTATAAATAAATAAAATAAAATAAATTTAAATGTGAAAGATAGGAAAACCCCCAAGTATCCATTTGTTTTCTTTTAATTATTTTGCTTTTGAATATACAAACAACAAGCCTATCAAAGCATTCGCCATTTGGAATATGGATTTAGTAAATATTTAGCAACTGTATTATAATTTGAAAATCTTTTAATGTTTTATTTTGATCCATTTTTACGAGTGTCAAGAAAGGGAAAGAGAATAAGTAAAGACAACCCACTAAAATTCATCAATATATCAACTTTCATTTGTATATTAGTTTTATAATTTTTACTTCTTTGTAGAAAAAAAGTTTTTGATTTTGAACACCCAACACAAGAGATTTGGAGAGAACTTAATGCTTATATGTGTTCACATGCTCTTGATAAATTCTACACATCAATAAGGTACTCAAAACATACCGCTAGTAAACTCGAACTCAAACCATTAGTAAACTCAATTCTAAACTCAAACTGCACCGGCCTGAAACTGGCTCAACTTGAACTGTTAACACCCCTTTAGATTATACTTAGTCCTTAGATTAAAATATCACACGCACTTGAATCTAACAAAAATTTTTTAAGGGTGCGTATATATTTGGGTGGGGTTATTACATGTACTTTTAGTGAGAGGTCAACTGCGGATTTCACCGAGAGGTGTTGGTCATTATCAATTGAGTGAACCCTTTGGCGGTTAAATCCTATAACTTATTAGGCACTTATTGGAAAAGCCTCTCGAAGAAGAGAATCTGAACTCTTCTCATTCGGATGATCTGAAGATCCCTCACTATATGGACATAATGTCAAATCTTCTCCCATTAATTTAACTTAACACCATTTGTTTGAAGTCTAAAAGGAACTAGAATTGTCTTGATAAATAATTACAATAGAAAACCTTTTCTAATCTGAAAAGATATTTATGTCCCTAATAAGATGAGCATGATGCTCTTTTTCTGCTGAATAAATGAGCATGATTTCACTAACAATCTATTAAATTTACTGAACCCAACACCAAAAACAAAAAAGTTATGTAGTCCCTTCTTTGAATCTATCACTTTCTATAACAAAAAAATTTTAATAAGTCAGTGGGCCAGTGCTAATTTATGGAATTGCAGGGACATTTCAAGAATTGGTGAAAAGCATAAACCTCTTAAAAGTATACCAAATTGGCAATTACCCACTTTTTCATTAGGATCATTAGTTAGTTGAATGAAATAATAAATATATCTTTAATTATAATATTTTATATTTTATTATATTAAAAAATGACAAAAAGAAAAAGAAAGAGGATGATTTTTTTTTAAGGTATAAGGGAGTTTTTTTATATATAAATATATAGTGGATGGTGATATTACATATGTCATCACTAAGGATCAAACTCACGATATCTTCACTAAGAAATGATGGTCTTACCAACCAAGCAATCCTGTATTTACAAAAAAAAGATGAAATTTGAACAAATGACGATAGATAAAAACATATATAGTAATGGCAATACCCTTAATACAAGCCAAACTTAAAAGGCTTGTGAACCAACTTGCTCAACCCAAAACCCCAAATGGATTTAGACATGAATGTATGTTGTATTATTTTTAATATGTTTATTCGAATTAATTAAAATTTATTTATTATATTTTTTTTTTTGAAGCCGAGGTTCATCTGGGTCAATTTGCGCACACTTGAATACATCCTCGGGGGGAAGAGGTTGTTTGCAAGGATCAAACCCACGACCTCTCCACTGAAAGGTATTTTTTGGTACAAAGGCACCTTTTATATATAGGGAAAGGGATATTACATATGCCACCGGTAGGAGTTGAACCCATGAACTCTCCATTGAGAAATCAGGTTCCTAACCATCCTACTATTCCTCCATTGGCACCATTGAGAAGTATGGATCTCTACTAGAAAGTGAGTTATTTCTTTAGTCTCACAAATTTGAGAAATTTGATTTTGAGCCTATTAATCCTAAGTTTAAGATGAAATAATGACAAACTAAGGCATGTGTGAGAAGATCCAATGGTACGTTTATTTATTATTATTAATTTTTTGTTCAAAGGGGCTTTATTAAGTCGGGGATGGGGATATTATTAATATGCCTCAACGAGAGTCGAACCCACGACCTCTTCACTAAGAGGTGTTGGTTTCAACTACTAGAACAACTCTACGTTGGCACGTTTATTTTACTGCCGTAATCTAACTATTACAATGATACATCCTAACCTATGTGATCATTCTAACCTAGGATGAATGATCCAATAGCTTGGATTTGATCGTAAATAGATGTGCTTATACAAAAAGGCACCATGAGCAGGCTAATAAGTTTCTCTCCCCCTATGTTCAATTCCACTTGTTTCACAAAATTATGGGTTAGTAAATTCTCTTCAGTACTAAATGGTTCGGATTTATTTTTGCACAACGAAACCTGTCAAACAACTAGTGTTGGGTTTTCTTGAATCCTGGTGACAATTCGCTATAACCTTCTTACATATCAAGTCTTAAGGAAAACAACATTGCATTGCACCTAAAACATGAGCATCTCATTTCTTTTATTTTTGAAATACATACTAGTTTAACAATGTATCATAATCCTCTTTAGAATATGTCAGTTTTCTTCAGATGATTTATTCAATTTAAAAAATCAAGTTAAGTGATTAATGAAGGGATTTTGTTTGACTGATGTTCCTCGAACCCATAAGTTCAAAGGAATAGAAAAGGGGGAATTGACGGAAGGTAGAATCTAAGACCTTTTTGATTTTATTGTCCCTAAACAAAAGGCTATCACCACTGTGTCAAAAGCAGATCCACATTGATACATCAATTAAATATCTAATGTTTAGAGTCTTAATAACTTTTTCTATGATTTAAAAACTCTACAGTAGGACACTAGAGAGTTCTTCAAACTTGGGAGAATAAATTTGAACTAAGAGGTTTATAGGGTCAATTTTTTTCCTTTGATGAATTTATAAAATAGAAATCCTTAGTGAAAATCATTTTTTGTCTCATGATCAAAGAAAGAGATTTTTAATTTTTCTAGTAGCAAAAGAAAAATAAATTAAATGCTGTGGCCATGTTTGAACAGAACTAAAAACCATAAATGATATACCAAAAAACGAAACAAACAACTATAATATATATTTTTGTGGACTGTGACTTTGTATCAGACAAGCAAAACCAAAAATGATAAAAAGAAGGAACTTAGTTCATCATACTCTTTTGTATATGATATTATAAAATGAATACTATAAAATGTGAAGATGCGGATTAAGATTATGATTGGGCCAATCTTTTTGTTGCATATCTGAGATTTGCCATCCCAACTTTCGAGAGGAAATTTATTATTTCTTGTTAAATACTAAAAGTATAAAATCAAAAATCAAAAAATGGTTTGGAGCCTTAAAAGAGGCTTCAAGTAAAATATCACATCTAATCTATTTTTTTTTATTGGTATACTAACGTTGGAGTTTGCATTATTATTATTTTTTTCCCTCAAAAGTAAAATTTTTTTATTAAGATTTTACGAAGAGAAAAAAACTTCCCAAGATACAAACAGAAGTTACAAGCCCAAGATTTCAAGTGGATCAAGCCACCAAACAGTAGATAAACGGTTAGCATATGACTGATCTGATCTGAATTAAATAGAAACAAACTGAGACTTAATAAACTCACCTAAACCTCCACACACCCATTTCGATCTAAAGATTTTTCCTTGCCCAATAGATACATGACTATAGATTTACAATCTGAATGTATGAATATGTTCTTAATCCCTATTGTGGCAGCTATGTGAATAATATATCTGACTACTTCCCAAAAAATTAACATGTAGGGTTACAATTCCCAAAAAGAAAAAAAAATGAATGAGTTGTAGGGTTACATTAATTTTCTTAGACTTCATGTGGAAAATCCTATTTGGTACATCCTTGGGTGGTCGTAAATTCCCCGTTTACTTAGTGGAGGAAAAAAACCCTAAATCACAAAGGCTCCCGAAACCCTAAAGCCCGCCGTCCTTTGAGGCGGAGAGACTCACCTCTGTAGTCTCTCCGCCTCTGCTTCTTCTTCCTCTCCTCCTCTGTCCGACTTTTCTATATTCTTCATCTCCCTCATTTGTTTGAATTTTTTTCTCTCTTCTATCCTGTCTTCTCCCTAGTTCTTTCTCTGCCTTGATCTATTTCTTCCTTACATCATTTCCATCTCTCTCACCACCTCTCTTCTTGTTTCCCTCTGTTGTTTTTCTCCGGCCTTTTCCATCCCTCCACCCTTATCTCTTTGTTTCTCTCTTCTCTCCATCTCTTTGTCTTCCATTTCTCTCTTCTTCATCCTTCTCTTTCTATTTTTAGAAATTTTCGGTTAGAAGAAGAAAAAAAAATCAGGTTGAAGCGAGCCTTGGTCCATCCCGCGGAAAAACTCAAGATCTAGAAGTGCAAGTTCTGCTGCGGCGAGCTCTGCAGGTAATCTCCTATTGCTACTAGTCTTCACATCTACAGCAGCGACAAATGACAGTTCAGAATCTTCTTCGCAATACTAGTGCTACTACCGTGACAACCGAATTTCCGCCCTTGTGGCGTGTACGTCTCCGCCTTTGTGGTGTGTCTACCCCTCTATGAGCGTTGGTAATAGATGATACATATATACATATATCTTATCCACCGTGTTTAACTGTTGTTGTGATTGTTACAATTCTCGTTCTAAGGGTTTATTGGGCTTGACCCATTCCTTAGTTTAGATGATCATATCTATTGCATGTACGATAGTTTGGTCAATTTCCACTCCTTGGTTTGGGCCGAACCTTTTGTTTTCATGCATCTATTTTTTGTATTTTTCCTTTCTTTTGTGTGTCTGTATTTTCTTAGTTTATAAATAAAGCTTTTAACTTCTTACCAAAAAAACAAAATGTGGAAAATCCTATAATTCATTAAGCACTTACCGGAAAAGCCGGTGTCAATTTGTAAAAGAAAATTAAAAGAAAAAAAGACAAAAATTGTAGGGACATTCTAAAATAATTAGTAAAAAGCATAAACTTCTTAAAACTATACCAAATTGGCATTGCCTTCTTTTTTTTTATTTGGATTTTAGTTAGTTGAATAAAATAATACATATTTTTAATTATAATATTCTATATTCTATAATATCAAACGACAAACAAAGAAGAAAGAAAATAAAATTTGAGTGAAGGGGCAAGAGACATAATAATGGCAATACCCTTAATGCAAGCCAAGCTTAATGGCATGCAGCATTTATCCAACTTGATTTAAACATGCATGTATGTTGTAATGTTGTTAAGATATTTACTCGAATTGTTAAAATTAATTAATTTGGTTTTATCTTTTATATTCTATATTAAAAAAAGTGGGATATTTTGAGAACCTATCGAACTCATTGGTCCACCCTTGACATCCTTGAAGACATTCTTGATTTGAAAGGTTCTTTCAGTAATTGTGTAATTCGTCATCAGGTCAGGGAGACTAATAGGTAATGCTGATTTACTTACAGGGCTTTTTAATGTTGAACAAATAATTGCTTTTGACCTTGGCATACTTCCTGACCGCCTTGTCCTCTTCTTCATGAAGAGAGACAAGGTCCGTGTTTTTACAGAATGTAATAAGTCTACCTTTTCTCAAAAAAAAAAGTGGGATATTTTACTCCCATAAGTTAACTGTTATGAGGTTACATCCTGACCTATATGATCGTTCAATATGGGCTGAATGACCCAATAGCTTGGATTTGATCGTGTATGGATGTGCCTATACAGAAAAGCACTTATGTTAATAGAGTCATGACTAAGCTAATAAGTGTCTCTCCGATCCATATACATTTCCTCTTGTTTCACAAAATGGGTTAGTGAAGAGAAAAAAATTCTGATAAGTAGGTTTAGATTTTTTTTGTGCATGATGAAACCCATCAAAACAACTTCTTGTATCCTGGCGCTGCAACGCTCTTACACATAGTTGTGTGACATATCAAGTCTTAAGGAAAACGACATTGTAACGCGCTTCGTGATCTCATTTCTGCTATTTTGAGATAATACTCTAACAATGTATCATCAATTGCTGGCTGGATTGAATCAATATTGGTTGAGATCAACACCACTACTTAGCCAATCTTAAACCCAAAATGCAAATCACTCCTTTGTACCACCATGAAATTTTTTTTTTTGGGCTGAAAATTTCACAATTGGGTATAAGACATCAAGGTCACCCATAACCCAAAATCCCAGTGCTTGATAAAATGGGCTCCACATAACTGGTTAATGATCTCTTGCATAAAAAATTAAATGGGCTGAACTGGGCTGTGGTGCCAGCTTCAGCCCAAGTAATTTATCATTGTGAATTGGGTTAAGCACTCTCTTGACACTCAACCTTTATGTTCATGTGAGAAATGCAACTCTTCTTCACAAGACCATTTGAGGGAGCCCAAGGTTTCTTGCAGTGACTTCCACTATGATTTTTTTTTAATATATAAATTACATTTTACTTCATGAAAGGCTTCTTTTTGTTAATTTATTTAGTTATAAAGTCAACTTGATTGATTAATGAAGTGCCGTTTGACACTTGTTGTTGGTATTATTTTTTAGAGAGACGTTTTTTTGGTTAAAAAATTTAGATTTTAGTTTAAAGTCAACTTGATTGATTAATGAAGTGCCTTGTTTGACTTACTTATGTTCTTTGAATGTATTATTTTAGAGCAACGATAGTATGGAAAGATGGAGATTAGAACCTAAAACTTCCTTGAATTTACTGTCTCTAGAGATGAGGCTACTGTCACTATACTGAAAGCACATCGACACTGATATATCAATTAAGTGTTGAATATTTAGAATCTTAATTATATGATTTATAATAAAAAAAAGCTTCACAAAAGAATACTAAAGAGTACTTCAAACTAGAGAGGTTAAATTTGAATTAAGAGGCTTGTAGTGTCATTTTTTTTTTTTTTTACGAATTTATTTAAAAAAATATATCTTTACTGAAAACCACTTTTTGTCTGATGATAATAGAAAGAAAAATAAATTTAATAATATAGTCAAGTTTAAACAGAATTAAAAACAATTAATGATATACCCAAAATAGAAACTAAAAAACAACTATAATATATAATTTTGGGGATTGTGACTTTGTATTATAAAAGCAAAAACAAAAATAATAATAAAAAAAGAACTTAGTTCAAAGTACTCCCTCGTATATGATATTATAAAATCAATACTATAAAATGTGAAGAAGTGGATTAAAAGGCCAGCAATCATAAGATTATGATTAGGCCAATCTTTTTATTGCTTCCTTCAGATTTGCCATCCCAACATCCAAAAAGATACTTATTATTTCTTAAAATATATAAAAAAAATGGTTTGGAAACTTAAAAAATACATCCAAACCACTTTTTGCAAATTGCAAGTAAAGAATCACATCTAATATTTTTTTCATGGATGCACTCAATTAGGATTTTGCATTAATCATATGGATATGAACCCCACACTTATCGCTAATGAAGAAATATCAAAGAGCAATATGTTTATTCAGACGACACGGCATTCCAAACTTGATATAGATCTCTATCTCTTTTACGTGTATAAAAGATGCATAAAATCACATCTTTAAATATAAAATTTTATAACCAACGGAGATTGGTCCAAGTGGTAAGTAGCTTAGTCCGTTTAAGCAAGGTTCCTTGTGAATGCAAAAAATTCCTGCTGAAAGACACCGGATTAGTCAGGAGCAAAGATTTGAAAACCCCAAACCGGAGTTGGTAAACTAATCTAGTTATATCCCTTCCTATAAGTTTGTGGATTACAAAAATTGAGCTTGACCACGAAAGTGCAGTATTCTTCTTCTTCTTCTTTATTTGGATGGTAAAGATGATGAAATGGAGGTTGAGAAGCAGGTGAGGTGTTTGGTTTTCCAAGAGAAGTAAAGAAGTAGAAAGTAGTAGTTGAGAGGTTAGGTATATGCATGGTTGTTGTAAAGGGATGGCGACGCTTGATGGAGGCAAAGCATCTACATCTTCATTAAAGAACTTATATATCTCACCTGATCACTGGTCACCTCCATATCTTTTAATTTAGTTTATTCCATTTATCATTTTTTATTTGTATCTCGTGACTTTTTTGAATGCTTGTTGTCCTCACAACTCTAGTTAATTTGGTATCTTTGATGTAAGC
Organism: Hakea prostrata; assembly: GCF_041222555.1. Taxonomy (NCBI): domain Eukaryota; kingdom Viridiplantae; phylum Streptophyta; class Magnoliopsida; order Proteales; family Proteaceae; genus Hakea; species Hakea prostrata. Next base: position 36,751,636 of record NC_142609.1, read on the forward strand.
TTGGTAGCAAGCATTGATTCTAAAGTATCAGCATTGAATGGTCCAATATTGGTTACTTTTACTCATAGCTGTTCTATCCAAATTTGATCGATCAGGTTGAACTCCAGGAATCGATTCAATACTTGTAAAATGCAAGAAGTAGATTTCAATCACCTTTGTACATCTTATCTCTGAATTTGTTACTACAGTCATCTTTGGTTTCAAGAGATCTTGAAGAATTAGTAAAACCCATGAAGGAAACTGTCAACTTCAGCAAAGAAATATTCTCCATTGGAGAAATCAAAGTTGACCTGGTATCCTCACCCCTGTTCCAAGGCTTTGCCCTGACTAATCCGGTGTTCAACCCGGGTCTCACACTTGGCTGTAGTGGGTGAGTCTCCCAACGGAGATTTTTTGCATCCACAAGGTTTTGATACCGGAACCTTGCTTAAACGGACCAAGCTGCTTACCACTTGGACCAACCCCCGTTGGTGGAAGACCTCTTCTACTAGAGGAATTGGAACCATAGACAGGCCCTTCCTATCCAAAAGCTGTGTTGCAGTTGCAAAGTCCATCTCCATTAACTTTCCAATCATCTCTTCAAGTGGTTCATTAAGCATACTCTACTTGAATAGGTAGTGTCCATGACCACTAAGTAGATTTCAATCACCTTTCAAACTTTCTCATAAAGTCTCGAATCCTACTAATAATAATTTAAATTGTAAGTTTTATTAGTTGGATGTTTAAAATTTTGTCATTAATATTATTATATCTAGTCATAATTATTGATTTTTTTAAATTAATTTATGATAAATTAAGTGCTTATCTCATATTTAGTTAATAGACTTCAAATCTATCTTTTTTTTTTATAATTTCTCCTACAATTTCTTTTTCGCCTTTTTTCTTTCATGATCTTTTAAAGTCTTCCTATTAATTTATCTAAATTTTTACTATAGACCTCACGTCAAAATATAATAAAAGATTCTAAGAAGGGAACCCACATTGGGTCTCTCATTGGCCCACGTATATTCGCTCCCCCAATATTCAATCCTGGCCCCTCCCCTGGGCTTGGACATCCGTTATTGAGTTGAATTTGGTCCACTTTCTCTCCGAAATAACGAGATACGCACAACTCAAAAATAGCCATTAGTAATTCATGTTTGTCATCATCAAAACTAATGAATGCTGATGTGGCAATGCTAACATCACATTTTCCAACAATCCATGTCCTCTTGTTTGAGTTAGAGTGACCTCGATCTTTCATTCCGTACTACCGTTGCAACATCCCGGAGATCGATTCAAATCAAAGTCAAGAATTATACAACAATATTGATTCTCCATCTTCTCCATATTTATCCATTACAATTGTATAGTGCACACAAAAGATAAAATGATTATTTTTTAAGAGATCCACAAAGGTAAATTCGTCTCATATTATCAATCTATGTTATAATATCATACTTGTTTCTTTGTCGATTGATAATTGTTCTGGTGTTCTACTCTTAATGGAGATATACATGATCAATATTTTATAGAGCAAATTACATAAACAACTTCTGAGTTTACACATTATTACAATTATACCCTTTAAAATTTATTCACTTACATTTATATTCGATATGTCTCAAATTATATTTTAAACTCACTCCAACAATTAGAGTAATGGGGGTAAAAGTTATGATTCAAAGTCCTTAATTACCCTTCTTTATCCCTAAGGACCCTAACCTTTGAGTGAAAAGCAAAAAAAACAAAAAGAAAAGAAGAGAGTGAAGAATAACTGACTGCACTGAAAATTTGTAATTATTCACAAATGAAGAAGTTAGAAGAATGCATTATCATTAATGACAAGTACGGAAAGAAGATCCTTCCTTCCAAAGTCTTGGGTATCTTTTCCCATAAAGAAACTTGATTTATTTGATGTCTTAAAGAGAGCCAAGAGACCTAAAGAAACTAGTTTGAATCACATTAGGGGTTCCTTTTTCTCTTTAAGTAGGGATATAATTGGTATTGTCTTATGTTTACATAAATGGAATTATGCTTTAGTAGGTTTGTTTGGCAATATATGTTAAGTCACACCCAACAACCCAAGTACCAAACCCAATTGCAAAGTCTCTCTCTCTCTCTCTCTCTCTCTCTTATTTGGGTGGGGTGGGTCACAGGGTTTGGATGGTAAAATGAGGTGGTCCCCTAATGGATTATGGTATTGTTTGTACCTTGGAAGGTAGGTTTGAACTCCAATTAATCCAAAACCTAAAGCTACTATTAATGGATGAATTTAATTTTGTCCTTTAATTATGTATTGATTGATAGAACCCTACACTTTATTTCTTTAAATTGCCATTAAAGTGAGTGTACCATAGCTAGGAGAATTAGGTAAATAAAGTAGTAATGCATTAAATAGACAATAAAAACCCAAAAAAAGAAAATTGCTGACAAGTCACAACCAAAAATAAAAGAGAGACTTGTTAGATTTGTTCAGGACAATATGTGGACTTAGACTAATTATTGGAGCTAATAATTGATTGGGTTTTAACACATTGGACTGATGTTTTGCTATTTAGTTTGAGATTAACAAAACTAGTTTATTGTGAAAATAAATTAGGGTTTAAGATTACTATTATAAATAGCCATGTTGGGGCCCTTTCAATCACTTAAGTCTATTATTATCTTTTATTTCCATAAGAAAAATGTATGAAAAGGAAGACGGAGAGATTTGGAGAAGGCTTCATCACTTTTGAGTTTCAGGTCTTTGAATCGATCTTCAATATATTGTAGTATAATATATGTACGATTCTCTCTAAATATTATTATTGTACTTTAATTGTTGTATGGTTCTCAATTAAAGTTTTGAAAAAAAAAACTCAAGGTTTTTTTTTAACAATTGATATTTGAGCCATAATATACAACAATAGAATCAATTTGATTGATTATATGATTATTTTCTATAAGTTACATATTGTTCTTTTTAGTCATATGGAATTATTATTTTTTAAAAACAAAGGCTACAATGATGTAATGTATAAATACATTTTTTTATTCCCGATCCATAAAAATATAACCCAAATAAAAAACGCTAAAGAAATATAGATCAAATTTTTTTCAAATTTTTCTTCGTTTTTGGTAAAAAAAATCAATTAGGTGCATGCTTGCAGCCTTGTTTTTTTCTTTCTTAGAAGTCTTGTTGCTTTTAACATTAACTGGTTCTTTCCTATGTAGTTTCTTAGACTATTGGAAAGTGAAATTTGAAAAAGAGATCTCTAGAAAAAAAAGTTTTTTTTTCCTTTTTTTCTTTGCAACATAATAAGAAGTCAAGTCCTCAATCATGTTTAGAGGAAATTTTCATTTTTCAAGGTTTTTTTTTTTGGCAAATTGATGAACATATCATACAATTTCAGCTTATCAAATTCTTTTATGGAGAAACATAGCTTTTTTTAGTAAATCTTGGCAAACGTAACTTGAAAATGAAAGAAGCTTTATAGGAAAAGACAATTTGAAAAGGAATTTTCCCCCTCTCTTTTTATGAAATGGGTGAAAAAAAGACAGTTTATTTTTTAGTCAAATTTGATTTAAAAGGAAAAGAAAGTTTTCTTTAGTAATTTTCTTTAGATGAGTTTGATCTAGATTTTGGTCAACCACTATTGGAGATCCCTCAGCAAATTGCAAGAATATTGATTGAAAATTGCTGAAGATTCTATCAGTACTTTGACCAACATCTGCCGAAGATTGTTTGGAGACTTGCTGAAAACTCCACTTCCATCTGTCTATAACATATAAAGATTTAAAATAAAATCTACTTGGTTTTATTTTTTGAAAATTATAATTGTAAAATATAAACATAATAAAAATGCTTGGTTTGTTTTATAATTCATGCTTTCTTAAATAGTTAAAAACAAATATTTTCTTGGAACAAAGTGCCACAGAAAAGTTCCTGAAAGTTGTTTGTGTTATAGAAATGTTTCTAGAATCTGTTTTTGTACCGCAGTATTATTTCATAATTAAATAAGTAAATCTCTTAGATTTTATATATTTAAAATTGTATTTTTATAAATATTATAATAATATATTGATACATTAATTTGTTGTGCTTTGTACTAATATATTGTTCGCACTTTCACACTCCGATTACAAATTTTGCATGGGGATAATAAGAGGGGTACAATCCACCAAAGTGGCATCATCCCAATTTTTTGTTATCTGCTATAACAGTCAAAATTTGGTGATATTTATCCAAAGGTAACGTCATCCAAGTAATGATAGTACATGCATAGAACTGCGAGTAAATAATAATGTAAGAAATTTCATTTATCTAAAGGAAATGAGATTTTCGAGGATAATTGTTGTTTTCTTTTTTAAAGATGGGTTAATGCATCAATATATTTTGGAAAGCATAATTTAGGAGTTTCTTATCATCTAAAGGTGGAATTTTTTAAAAAAAATTATTGTTATTCTATGGTATTTGCAAGATTACATATAAGCCTCATACATTTATACCCAAAGATTTGAATGTTACTTGGTTGGCTCATGTTGGCTGAAGTTTTATGTCTTTAACATATTCGATATGATGTGATTTTTATACATGTATATCTGATGGTGACATCTTCTTACTGAGTTCATCAGAATTCATTCCTTTATTTTTCTATGTTATATTAACTTGTACAGATGGAGGATATACGCCAGAAGATGGATTGGTTTCCCATGAAGGAGTCTTCTCGTATGAAGAGGATGTGGCACCGGCAATGGGAAATGGAGATAACCTGTGCGGGAGCTCCTGCGAGTGCATAGAATGCACTTTAGCACCCATTAATGAGCGGAGGAGACAAGTTGCCAAACAGTTTGCCCATTGTATGGAGAAGAATTGGGGAAGCCCCTTTTTTTGAAAAACATGAGAAACATTTTCTAGCTTTAGAGAAAGAAACTGAAAAGAAGATCATTTAATTCTTTTTTATTGCTTCCACTGAACTCATTATTCTTTAGATCATTTATTTATTTCCTTGATTGTTTTATTGGAGTATTTGGACTCCTATAATCCTTTTATTTAATTATTGAACTTATTCCTGCTCATGATTATCTTTACTTGCGTTTATTATTATTGATGGGTAAGACCGTGGATCCTATGACGGATCACTCCCACGGGTTGTCGAGCGGTTAATCGAGACCGGCGGGTGGGGTGTGATATTTTCTTCTCTTCCCCTTAAGGTTTTAGACTTCATCAACTCACAGACAACTTCCTGGCATAGGAATAAGGTTCTCGATTAGTGGCCCATTGACATAGCAATTGACATTCTCAGCATCCCACTCCCCCTTTTCTCCCATGCTGATCGCCTCATCTAGAAAACCCACTTCCTCAGGCAAGTTCATTGTCAATTCGGCTTACCTGTTGGCAACATCATCTCCCCCCCCCTTTACCCAAGGCTCCAGCTTTAGCATCTCCCCCTCCCACCTAGAATTATGTTTTTCTTTTATGGAAGACTATTATGGGCAAATTATCTATGGTAGATTTGCTCCTTGTGAGAGGTTGTATTGTCCCATTCCATTGTAGATTCTATGGACACCACACTTTTTTGGCACATCACCTCTTTACCCTGTGCCCCTTCAACAACCACCTATGGCATTCTCTTAACCTTCATCGATGGGATCCCACACGCCCTTTCGACCTCCAACTTCAAGCCCTTGTCACCCAATCCTCTTGCTTTTCCCCTCACAGACAGCAGAACATCCACACCTTTATTGCCCTTTGGGCTTTTTGGGGATATTATAATATGTTTACCCACTCATCCCACCCCCAAAGCATCAGGATGTTATACTGCATTTACAACAAGCGATCCACGAATTTGCCCCTCCCCCCCCCCCTCTTCACCCCCTAGCAAAACAACCCCACTCATTAGGTGGGAACCTCCACCTCCAAGCCGGATCAAACTTAACGTGGATGGCTCCTCCTTTACTAATCCAATATGCTCAAGATTTGGTGGTCTCACATGTGACTCTTCTCATCAGGTGGTGTTTGCTTTTAGACAAGGCACGGGCTATTAGGATTCTCTTATTTTCGAGGCATAAGCGATTCAGCCTAGCCCTTGACTTCTAGATCTCCCATATCTAAGTGGAAAGCGACAACCAATCGCTTGTTCTCTCTTTTTTATACATCCAACATCCTGTAGAAGCTGGAAAATCTCTCACCTAATTTCAAATATCCTCAAGCTCGCAGCGTCCTTTATAGAATGTTCATTCTCCTACATCCCTCGAGAAGCAAATTTTGCAGCCGAGGAACTTGCTAAATCAGCGGCCCTTTCACCGAATTGGTTCATGTACCACTTCTCCCCACCCTCCTTTTAATCTGAGATTTTGCTCTTTGACTCTTTAATGTATAAGATCCGGCAGGAATTTCAGTTAAATAAATAGTCTTTATTTCCAAAAAAAAAGAAGAAGGTAGAACATATAGATTTGTGCTGATGAATTTATGCGATAAACTGGATCCCATGGGATCTCTATCACATTGAACAAGATTGACCAAGAAAACCAGTTCCATTGATTCGGATCTTATTCTTAGACCATGGACATGATTCAATGAATCCGAACCAGTTACCAATGTGGTTCTCATTCAGATACGTCGGTTCTCGAATTTGGAGCTCATGTCATCAAACCCACGCGCCCGGATCCCTTTCTCCGATGCAAATCTTTCCCATATATATAATACTAATATTTACTGTATTTAATAATAATAATTTACTAATAAATCACTGGTCTAAGTTCTAACTTCTAACTTCAATTATTAATTCTTAATTCCTATTTATGTCTGAGAAATGCTTTTTAAGTACTCCACTAGAATAATTGCTCTCTTTGGCTCTTCTTCAATACAGAATAATTTTAATATATTATTACCAAAAGGGTTATTATTTTTTAATAGAAATAATAATGACATAATTACCCTCCACCAAGAGATTGGGAATCGGTTGTGGAGTTGTCAACCGGGGAAGAGTAAGTTGGGATATCGGAGAAATAGACACATCAGTCATCACTACAAGCCATCGGCAAATAAGCTCTGAAAAAATAATAAAAAATTAAAAAGAAAGGGCAGAAACGGGATCAGTCACGTGACACGTGGTAAATCATGTGAAGTGTACCTTATCAGTGCAGAGTTTTCAAGAGATGCCACGTGATGGTAATTTTATAACGGACCTTGCTTCAGTCCTGCGCATTTAATGCTTAAATCTGTCAAGCAGAACACATTTTATTGCTGTATCATAATCTCCACTGAAATTTCAAATCTGATGATCTAAAATTTGGCTTGATAGTCCTGCACATTAAACAAACAATTTCCCTTTTGGAAGGTATTTTATGAACAAGAGCTGACCAGAACCAGTAGGAGACTGCCTCCTGGCATGTTATATAATTCTTTGCACGTCTCATGCGAAAATGATGAAGCAATTAAGCAAAGTAATAAAATGGTCAATCAGGTGATGATTAACGGACGACATCCCTTGATTATGATTTGGTGGTGGATGTGGGACCCATCATTTAATACATTTTCCCATGGAACTTAGTACTTACACCGTTTCCGTTCGTACAGTGGTTACTTTGTAAACTTGATGATCGTACATGCATGCATGGAGGATGTAATCAGCTGTAATCTAGTAGAGAAATGAAGTGCTCTGATCGTTTGCATGTTGGACACGTGTACGGAGGAAAAATGGCAGTAATTCGGAACAAAGACTGTGGAGAGAGAAACGGGTAAACCCACGAGAAAACGGTTTAGATTTAAGATTTGATTTTCTGACAAAGAGGACCGGATCGGATCCTCGCATATTCCCGTAATGACTCTTCTACCCTTCGCACCGTGTTATTTTTGGCCTTTTTGGATTCTAGAACCAGCAACCATCATCTGCTTCTTTTGGGAGCATCGTGGGCTTTATCGATAATTCGACATGGATTAAGAATGAGATTTTTCAAATTCATGAGGGATAGAATAGTGATTTAATTGTGTCAGTTTATGAGCATAAATTAATATTTTATTTTACTTTATCCGTTGTCTTGTACCCATAAAAAAGCATATGTAGAAGTTCAAGTTATGAGATAAGGACATATTTTCTTACCAAAAAAAAAAAAAGATAAGGACATATTTAATGTTGAAAGTGCAACTTTTTGGTAAGAAATTTCCATTAACTGAGAGTTTTGAATCCTACTTTTATCTTTTCAAATTATTTCAAAAATATCTAACACGTAAGCAGCACAAATATTTTTTAAGGATGATTTAAAATCGACCTTAACAGTATTCTTTTTTTCAAGAATTATATTTATCAATATGAAATCACATGAGGTATTTATTGTGAGGAAAGATCAGCAAGTGTGGTTGTGATGCATTAAAAATTGACTCCCCAGCTGAACCAAAGGTGAGCTCTGGAAACCAAATTTTGCATCTATCCATCAAAACAAATAGTGAGAAACGGTTTGGTCAAACAGTAATTTGCGATGATTAAGTTAGACTTTGAAAGCAACAACTTTTCTTAGTAGGTGAGGTGATACGGGCCATGAACTATACAGCTGCAGAAATAGAGAAGGAGACAAATCTAAGTATGACTAAGTAGATATAATTTAGTTGGCTTAGGTTCAAGTAGGTTTAAGGTTCATATAGATTAACCTATTAAAAAGTTATTAAAGTAGGTATAATTCAGTTGCCTTTAAGTTCAAGTAGGTTTAAGGTTTATGTAGATTAACCTATCAAAAAGTCGTTTGTTGGATTACGATTCTTTCCTTGTTTGATACGTTAGAGTCCCAGATGGAGTATGTCTTGGCTTGACTTCATTTTCTTTCCATAGTAGAAGCGTCACATTGGTTGATCTCGAGAATTCCGCTCCCAAATATTTTCTTACCAGAACACTTTGTGTTCTCGAGCTCTGGTTTTCTCAAGCCCCTCATGTGTGTCGGGGGGGGGGGGGGGGTTGGTGGTGTAATGATTATCCATGCTAGTTCATTCCCAACCTCATCCCTTGAGTTGCCTTTTCTCAAGGACACAGGGTTGCTCCCTCCAATTTGAGTTATATCGTTGATGGTCATTGAGCTGGTTAGACCCATGATTTGCGACCAAGCCATGACCTATACAAATGTTGTTTTCCTTCTATTTTTTATTGTGCTTAGGGTTGCTTTTATTGAGATTCTAGTGTGGTTTCCTTTGAAAAGATTTTCCTTCTTGGGAGAGGTCTCTAGCTAATGGTAGTGGATTTTTCACTGAGAGCTCTAGTTAACTTTGTTTGTTTTTGTGTTAGTTGTAGCATAATTATATATGGGACGAGTGGTTAATAGTTTGAAAATCAGATCCAACTCGAACCTAAACAATTAGCCCAAATTGAATCCAACCTAAACTCAACCTGCACCAACCTAAATCCGAAATATTACTAAACGCACAAATTCAAAGCAGTCTGGACCAAACCGTCAACCCCGAGCAAAAGAATGCTTCAAAGTGCTAGTGTTGATTGCAAAGAAGGCCTTATCACTTCCAAGCCCTGGTTCTTGTGGTTCTTGACCTCTTAGCCTCCCAAGTGTTTGTTTGCTTGCTTTGCTTTCTTTAATGAAGTGTTTCTATTTAAGAAAAACAAAAAACAAGTGCTAGTGTAATTAGGAATTGTAACTGAACTTCCAGAGTGACTATTTGTTAATGCAAATTAATTAGCATTAAGAGGAAATTGTGGGGTTTACCGTATAACCGTAGAAGGGTAATTATGTCATCTGGGAAACTGCAAATGACAAGCATTCAATACAGGGAGGTTTTTGTTGGGTTAGGACTAAGGTCTTTTTCGTAATTTTCGGTGTGAAAGCTTAACAGTTGGTGCTTGGTGGGTCTTTTCAGTCCTGACTCTCTTCAGTTCTGCAAATCCTTTGTCTGCAAAGAGGAGCCAAAGAAAGCTAGAGGTTGGAAGGAACTCAAAAAGTGAAAATAAGAAAGAAAAGAACTGAGAAAAACCTGTTTTTCTTCTCCTCTATCTACCTCTGTCTCTGGCTTTCTGTTTATCTAAACCAGTTCCATAATTTCAGTTTCAGATTCTCCATTTGATTCTGATCTTCGGTTTTAATAGTGACTTCATGGTTCTTCGAAATTAAGTCTAATAAAGTTTCTGTTTCAATTGTATGAGATGGGTTTTTCTTTGAAAAGCCTGTGGCTGAAGTAACAGAGAGGACGAAGCCAAAATGTCTTCGAAGAGCAAGGCAGCAGAGCCGTCTTTCAGAAGTGCTGTTGGTAGGAGATGGACCTTATTGCTTTGTCTTGGCAGCTTTTGTGCTGGAATGTTCTTCGCTAGCAGGTACTTCCTTCGTCTGGGGTTTCTTTTCTCTGTTTCTTGAATCTTGAGTTCCCAACCATCCCCTTTTCTTTACTGGGTCTCTTCTTTGGATTGCTCGGGGTTTTGATTAGCAAGCTCAAGTATGCTTATTTTGAAGTCTCTACTGCAGCTTTAGTACCGAAATTTTCTTTTTCTCCGGATTACCTGCAGGTTATTTGTGGGACTTTATTTTAAAATTGACCCCCAACTGTTTCACACGACATTCGATTTTAATTTGAATTCTTCGCTAATTTCCATATTATCTTTAGCTTTAATTTTCCAACCTTGATGTAGTGACTCTTCTATGAGCACCTTGAATTGGGTTTGGTTTAATTTCCTTTCTGGGCTTTCTATTTCCCTTAGTTTGATTCCTTCTTCCTGTTCTGCTGCGATTTTGTCGCTCGGTCTTACATTCTGGGTAGATCTGCTATGAGATTCCGGATCTCTGGACTCATTTCAAAATTCTTCTGGAGTAGTTAACAAATTTGCAAGTGGTTGTAATTCTATGGATACATCGAGGCCTAAAGAAGTGTTCCACATCCCTCTTATGCGTTAGATTTACGTCCTTCTCTCTCTCTTTTCTTTTTTCCCCTCTCTTTTTGATTAAATTTATGATAATTCTTTAATTTCCCCCTGTTCTTTATTTTTATTTCTTGTCAAGTTCCCCTCTGCAAGTTATACTTTCTGCTTATTTGGAAATCTTTTTATTTTTTTTTTAATTATTTTTTGGATAATAAACAAGCCTACCTTATGAATGACATGTTTATCAATGTCTTTCTGGTGGAAGAACTTGGGCTGTACCTGAGATATCTGAAGCAAAGGGTCTAACAAGGAATAACAGCGCTGAGGATGACAAGCTAAAGCTAGTAACAGAGGGTTGTGGGCCTAGATTTGTGAGTAAATTTATATTTATCACATAGACGTTCGAGTATTTCATATTATCTTTGTAGTGTGTCTATTGCTTATTAATTTTATTAATTGATTTTTGCAGCCCCATATACTAGAGAGGATACCATTGATCATTTTCCTTTTTCTTTTCTTCTCATTTTATGTCAGAAGGATACAAAACATGGGTCAAAGGACATTATAGGAGAAGTTTCAAAGACTCATCATGCTATACAGTAAGCCAAAATGGTTCTCCACTCTTCCAGATCACTTTGTTTCTTTGATTTTAGCATGCACCTATTTTAACTGCATTTTACTGATTTAAGATGCTTTGTATTTCAAGTCTGATACTGATGTACATGACAACAAATATCTGCATTTTACTGATTGATGATGCTTTTGATTTTAGTCTGATACTGATGTACATTCAACAAATGGAATGCAGAACACTGGACAGAACAATTTCAAACCTGGAGATGGAATTAGCTGCTGCAAGGGCTGCCCAGGAATCTATACTCAATGGCTCCCCTATGTCGCAAAGCATAAAGGGATCCAATTCAGCTGGAAAGAGGAAATATTTAATGGTTGTAGGAATTAATACTGCTTTTAGCAGTCGGAAACGAAGGGATTCGGTTCGTGCCACTTGGATGCTGCAAGGTTCGTGGATTTCTTTTTTGCTTTTATTTTCCTCTTCTAGGTTTTCCCTATTATTCTTCGTTTTCTTTCTCATAGCTGATTTAGTGCACCGGGTTCTTTCAAAAATGTGCATATAGGTGAAAAAAGAAAGAGGTTGGAGAAAGAGAAGGGAATCATCATTCGCTTTGTTATTGGTCACAGGTGGGATGACTTTTTCCTTCTAAAGCTGATTTTATTATTAATACACTTTCACATTTTTACCTGTACACTATCAACTTTTATGGTTGAAGATTTTGATTTTGATTGCATCATTAGTGCAATTGCTATAGATGTATGATTTATCAGAATTTAGGACTAAAAGTGGCAATGCTTCCCTGTTATATTTATCTTGGTAAAGAATGTTTACAAACTCAGGAATCAGCTAATTCAAGAGCCTGTAGTGTTGGTTATTTTCTAATTTTGGTGCATGATTACACCTGTTACTTTGCCTACGCAAGTACATGGAAAAGAGATGATAGCCCCCGTTAGGAAATTCATTTTCTCTGTTGAATATTTCAATACTAACTGAGAAAACTCTGACAGAAAGAGTCTATGCTAATGAGCATGCTACCATCAAAAATTTAAATTGAACACTACTCTTGAGCTTTTCCTTGTTATGCTTGGAGATCCTAAATGCCATGAAATTTTGTATCATAATTCATGCATTGCCATTACATTTACTAGTTTAAATTTTGTTAAGAACTATTCCAAAGTCATACAGCTTTTATCACCCTTAATACCATTTGATTTGTGCTTATGATAGATAATGTCCAAAATGTTGTTGATCCTTATTTCTTCTCATTCATAGTTTTGTATGTAGTACAGGACTATAGTTGCTTTTGACTCTTTCTTTGCAACCTTGCTTTTAGGCCATAAACCATGTACGGTTTTCTGAAAGTTGTGTAATCAACTTGGGAGTGGTGGATCCTTTTGGGTAGACTGACTCCCTCATTTTTTCCCTTCGTTGATAGCTTGATCAAGTTTATTATGAACTGTGTTCTGCATTATTTTTTACTAATTTCTTCTGTAGCATAATTTGAATTTTGTCAGAGTGGCACCAATTTCTTGTGCTAAGTTCCTTGTATGATTTGCATTTTATCTTTTTCTTTAACATGAATATGAATGTCAAACCATGTAATAAGAGAGTGATCTAAAATTTGCCTGTGTTTGGCAATTATCCATATCCTTGGAATCCTTAATATGCCAACTCTTCTACTGGGAGGAAAAAAAATTAAAAAAATAAAAGACCATGATATTCCAGTTGTTATTTACCTGCAACTGCTATTATATTCATGTTGTATGTTGTACTGAGACTGGTAAAGTTCCTATCCTTCTGTAGTTCAAAAGAGTAAGGGGTGAGACCTTGGGAAAGGATTGTTTCGTGGGATAACCATGCTGTGCTTTGGGACTTGAGCTTGCACTTGGGATGACTATTCAGTATTTAGGTTCTTAGGGTTGCCATTGCTCCACCAGCAGCAGCTGCACCCTTTTCATAATTTTATGGATTTTTAAACATGCGCATCTAAATTTCTTTTGCTTGGGAACTCATTGTCCATCCTACTCAATTCAATAAGTTTCCCATATTTCTTCACTATGGGACTTTAATCTGCAAATCAGCTTTTCCAATTGTTAAAATCTAGGTTCCTTACAGTGTCACAAGGTAATGCAGCATATTGTCATGTAAAATTGTTAAGGGGATGATCCTGCAGTAGAATGTCCAATAACTCTAGCCTCAGGTCTCATTCTTCACTGATCTGGTTACAATACCTTGATATTCTAACATTGTATTAGAGCACTTGTAATCAGGCTTGAATTGACCTTCTCCTTGTTTCTGGTTTTTGTTTTCGGTTCTTCCATTTTGGTGTGCTGCCACCTTCTTCTGCAGCTATTATTATTTATTCCGTAAATCATTCCTATTCGTACTCATGGAATGTATCTTATACGGTTCTTCTGGAGATTTTTTTTACTTCCCTTCTGGGTGATCTAAGGCTGATAGTTCTGGCCTATTGGTGGCTTTTCAGCTCTGATTTTTGTCAGAGTCCTTGGTTGTTCTTGGAATTTATTATTCAATTTCTTTCCATGGGTTAGACCAAATGTACTATGTATTCTGTTAATGTGTTGATCTCCTCTCTTAAACTCAAAGGGCGTTCCAACTACTTGCTATGGGCTCTGGCAGTTCAGAGATTACATTATGGCAAAAGACAAGCTTCTCCTTATTAATGTTCCTGCATGAGACTGGGTTAAGCATGATGCCATTATCTTGATTTGGTTATGGAACAGTATGGAATCTGTTGTGAGAGGAGTCCTAATTAGAATAGGACTTTCCTCTCCTTCTGTCTTTAGGGTTTTTAGTTATTTCTTATTTTCTTCCCTAATATGTTTTATACTCCCATTCCTTCTCTAAGTTGGTTCTAGTCCATGATTTGTAAATCTATAGTTAATTGAATGAATGAAAAGATCTTTTGGACAGCATTAGTTTTTCAGTTTACAACAGAATCCAACATTGCTGCCAATGTGACATTCTGTTAGACTGCTAAGCGGGTGTGGATGATTTGAAAGAAACTTTCCCCCCAAGAAAAGAGTATGATTCATAGGTATTTGAGTTTCAGCAAGGAGATAGACCTCTCCAGAAGTATCACAGTGCCTTTAAGGGAATGGTTGAAGAGCCGAATGTGTTTCAGTCCCTTACCCCTTATGACTGACATTGAGAAACTTAATTCTCAACCAAATTTTCGTCTCCGAATTCCTTTTTGGTCTGGACTCTAATTGAAGAATGTGAAGGTTCATTCTTTTGCTGGGGAATCTATTCCTACTTGGAATGACATTTATTCCAGACTGCAACATATTGCATTTCGTGTCAAATCTGAATTTTCATCCAAGGGTAACTTTACTTTTCATGCTGCTTGTGGTTGGGTAGAGGCCGCAGTTCTGTGGGGTGCATGATTGTTGCGGTTCCCCCGGGCAGCTGTTTGATCGTTCCAATAGATAGGGTTCTTATTGTGGCAATCCTAATCATACAGTTGAGACATGTTGGGCTAAGCATGGCAAGCCATAGTAGGCTCAACAGTTAGCTAATCATTTAGTGTCTCTAAGATGGTTTTTAGCTAATTTTTCATTAGGCAATTTATCTCATGTGCCACCTACTGAAGACAAAATGTTATGGGCATTTTATGACACTTCCATCACCCTTATACCACCCCACCACCTCTCCACAAAAAGAACAAAAGAAAAGAAAGAGAAAAGAGGGGGGGGGGGGGCAAAAAGAGGATACATTGATAGATAGATGGATAGAGAGGGACCAGAAAAGAAAGCTCCTATTCCAATGTTCTTTCTCTGGAATAAGCTGTGATTTCTGGATCCTATATTTATGTCAATGATGGTTCCCCTTGATAAACTGACAACTTGACTATGCTGCTTAGTGTATGTCAAGTGACATGCAGTTGGAGGACTCCTTTTCTAATCCCTCTTTTCCAATTAGCGTGGATAGAAAACATTTCGTTGGGGAAGTTAAGCAACAACTTATTGTATAGAGCCTTGATTTTTAGGGGATCTGATGGAGTGAAAGCCCGTTCTTCTTGGTTGTTAATACTGAAGAAGCTCACTGACTAATAATTTAAAAAACATAATGTGGTTTCTTTCGGTTCAACACTTGACCATTTTCACGATGTGCTTGTATTGCAATTTACGTATCAAATTACATGAGTCAGCTGAGACTTAGCGTGAATGTCTTTCTTCTGTTGGGGTAGAGTCCTAATGGAGGATAAAGGCAGTTGCTACACCGAGAATCAATATACATTCTAATAAATTTGCAGAAGTGTAAGCTTTCTTCTGTTGCTGGTCTTAATCCACATTAATTAAGTGATTTTTTTCTTTTTTTGGTTGGGAATTAGAAGACTAATTTTTCATTGGCATTCTTTATCTTCAGTGCTACACCTGGTGGTATTTTGGATAGAGCCATTGAAGCAGAGGATAGGAAACATGGAGACTTCCTGAGGCTGGTAATGCTTCTTATCATTATTTTCCCTTTTTCTTTAACTGCTTTTTTTTTTTTTTTGGGGGGGGGGTGTTAATACGTATTCTAATATATACACTTTCAGTGATCTGGAGAAGAAATATTACTGGTTATCACTTGTTTGTGTATTAATAATTTAATACTGTGGCAGAATCATGTTGAAGGATACCTTGAATTATCAGCCAAGACAAAGACCTATTTTGCTACTGCAGTTGCTCTATGGGATGCTGATTTCTACATCAAAGTTGATGATGATGTCCATGTTAATATAGGTAAACAGGAAAAACTGATCATAGATATTTCCTTCTTCATGGGTTCTTCCCAATTCCTGCCCATGTGGGCCTTCTTTGGTGTTTAGAGATCAAAATCTAAACATGTTGATTCCAGTAGCCATGATATCTTTCAAATGCGAATTTTTGGTACTGAGGAAGAGAATCCTATCATAAATATTTTCTCCTCCTCGGGTTTGTGGTTCCTGTCCATGTGGGGATCTACTTTTCTGTGAGGAGCAAAACATCAAAACCATTTAATCAAGTAGCCATGATGTCTTTAAATGCCTCTCTTTTTTTTTTTCTTCTTTTTTTCTCTCCTTTTTTTTTGGGGGGGGGGGGGGGAAGGAATGGAGCTTGGGGTCTAGACATCCATGTTTGGCTATTATGCACAATGATTAAGCTGGGAGTAATAACCACTGATTCAATTTTTAAGCAACAGTTTTTTATCCTTATGTGGTTTTGGGTGTGGTAGAGATATCGTAAGAAGCTCTACTTAAGATGGTGAGCTGCAGCATCTGCCTGTTTTAGACCCCACGTCTTTTTGCTTACAAATTATTGTATCCCATAGTGGGATACCAAAATTTGTAGGATAGTTAGAGACAATGCTTATACTGATTTTCATATTAACTCACCATCAAATGTACCATCGTCTTTCTTGGGAGGTTGATCTCAGATTAATCATTGCACGTAATCTTTTCTATCCCAGACTAACTGTACATCTCAAAGAACATTTGTACATATTATCTTATTTGTTGTACTATCTTCCTTTTCTTTTTTGGAGGGTAGAAAACTAATGCCCCCTGCCCACCTGTACCCCTACCCCCCCAAACACACACACACACACCACAAAAAAAAAAAAAAAAAAAAAAAATTCTAAGATGTGACCGAAGAAAATTATGGTCCTTTGTGTTGGTTGTTTTATCAGCATCCTTCATTTGAGAAAGGCCTTTCCAATGAGTGATCACAATCAATGAATGCAACTGCTAATTTATCTGTTTTGACTGTGAAGAAGTACCACATTGGTTCTTGCTTGTGCGTCAGATCGATCCTTTGATAATCATTGACAGAAGCTGGAATTTTGTTTTGCATTCTTGTTAGGAGTTGATTATTCTCAAATTTTTTTTTGGTGGAATCATTACCTCAATTAAGTTTTGGTGATTGTTTTAAACAGTGTCACATGGGGCATCATTACAGGTTCTTAGGAAGACAACTCTTTTAAAGATGGTGATAACATTTTTCATGTAAAGTATGCTGTCTTTGTACTCTTTGTTAGTCCTTTAATATATCCTTCCAAATTACTGCAGCAACACTTGGAGCGACTTTAGTTAGACATCGGTCAAAGCCCCGGGTGTATATTGGATGCATGAAGTCTGGTCCTGTTCTTGCTCGAAAGTAAGCTGTTTTGCCTTGGACGTGGTCTGATGACTTGATTTTTCTCATTCAGAAACTGCTAATATCCTGTTACTCTAACTGGAACTTGTGATGGAACAGAGGAGTTAGATACCATGAACCTGAGTACTGGAAATTTGGAGAGGAGGGAAACAAATATTTCCGCCATGCTACAGGCCAACTGTACGCCATTTCAAAAGATCTGGCTACTTATATTTCTATAAACCAGTAAGGGTGACTTATCTTTTGAACAGCTTTATGTCTATATGTACCTGATACTTTATTTCATTAATTTTCACCTTTTTTTCCCCTGTTGGGGTTGTTGAGGGGGGGGGGGGGGGGGACACTGGGGGCTGGGGGTGAGCTCAATTTCACTTTTATGTATTATTTATATTTATGTATGTTGTTTCTCAGGCATTTGCTGCACAAATATGCTAATGAGGATGTTTCATTGGGATCTTGGTTCATTGGTTTGGATGTGGAGCACATTGATGACAGAAGATTATGTTGTGGTACCCCACCTGGTAAATTCCTAGTTCCTCATGATGCTTTAGTTTTGTTTGAAGATAGCTAATGTTTATGCTGACAATCAACTTTTGATCCTGTTTGAATTTGAAAAATTAAATAAAATCTGAAATCCGGTTTGCGCATGAGTGAACCGAGTTTCATTTTCCCAACTCAACTCGGTTTATTGGCTAGGATTGGTCCAGGGCTACTCTCAGGTCAGCTCAGCTGACTTACGTTCAGGGCCAGATTTTCTGCCAAGTCTTGTAGTCCAAATCCAATTAAGACTTAGGTCTAAACAAGAATTCACACATGAGGTTGGTGTTAAATTGCTATTTTACGTGCTTTGATAATAATATACTCTTGCTACCTCAATTCAAGATCTGGAAAGTTAAGCCTACTAGTAAGGCTTTTATTATTTAAATAGTCCCCAGCTAAACCAAGATTGTCCTGCCCATAGCTCATTCCAAGGCCTGGAAACTGAAGTTGAGTTATGGCACCTGTTAGAGGTTCAGCTTGCAAGCAGTTTTAATATGGACTGTGTGATTCCCTTTTACTGTTGTCTGATGTCTCCATTGAGCCACAAATCTGGAATGATGTTTTGGAATTCAAGTACCAATTTAAAATGGAGTAGAGAAAGGATAAGTGTTTGGTGATTTTGAAGCTGAAGTTGTACATTTGGCTTATTGGAATAGCAATTCAAGAACAAGTTTCTATTGGCAGGCTGCCACTTGGTTGCACTATAATGATAAATCATGCTGATCATTTTATTGTAAACTCCTGTGTTATGTTATGTACTGGAGTTGAGAAACAATCTTACCTTTCAATTACCTTTATTTCAGAGGTTAAAACAAAACAATGAAAAAAGAAAAGCCTGACTTTCTCTGTTTCAGACTAACCAATACAGGGATTACTGTCCAGATGAATCCTTCTAAATTAAAAAGAGGGGAAAAAATAAAAATAAAAATAAAGTAGCTTTGTAATATTTTTGATATTCCACACAGATGGTAATGAATTTTCGTACCGCAGATTGTGAGTGGAAGGCTCAGGCAGGCAATATCTGTGTGGCTTCGTTTGACTGGAGTTGCAGCGGGATTTGTAAATCTGCTGAGCGGATCAAGGAAGTTCATCAGAGATGTGGAGAAGGTGAAAAGGCTCTCTGGAGTGCAGTTTTCTGAAAGCAAGTAGGCTGTAGTTTTCCAAACTCAGGAAGAAGCAAGA
Source organism: Hakea prostrata (assembly GCF_041222555.1). NCBI lineage: Eukaryota > Viridiplantae > Streptophyta > Magnoliopsida > Proteales > Proteaceae > Hakea > Hakea prostrata. Next base: position 36,770,880 of record NC_142609.1, read on the forward strand.
GGAGAGCATATGGTGTGTGAGTCTTCCAGTAATATATGAGTATAGAAAATGTATTTAATATCATAATGTAGGATACACAGTTAGCAAGAGGGAAAGTGTGAGTGTGTGAGAGGTAAAGGGGGGGAGGGAGAGAGAGAGAGAGAGAGAGCTCTTGCTGCTTGAGAAGAGTTTTTTCCATTTTAGCATAGAAGACTTGGTCTTGAAGCAGCAAAAAGGAAGCAAGAGATCATCACCACCATTCTTTTAATGTAAGCTTAGGAAGGCCATTTTGTAAGTTAACTTTGAGTGGCTACTGAGCATCATAATAAGTTCTAATCTTTTGGGCATCCTTTGGTTGTCTTTGTTTCATAAAATTAGTAAAAGCTTTTTCGGTCTTTGATGGGTTTTTGCTCCTTTTCATTATTGCAACTGAAATGCTGATAGAAGTTGCCCACTTTTCATTGCTTTCCTTCAGTTTGAAGATAGTCTAAATTCATGACTCTTATGCGGGGTTCCCATGGACATAGTCTCCATTACTGAGCACCATTATCATAGAAATCTATCAGAAACCTACTAACTCAAGTGGTTGGGGGGCCTTGTAATGAGAATTTAGCGACAACAAAGAATCTTATAAAGTGAGGAATGCTTGTACTAATGTGTGGGGAATGCGGTAGGGAAGAAGAATTCATGGTGCATGCACTGTTCCACTTCAATTCAGCTCTTGAAAGTGAAGCCGCAGCCATACGAGCTGGATTATTAGAGGCCTTTGGAAACTGCTTTTGTGTGGAAGTAGAGACTGATTGTCCACTACTTGGTAAATTTTTTCACTGTTGGACAAGTTTGTAGCAGCAAAATTTCTGGGTTTTACACTCAGGTATGTATGTACCTGGAAGGTTCAATGATGTAGTGGACTAGCTAACCAAGGTGGCCTTTTCGATTTTAGGCCCGAAAGAATGAAGGCGTTCTGCCTAGTGACCCTTGGACCTCTCTGCTCGCTTTGAATAAATTTCTTTCTACCTAAAAAGAAAAGTAGTGACAAGAGGAAGGCTTTCTTCCATTCGTGCACCAACCCCATAAATCATAGGTAAGTGCATTTGGGGTATATTTTAAGGACAAAGTCTAGATCCTCTATCCATCAGGGAAGAGCTCTATGCTCCCGTCACCCTCCTTCACCATGTACTGTGGGGGGGGGGGGGGGGGGGGAGCGTTGGAGTTCCACGTCTAGTTCATTTTGTCAATACTTAAAGGTGGATCCTATTTCTATCTTGTGATAAAAAAATGCAAATGGAGCATAGGCAAGGTAGAGGATCTAGATTTTTAATGACAAACAAAAGTTGTTTGTGGATTCCAACTTTTAAGTTTTATAATAATAGAACCTACCATTGGAAGATGTTACAGTTATCTGGATATGGACTTGTACACTGAAATAGAGATTTAGTATTATCAGTTTAATAGCCGATGCATGAAAGTATTTTAAATGCAGTAATGTTAATTGCAATTAATAATTTTTTTTATAGAATACAAATTATTATTTTTTAGAAAGAATAAAAATTACTTATAGTAGACTTTAAAAGGGTGAATTGGTATAAAATGATTTTTTTTTTAATGTAATTTTCTTATACAACCTTATCTTCAATAATTTTACAGATATTTCTATGAAATTAAATTTATTTATAATAAAAATATATAAATAGAATTATATTTGATCCAATAAAAGACAGAAAGTTACTTGGTCAATGGATAGAACTTATTTAAGATCAAAATATAATAACATTGATCATAAGTAGACCTGTAAATGGATAGCCGAAATCCGCCTTTGAATTCGCATTCGTATTTGTTTAAGGATATCCGTATCCGTCCGCTAAGCAACCGAATTCGGATAATTGCTTATCGGATCGGATAATATCCGGATAATTTTTTATCCGATTAGAGTAAAATATTTAACATTTTTTCTTTAAAAATAGATGATAATCGGATTTAGATACCGGTAGTCGGATTCGGATAGCGGTATTCGGTAATCGAAAATTAGAAATTTATAATAAAAAATGTAAAAAAGTGACAATTATCAATCAATAATCGGATATTTTATCGGATCGGATTATTATCGGATATCCGATAAAGTTTTGGATTCGAATTCGGATGTCTTCTCTAATTTTTTGCCGGATTCGGATTCGGATACTAGTGTATCTAAGACGAATCCGATCCGTTTACAGGTCTAATCATAAGTCACTCACAAGTGAAGTGAATTACAACAAAAGTATTCATTAAATAAGAGATCATGAATGTAGTATTCTCAATATTTAATGGAAAAATACCTTATAGACACATCATTTTCTGTAGAATCTTGTGTATATCTCAAGAAGCACACACGTAGAAATTTTATCATAAAACCAAACATCATTACCTAAAAACACACATTTTCATCCAGTTTATTTCTTGAGAAGCATACTTGGCTAAGATGTGATAAACCAAGCCTTCTGAGAGAAGTTCTACCTTTATCTAGTAGTTGAAAAAAAAAAAAAAAAAAAAAAAAAAAAAAAACAATCCACTTAGGAGGGGAAAAAGAGAAACTCTTCCACATAGAAGATTAGAGTTTGAATCCTCTCAGGAGAAGGGATGAAGCCTTGCCTTATATTTATACTAGAGCAAATTATACGGATTTTCCAAAATAGTGGCCTAAAAGCACTAACACCCCACTTTTTATTTAAAAAACAAAGATACCCCAAAGTTGGGTTCTCATTGGACACATTAGTCCAATGTATTAGTGAAGACCATTAAACCACAGTTTATATTTTTTAATTTCCAAAATGCCCCTATCAAAATGGGGGGGGGGGGGGGGGGGGGGGACCAAACCCAACAATGTAATCGTCTTCACCAATGGGTTTGATCATCTCAAATGAAAATTTTTTCTGGTGGAATTCAATCCAGTCTGAATCCAATTGCCTTTTTGTATGTGACTGGTGTTCGTATATCTTATTTATTACTATAAAGTTAATTCAGGTGATAGTTGTAGAGGTGTGAATTTTCATTTATGCTTCAAGCTTTGAACGACAATTAGTTGTATAAGCTTGTAGTGAGGGATTCTTGCGTGCTTGTGTTGTGATTTTTATTTGGTATTTGTTTAGCTTAGATGAAAGATATTAGGGTCATGTTTTTTACCTTGAGTTAAAAGGGCGAGTAACCATTTGTAGAGGTGATGCTTTCGTTTCCACGTTGGATTTTCTCTGTGCTTTTTTGAAATAGAATCCTAATGGGATAGTAGGAGAGTGCCACTTAGAGCACAGTTTTCTTTACTGATTTTTGTTCCATTTATTGATCGATTTGCTTCCATGAAAGCTCCATCAAACGGTACCTTGCAATTCTAAGGATGGTATTTCCTTCCATGATTATTTGCGTCATCCTTCCTTTATGCCTTTAATTTAACCTCCCTGCTTGGTTTGCATTTTGTTTTTTTTTGCCATGTATACTTCTGCTCTAGTGATGGGATGGTTTGTTTGATTGGAAGCTGATCGCTCTCTTTCTTTCTCTATGCTTTATCTTGTAGCTTGAGTTGTTAGGTAAACATATTAGAAGAACAAGAGGGAAGTGCGTGAATTGTGGCTTAGTGCATAATAGAGAATAAGTCTGATAAAGAAGGGTAGATGAAATCTTTTCACTCAACCATCAAAAGGGTATAATGGTCTTTACAATTGTATAGCTAACCATTCTAACGAAATAGACCTCTGTTTTTAAAACAGAAAGTGGGGTGTCAGTACTTTTAGGCATCCATTTTGGGGTGCCTGTGCAATTTGCTCTTTATATTATATATATGAAATAGCTTCCCTTGAAGAGTAGTCAATAGTGCCTAAGTTGGACCGTACAAACCACAGTTCTCAAAACCAAAAAAAAAAAAAAAAAAAAAAAAAAAAAAAAAAAAGGAAAGGAAAAAAAAAAGAAAAGAATCATACACGTCTTTTGCCCTAGTGGCCTTAACGTGTTTTATCCCACCCTGAGCCCTAGGGCCAAGGGCAATTTTTGTGGTAAAGGCAACAATATGAATGTGTAAATTATTTCATATGCAGTGAATAATGGGTTGAACCCATGACTCCTCATCACTAATAGGTGTTGGTCTTACCAACCGATCAACCTAGCATTGGCAAATCTTTGAGAGTTTTATGATTGCTTATTTAGTTTTCTAACTAATATGCATCAGATGATTGTAGATCATTATTCTCAGAATCACTATACCGTTATTTTTCATTTTCAACTTAATTCATAAAAGTCCTAGGGATTCATTTATTTTAGGCTGATATTTATGTACAATTTTTTTTAATGTTTCAAAGTATATTTTTTATTCATACAAAAAAAAAAGTAGTTTTTTAATCAATTTTCTTGTGGACTTTCTCGTCTTTTTTTATTTGGAATCGAAGTACAATCGAAAAAAAATAGGAAATTTCTTTGAAATACAGAAAATTCAGAATACAAATAAGAATAAAATAAAATATTCATTAATTCATATTAATTTTATTTGTAGTATCAGTTAAAGACAGATGAGTCAATAAGAGGATCTGGGAATTAAGAAAGCTAGCCGTTAAGAAGTTTATAACTGCTAGAGTTCGAGTCACACTGAGCTGCGCTGAGCAAGGACATCCATAGTAGATGGGGATGGTTTTCTAGGATTAAATTCCAGTTCAACTCATACTTGAAATCCAACTTCAACTCAGATTAGGAATTCTACTTCTCAATTGTCATCGAGAAATCTTATAAATTCTGTGGTTCGAAGCTCAGGACTTACATTCTCTTTGTCCGCTCCCCTCTCTGCTTAGTCTTCTGCTTCCTGTTACTCTTCTCGATAATCTTTTCTCTACTTAGTGTTCTGCTCCCTATCAATCGTTTATTTTTTCACATTGTCACTGATAGAAACAACTATTCATGGAAGTGATCATACGTGAGGTTTGGCGCTCAAATTTTGAGCAAGAGATGGTTTCCATTATGGGTATAATCCACGACTATCCATGTATATCGTTCGATTCTGAGTTTCCAGGGTTTCTGCATAATACTCCGAGATATGCAGAGGAGACCGATAGATACGAAGATTTGAAGTTCAACGTGAATAGGTTGAAGCCTATACAGTTCGGTTTTGCATTCAGTGATTTTTACGGTAATCTCCCTCCATCAGGTGGTGTCTGGCAGTTTAATTTTTCAGATTTTGATCCCGAGGAAGACCTTCATGTTGCTGCATCCATTGACTTACTCCGCCAGAATGGTATAGATTTTGAGAGAAACAAAAGGGAGGGCATTGAGATGAAAGTATTTTCCAATAGGTTCATGAGTGTCATTAAGTCTCAAGGTGCCAGGATTGAATGGATAACTTTCCATGGCGTCTATGACATCGCTTACCTTTTAAAGATATTGAGTTATGGAAAACCCATGCCTGAATCACTCCAAGAATTCATGCTTGTTGTAAGGTTAACCTTCCCTACGCTCTACGATTTGAAATTCATGGCAAAATTCTTTCTTGAGTTTTACGGCGGAGAGCTGGGTTTGGATCGAATGGCAAAGATTCTTCAGGTAAAAAGAATTGGACAGCACCATCAAGCAGGTTCCGATAGCCTGGTAATACACGGAGTGTTCTCAGCCATGAAGAAGATGTTTTATCTGAATGAATATCGATACCAAGGTTTTCTCTATGGAATCAGTTTTAGAAGCATTACGACTCCAGTTACATTTGTGCCAGTGCTATCTGTCTTCATCCCTATCCCTGTAGTTGTGGCTCCTTATCGTCAATTTGTTACCGTTCCGATCCCCGATATTCGCATGCACTGTAATCTCGATGTGAATCCAACATCCTTTCTTTTGTGAACGATGTAAAATCCTTGAGCTTCTGGTTTTCCCAGCGTTACATAATCAAGGCGAGTTCTTCTAAGCATCATATCGAATTAGCATAGTTCCTTGAGAATATGATAACGGCTAACCTTGATTCCTTGATCGCCTTCTCGAGAGCTTCAGAGATCTCCTCTCCTATTTGAATTTCCTCATCGTCTTAGAACGTTTCAATCCCTTTGGAGATCAGGGCTTCGTAAAGGTTCCGTGTGAAGTTGTGGCGAGTGTCCTCGATCACCTCTGAAACTCAAGAACACATCAGGCCGTGGAGAGGAGGAGGATGAGAATGAAGTAGACGGGACATCAGTGGAAGCAGCCATCGAGATTCAAGAGAGCAGATTCGTTGCAGTAGTAATTATTTTGTTCCGATCGAACAAAGTGCAAAAGCTGCTATCGACTTGAGAATGAAAAGTCACTGCTTCAACGTACCACGCGTTATGAGTACTTTGCGTTGGATTTTTTATTTTTATTTTCTATTTCTCGTACTTTATTTCGTCCTTCCTGTTCTATTGCACTTTTATTATGTCAATGTAGCTTCACCCCTTAGTTTTGCAAAGAATTCAGTTCATTCATTTGAACCGACGTGGTTAAACCAAATCGAATTATTGTTTAAAAAAAAAAAAAAATAGTATTCATAATTTATTGCAGATCATTGTACACATTGTCCTTCAGAATTTTGAAATTTCAATTAATAAGGTTTGGAATGGGATAGGTACTTCTCGAATGCACATTCACATGTACAAATACCTTGCATGGTATGTTATTTACCAACTTAAAAAATTCGGGCTCACATGCCCCCTGCAATTCCTTGTAATTCCTATCTAGGATTATGACACGTGGTAGTTAATTATCTAAGGGTCAGGATTATAACTCAATTAAGAATTAAATTTAATAAATTCCTAAATTTTTCTCCCAATTTCGTCTCTCTTAATTTCTTGAGACTTAATTTTAGGGATTTATTACATTCAATTCTTAATTGGGTTCTAACTTCTAATCCTGACCATTGGATAATTAACTACTACATGTCGCAATTCTAGAGAGGAATTATGGGGAATTGCAGAGGGTGAGAATTGTAGAGGATGTGAACCCCTTAAATTCACACTTATGAGTTCAGCTTTTTGGGCTTGAATGCTAAAATTTATTTTGTAAATTTGATGTTAGGCAGAGGCAAATTATTAAGATTTAAACATGGTTTAAATTCTAAGAATTAAAAAGTTCTTCCACCTTCTCTGTCCCATTCAGAAAACTTCAGACAATCTGATGTCCATCATCGAAGGGTGGCAAATGAAATATTTGGTTTCAAAATTAATTTAACCTTTATGCTAAATTGATGGTTTTACATTTATGCAATTAGAATCCAACAACATCCAAACCTCCCCTACAAATTTCAATTCTAATTGTGACTCATGTTTTTGTTTGAATTAGAATCCAACAAATAAATTGAAAATTGTTGAATCTAGATACTTAATAGCATGGACATACATCCATTCATTAACTTTATTCAAAACTAAAATGTGACAATAAACGGTAAAAGAAGGATCGAGATCGTTCTTCTGGGAAGAAAAATATATAATGTCTCTTGCAACTTGAGGATCTAGTTCAATAGTCTCACATTTTCAAAGGCCCGTCTGAGGACTAGTGGATCATGTAGAGTTGATGGAATAGCCTTTGAGAACCAAAGGGGATTGTACCATTTCGCATCGCACCTGAACGAAGGCAATGACCAAGGTTGGTGGCTTAAAAGGTGGGGAAATCGGAATGGTTGAAGGAAATCAAGCATTTGAAGCAAAAAGGAAGTGAGGCCTGAAAAGAGGAAATGTTTTGTCCCCTTGCAACTCGTCTTGAAGTGGTACGATTAGAACCGGTTGCATCGATAGGTATTGGCTTGTATCCGTACGATACTTTTTGATACCGCCAATACCATTGATGTGTATTTGTAATAAATATATTCTTATTAAAAACATGAAATATACTCATCGCTGTATCGTACGGTTTCGTGTTGTACCATCAACGGTTGATATTAATCTAATGGTAGATATTAAATTCCAATTGAACTCAGACTTTAAATCCAACCTCAACTCAACCTAGGAATCCTACTTTCAACTCACTCAAGACTGTCAATTGTCATCGAGAAATCTTATAAATTCTATCGAAGCTCTCAAGACTTCCATTCTCTTTGTCACACTTTGCTTAGTGTTCTGCTCCCTGTTACTCTTCTCATCTTCGATCGTTCTTTCTTTGCATTGTCACTGATGAAGCAAATATTCATGGGAGTGAATCAAGTGACATGTGAGGTTTGGAGCTCAAACTTTGAGCAAGAGATGGTTTCCATTCTAAGTATGGTCCACGACTATCCATGCATATCCTTCGATTATAATGAAGCACCTCACTAAGGAAGATTACTTTTGATTGAAATTAAAATGAATATGAAAGACAAAATCAACGGAAAATAAATCAAATTACTATTATTACAAAAACCCAACAAAAAAAAAAAAAAAAACTCTAACTCTAACTTGTCAAAGAGGGTAAGTTAAAGATCTGGACCATCTAGTACATCTTTTATTTTTCCAATGTATTGCACTACGATTTGATAAGAGTGACTTAATATTATCAATTGTGTATATCAAGCTTTTTTCTAGGTATCATGTAAATCATCACTACAAAAATAAAATTCATATCACGGTTGTTACTTCATTTTAATTTTACCTTCTAGTCATAACGAAAGAATTTACATAGCCACAACACAAGCATGAAGAAAAAATAAGAATTGGATTTTGTAGCTACACGATAACTAAAATGTGAATTGGATTTACATAGCCATGGTTTGAATTCTATAAACTAAAAGTTCTTCCACCTTCTCTGCCCCATTCAGACAACTTCAAACAATTTGATGTACTTCATCGAAGGGTGGCAAATGAAATATTTGATTTCAAAATTAATTTAACCTTTATGCTAAATTGATGGTTTTACATTTATGCAATTAGAATCCAACAACATCCAAACCTCCCCTATAAAATCCAATTCTAATTGTGACTCATGTTTTTGTTTGAATTAGAAACCAACAAATAAATTGAAAATTGTTGAATCTAGATACTTAATAGCATGGACATACATCCATTCATTAACTTTATTCAAAACTAAAATGTGACAGTAAATGGTACAAGAAGGATCGAGATCGTTCTTCTGGAAGAAAAAAACAAATAATGTCTCTTGCAACTTGAGGACCTAGTTCAGGAGTCTCACATTTTCGAAGGCCCGTCTGAGGACTAGTGGATCATGTAGAGTTGATGGAATAGCCTTTGAGAACCAAAGGGGATTGTACCATTTCGCATCGCACCCGAACGACGGCAATGACCAAGGTTGGTGGCTTAAAAGGTGGGGGAAATCGAAATGATTGAAGGAAATCAGGCATTTGAAGCAAAAAGGAAGTGGGGTCTGCAACCATTGAACTTATTTTCACCGAATTTTTCTACGAAATATCGCTGAAATATCGCCGAAATTCGGTGATATCGCCCCCTGGTGAATTGAAACCAGGGGGAAACGAGATTGGTTTAATATCGTCGGAAAATTGACGATTTTCCGGCAATTCAGAGAAAAGTGCCGAAAAATCGCCAGAAAATCAAATCACAAGAAAATGGTCGGATCTGAATGAGAAGAAGAAGGAGAACTTCTACGACCTCTCAAAGCCCTTCAGTCTATGCAACTGCAAACCACACACTTACGATTTTCCGGCTAATCACAAGAAAATGGCTGGATTTGAAGGAGAAGAAGAAGGAGAACTTCTACGCCCTTCAGTCTCTGCAACTACAAGCCACACCCTTACGATTTTCCGGCGAATCACAGGAAAATGGCCGGATCTGAAGGAGAGGAAGATGGAGAACTTCTATGACCTCTCAAAGCCCTTCAGTCTCTACAACTGCAAGCCACACCCTTGAGCCTCTCCGGAGTTTTGCAACTCTGCATTCCACTGCGTATTCTGGCGATATTTCGGCGATTTCGCCATATCGCCATGTTTGCTGGGCAGCGAACCGGCGATATCTGGCAAACTTTCGTTCCTTGCCTGCAACCAACTTATCGAAGCTCTCAGTCGTCTGAGAACTCGTCCTTCTAATGAAGACGAATGGGTTTTGGGAACTAATTTAAGATTTTGAAATTTTAAGGGGCTTGTTCCGTTCGGTCCATTAGAGTAGGTTTGACTTAACAAAATATTTTGGGTTACGTAGAAAAACCGGGGAATTCACTTTTAGTAGTTCGCACATGAGCGCAATCCATGGCCAAGATTTAATCTAGCACCCAACTTTCTATCTTGACTGTGAGCTAATCGGAGTAGTGCCACATAGGTCCTGCTCCCAAGCAAAATCCTCGGGGCAAGGATTTTGCTCCTTATTATTGACAATGGGAAACTCAAAGTAAATTATTGTTTATCGGAATATACCGGTGATTTTAAGACACTTCCCCACGTATCATATCGTACCGAAAGGTGCAGAACTGAATGGAAATTATCAGAACTCATAAGGAAATAGTTCACTGTAAATTGAGACCCTTACCAACCAGATCCCTCTCCGATGCACCCTAAGAGCAGCGGATTGTGATCAGAGTCTTTCTCTTCTAGTTTCAGGGTAAGGAGAAGCTAAGAGGAGAAAACCTATCGAGTCATTCCTTCTGGAAGAAAATTGTATCTCTTGAGAGAAACTGATATGTAGGATTTTTTCTTATGAAATTTGAGGTATCAAGTTTTTTTTTAATCTATGTTTAAAAGAAAACAATCTCGAGTATTGAGTAGAGCTCCTCTATGCTGAGAGAGAGATAGGGGAGCCTCTGTTGCCTTCTATAAGCTTTGCTGGCATAACAGTTGTTGTGATTGGAATGAAGAAAGATTTAGGTTCACGTTTTAGGAAAGAACCACTGATCACACTAACCTGGACACTTAAGATTCGTGATGGAATTTATTTTGATGAAATATGTGACGGTAGTAAAGGAGATCTGGCTTGAGCTGGTCTGCAAAGAGGAACCGTTTTGTCCCCTTGCAACTCGTCTTGAAGTGGTACGATTAGAACCGGTTGCATCGATAGGTATCGGCTTGTATCCGTACGATACTTTTTGATACCGCCAATACCATTGATGTGTGTATCTGTAATAAATATATTCTTATTAAAAACATGAAATATACTCATCGCTGTATCGTAATAAAAATGTATGTGTTTTATTAAATCTAAGAATCAAACAAATAATAAGATATTAGATTGCCTTAACAATTGTGGTTTGTCATTAACAATTAGTTTTATTTATTGTATATAGTGGTTGCTAGCTTTGCACCAAAAATATTGTTAAATGCACCTGAAGTTGCAAGATTTGAAACTGTAAATGAATACAGTTTGCAGATGCACTTGAAGTTGCAAAATTTAAAACTGTAAATGAATACAGTTCTACAGATGCACATGAAGTTGCAAGATTTGAAACTGTAAATGAGTACAGTTCTGCAGATACACTTGAAGTTGTAAGATTTGAAATTGTAAATGAATACAGTTCTGCAGATGCACATGAAGTTGCAAGATTTGAAACTGTAAATAAATACAATTATGTAGTTTTTGAAATTAATTCTCTATTGAAATTATAAGGAGAAAATATTATTCATGAAAATATGTCAGCAAATTTTAAAGTTTCAGATTTGTTGTTACAATAGTAATATTGTAAAAGGAATTTTAAGAATACTCTGAATGATATCATGCCTATTTGTGGCTAAGTAAAATAATGGATTATTAATAAAAAGTCATGAAGCTCGTCTTAATAGTTCTACTCAATTCCCTGAAGTGAACGTAGCAATTCATGATATGCCTCAAAGAGACAAAACTATAATTAGGGTCATGACTGTAGAAGACAACGAGGCAAACGTCGGAATAATTACCGTTCTCATGATTAAAATAAATAAGAGAATAATAAAGATTCCCCATATAACTCTTCAAGGAGTGAAGACAATATTTATTATCGATGTGGTATGAAAGCCATTAGAATAATAAGGATTTTCAATATAACTTTTCAAGGAGTTTTAATATTTTTCTTTTATAGTTTTTTTTTTTATTCACTTCCTATACATCTTTTGATTTATTTTGTTTCATTTTGATGAAGAATATTAACATTCTCTTATATGCTACGATGCATATTATACTTAAAATATATATATCTTATTTGATGATGCGGAAGCCAATGTTCATATAATAATCGATAGTACAAAATTGATTGGAAGCTCCGGAAGAGTTAATCTATTATTATCTGGGAGATAAAAATTGACTATAAATAATTCATTATTTTGTAGTAAGTCTCAAAGAAACTTATTAAGTTTCAAAACTATTTACCAAAATGATTATTAGATTGAGAATACAAATAATGTTTAAATTGAGTAACTATGTATTACTACAAAAGTGTTAGACATTTACTCCCAGTTTGTACTGCATGAATATTCGCATGGCTGAAACACATGCTTGGGTAAATCAAAAGAACATTGATTCTAATTGTTTTATTATTTGGCATGACCGGTTAGATCATCCCAGATCAAGTATGATGTTACAAATTATTGAAAATTCAATTGTCATCTATTGAATAACCAGAATATTATTCAATTGAGTGAATTTTTTTTTTATTCTACTTGTTCTAAAGGAAAATCTATTATTAGATATTCACCAGCTAAAGTTGAGATTGAACATTCTACATATTTTTAAATGTATAAAGGGTGAAATATATGGTTCCATTCACCCATCATGTGGACCATTCAGATAATATATGATTTTAGTTAGGGGTGTCAACGGTTCGGGTTGGGCCGGTGCGGTTTGGGTTCGGGCTGACTAACGGTTTGGGCTAACGGTTTAGAATTGTGTTTACTAACGATTTGAGTTTGGTTTATGTTTTTGAGTTTGGTTTTATTAGTGGTATGCTTTGAATACTTTGTTGATATGTGAAATTTATCAAGAGTATATGAACACATATAAGTATTAAGTTATCTCCAAGTTTTTTGTGTTGGGTGTTCAAAATCAAAAACTTTTTTTCTACAAAGAAATAAAACTTACAGAACTAACACACAAAAGAAAGTTGGCATCTTGATGAATTTTAGTGGGTTGTCTTTGCTTATTTTCCTCCCCCTTCTTGACACTAGTAAAAATGGATCAAAATAAAGCATTAAAAGATTTTCAAATGATAATACACTTGCTAAATATTTACTAAGCCCATCTTCCAAATGACTAACGCGTTAGCTACAACACTGCGCACAGTCGATCGCACAACGCCTAGTATCCATCGTTTACGGCTAGGACTACTGGGGTATCTAATCCCATTCGCTCCCCTAGCTTTCGTCTCTCAGTGTCAGTGTCGGCCCAGAAGAGTGCTTTCGCCGTTGGTGTTCTTTCCGATTTCTAAGCATTTCACCACTCCACCAGAAATTCCCTCTGCCCCTACCATACTCCATCTTGGTAGTTTCCACCGCCTGTCCAGGGTTGAGCCCTGGGATTTGACGGCGGACTTGAAAAGCCACCTACAGACGCTTGAAAGCTTTGACAAACTTGATGTTTGTATATTCCAAAGCAAAACAATTAAGGAAAACAATAGATACTTGGGGTTTTCTTGTCTTTTACATTTAAATTTATTTTATTTTATTTCTTTATAACGGGTTTAATGGGTTGGTTTAGGTTCGGGCTAGTTTCGGGCCAAACGGTTTGGGCTAACGGGCCACACACGGGTTGGCCCGGCCCAGCCCGAACCATTGTGGGCTGAGGTTGTTCAGCCCAAACACAACCCATTAAGCTTCGGTTCGGGCCGGTTCGGCCTATAGCGGGCCGGTTCGGTCCGGTTTTAACGGTTCGGGTTAGGTTTTGACACCCCTAATTTTAGTAGATGCATCTATAAAATGATCACATGTATGTTCATTATGAGTTTGCATTTGGTATTTACGAAATTGTTTGCTCAAATAATTAGATTAAGAGCACAATTTATGGATTATAAGATAAAGACAGTTTGTCTTGATAATGCTGGTGAATTTACATCTCAGGCTTTATGATTATTGTATAACAACTGAGATCACAGTTGAATAGCCTATTGCTCATGTTTGTATCCAAAATGGTTTGGTAAAATTATTTATTAAATGTCTCCAATTAATAACTAAACCATTGTTTATGAGAACAAAGCATCATTTGTACACATCAGGCTAAAATGTTGTCATAAATTCTCCCTATTACAATTGGCTTATGGTCAGAAGCAAAATATTTATCATCTCAAAATTTTTTTGGATGTGCGGCTTATGTTCTAATTACTCCACCATAGCGCACAAAGATGAGTTCCTAAACAAAGTTAGGAATATATGTTGGATATGAATCTCCTTATATAATTCAATATATTGTCAATGATAGGAGATTTATTTAATGAATTAGTTTTTCCAACATGAGGGGGAGAGAATAAACAGTTGAAAAAAGAGATTGATTGTATGCATTATCATTATCTCATTAGATCCTTGCACTGAGCACTGTGAACTTGAAGTTCAAAGGATAATGTAATAAATATTATACTGTCAGATTTGCTGATCTGCTAAGAGTTAGTAAATCTCATATTCCAGCTGTAAATGCTCAAATTAGAATTGGATGTCCCAGTAGGACAATCTATCAGTGCAAATGAAATTAAACCACGTTTAAAACGTAGAAGATCAATCGATTCCAAGGATAAAATCCTATAAAAGGAAAGGAGCAAATGATCAAGATGATCATAATATGGAGACAGTTGATTGTGAAGATCCTGAAGACATAACTTTCTTTAAAACCCCAAAAGAGGTTTAGGTACCTGAAAATAATGAAGAGATCTCGATTAGTTATGTCATTGCAGGAAAAAGATGAAATTGAAAATATAAAGTTGTCGAAAACAATTTTTGCATATAATGTTTTTGTTGAAATAATGCAACAAGATGAGGATCTTGAATATAAATTTGTTGATAAATATATTGAAGAAATGATTGGTCAAAATGTACATACGCAATTCAAGTAGAATTGAATTCACTTGAAAAAGTGGACCTGTAGTCCAACATTTGAAGATATAAAGCCAGTGGGGTACAAATGAGTTTTCGTGCGAAAAATAAAATGAGAAAAAGAATGAAATTGTGATATATAAATCATTAATTATGGCACAAGAATTTTTGCAGAGGCCTGGCATTGATTATATAGAAATATGTTCTCTTGTGGTGGATGCAATCACCTTCAGATATCTTATTAGTCTGCCAGTATATGAAAATTTTGACATGCGTCTAATGGATATTATTACACCCTATTTATATGGCTCTCTTGAGTATGAAATTTATATGAAAATCTTTGAAGGATTCAAAATATCGGAAGCACATAAAAATTCCTAGGAATTTGTTTAATAAGAATTCAGAGATGATAATGACATATATGATATAATCTCCTCAGTGGATATTTACTAAATGAAGAATATATGATCCAATTTATTATTGTGCCTTTATTAAATGATATGGATCTAACTTTGTTATAATAAGTGTATATATTGATATTATCGAAACTCTTGAAGAGTTTCCAAAAGCATTAGATTATTTGAAGAAAGTTGAAATGAAAATCTTGAAAATACAATGTTTTGTCTTGACTTATAAATTGAGCATTTGACGAATGAAATATTCGTTCATCAATCAATTTATATATATATATATATATATATATATATATATATATATATATATATATATATATATATATATATATATATATATATATATATATATATATATATATATATATTTTGAAGCTTTTCATAGAAAAAGTACATCCATTGAGTACCCCAATGGTTGTGAGATCGCTCAATATAAAGAAATATTTATTTTCGACCCCAAGAAAACATTGGAGAATTTCTTGGTCCTGAAGTACCATATTTTAGTGCAATTGGGGCATTGATGTATTTTGCTAATAGTATAAGACCAGATATAACATTTTCTATAAGTGTATTAGCAAGATTTATCTCTTCTCCAATACGAAGACACTGAAATGTTATAAAACATATATTTCGGTATATTCGAGAAATTAGTAACATGATATTATTTTATGAGTGTGGACATCAATTTACTTGTTTTGCAGATGTAGGAATTTTATCTGATCTATATAAAACTAGATCTCAAACAGGCTATTTATTCACAAGTGAATGTTAGCTATTTTATATTTGGTTAAGATCAATGATACAACACATTCAGGAAGCATGTGGTCTTCTACTAGAAGAAGGAGTTTTAACAATATTATATGAAGATAATGCTGCATGCATAGCTCAATTGAAGAAATAATATATCAAAAGAGATAAAACGTAACATATTTCACCAAAATTCTTCTTTATTCATGGTCTTCAATGAAATGGTGAAATCAATGTTCAAGAAACTCGTTCAATTGACAATTTGATAGATTTATCTAGTGAGAAGTTGCATACTTCAAATCTTGAGAGCGTTATGTATTGGATATACGTAATTAACGATACTCAATGATATTATCTTTAGGGGGAGTAAAATACATGCTGCACTCTTTTTCCCTTAACCAAGGTTTTGTCACACTTGGTTTTCCTGGTAAAGTTTTTAATGAGGTAGCACCAATATGTATTATTTAGATATATATACTCTTTTTCCTTCACTAAGATTTTTTCCCACAGGGTTTTTCTTAGTAAGGTTTTAACGATGTACATTATCTATTGATGGACATCCAAGGGGGAGTGTTATAAATAATATTTATTATGGATGTCCATTACCCCAAAGAGATTGTACTTCCAATTGAAGATCTCAACTACATTAGGATGCAATATTGGTGAAGATTACAACCATCTCATTACACAATGTTGGTAGTCAATATTTCCATTCTATGCACCTCTTATCTTGGGTGGCATTATATATTTCCATATCAAGATTATCTTATTGTGTGTGAGAATCATATATTGTATTTCTTTGTAGACTCTGATATTACCATATCAGAGAAGATGCCAGTTCCATTATAAATATGTAATGACTAACTCAATAGAAGAGCTGACCTGATCTTGTCTTTCTTCTTTATATCATATATTTTCTCTTTATTTTACAACACAATTGTGTATAACAAACTTTTTTCTAGGTATCATAAAAATAAAATTCACATCACGGTTGTTACTTCATTTTAATTTTACCTTCTAGTCATATCGAAAGAATTTACATAGCCACAACACAAGCATGAAGAAAAAAATAGCAGACAAAAAACAAATATTAATGCAAGTTTTATGATTGAAGGGTTAACTCACTGCACGCCCTGTTCGATTCACTAGAAAGAGATTGAATTTCTTCTTCCTACGTAATTCAATAT
The DNA here is from genome assembly GCF_041222555.1 of Hakea prostrata. NCBI lineage: Eukaryota > Viridiplantae > Streptophyta > Magnoliopsida > Proteales > Proteaceae > Hakea > Hakea prostrata. Next base: position 36,788,066 of record NC_142609.1, read on the forward strand.
GGATAACAAAATGAGAGCAGTTAAATCTTTCAAATCCAACCATCAGAGGTATTGTCATCTACTGTTTGCGCAATTCCGTGGCACTGCATCGCACTGGACAATTCACCTACTCCCCCGTCTAACCAAGGAGAAGAATCTAATTACTAAATTCAATCCAACTATAATCTCACTTCTTCACTAATCTCACATATAAATTTGCAAATCTCTGTTGCATCTTCACACCTCAACACACATATGATGTAGGGTCATTGGGCCACAATTTAATCTCTAAAGTGTTTTAAAGCCCATGATTGATGGGTTGGAAATCGGTTAATCTATCCTATTCGGTAAAAATAGGGCCATTCAAGACAATGAGTCAGCTATGCTATTGGTCTCCCTTGTCAGAAAAGAAAAACTGCAAGAAAGAAAAGAGGCTACAAAATACTAAATTTTGAACCTTACTCTGGCTATTCATATATCTTATTTATTACTATAAGGTTAATTCAGGTGATAGTTGTAGAGGTGTGAATTTTCATTTATGCTTCAAGATTTGAAAGACAATCAATTGTATAAACTCGTCGAGAGGGATTCCTGCGTGCTTGTGTTGTGATTTTTATTTGGTATTTGTTTAGCTTAGACGAAAGATATTAGGGTCATGCTTTCATTTCGATGTTGAATTTTCTCTGTGCTTTCCTAAAATAGAATCCTAATGGGATAGTAGGAGAGTGCATTTTAGAGCACAATTTTCTTTACTGATTTTTGTTCCAATTATTGATCGATTTGCTTCCATGAAAGCTCCATCAAACGGTACCTTGCAAATTCTAGAGAAGGTATTTCCTTCCTTGATTATTTGTGTCATCCTTCCTTTATGCCTTTAATTGAACTTCCTTGCTTGGTTTGCGTTTTGTTTTTTTTTACCATGTATACTTCCCTCTACTGAAAGGATTGTTTGCTTGATTGGAAGTCGATTGCTCTCTCTTTGTTTGTACCTTGAGTCGTTACGTTAAAATACTAGAAGAACAAGAGGGAAGAATATGAATTGTGGCTTAGTGCATAATAGAGAATAAGTCTGATAAAGAAGGGTAGATGAAATCTTTTCACTCAACCATCAAAAGGGTGTAATGGTCTTTACAATTGTACAATTAACCATTCTAAAGAAATAGACCTGTGTGTTTTTAAAACAAAAATTGGGGTGTCAGTACTTTTAGGCCTCCATTTTGGGGTGCTCGTGCAATTTGCTTTTAATATTATATATGAAATAGCTACCCTCTTGAAGAGTATTCAAGAGTGCCTAAGTTGGCCCGGACAAACCTCAGTTCTCCTTAAAAAAAAAAAATTCATACATGTCTTTTTGCCCTAATGGCTTTAACTTGTTTTATCACGCCTTGAGCCTAGGGCCAAGGCCAGGGCAGTTTTTGTGATCAAGGTAACAATATGAATGTGTAAATTATTTCATATGCAGTCAATAAGGGTCGTACCCACGACTTCTTCATCACTAACAGGTGTTGGTCTTACAAACTAAGGGTGTCAACCCCCCCCCCCCCCCATTTTTTTTTTTTTTTTTTTATTTTTTTTTTTTTTTTTAACAAATTTTCCAAAAAAAATAAAAAAAAAAAAAACCTTTTTTTTTTTTTTTGTTTTTTTTTTTTTTTTTCCCCCCTTGCATTGATACTTATGAAAAGACAACTTTAATGAAACTTTCTTTTCGCCTCTTCCGGTGTGCTATTCACATTGGAACTGTTTGGGGTTTTGTTTCTTATTTTTATTTATTTGGGGGGTCGAGTGGCGGGGGGGGGGGTTCCCCCCCCCCCCCTTGAGAGTTTTATGATTGTTTATTTAGTTTTCTAACTAATATGAATCAGATGATTGTAGGTCATTATTCTCAGAATCACTATACTACTGTTTTTCATTTTCAACTTAATCCATAAAAGTCCTAGGGATTCATTTATTTTAGGCCAATATTTATGTACAATTTTTTTCTTTTAATGTTTGAAAGTAAATTTTTTATTCATACAAAAAAAAGTAGTTTTTTAATCAATTTTCTTGTCCTTTTTAATTTGGAAATCAAAGTAAAATAGATTAGACAATCGAATAAAAGTAGGAATTTGCTTTGAAATGCAGAAACTTTAGAATACAAATAGGAATAAAATAATATATTCATTAATTTATATTAATTTTATTTGTATTATCCGTTTAAGACAGTTTAGTCAATACGAGGGTCTGGGAAGTAAGAAAGCTAGCCGTTAAGAAGTCTATAACTGCGAGAGTTCGAGTCAGACTTTGTTTTTAATTTTAAATTCTTATATAAATCTGATTTTATTGTTTCTTTTTTGGTTTGTAATTGAATTCCCACACTGAGCTGCGCTGAGCAAGAAGGACATCCATAGTAGATGGGGATGGTTTTCTAGGATTAAATTCCAGTTCAACTCGTACTTGAAATCCAACTTCAACTCAAATTAGGAATTCTACTTCTCAATTGTCATCGAGAAATCTTATAAATTCTGTGGTTCGAAGCTCAAGACTTACATTCTCTTTGTTCGCTCTCCTCTCTGCTTAGTGTTCTGCTTCCTGTTACTCTTCTCGATAATCTTTTCTCTACTTAGTGTTCTGCTCCCTATCAATCGTTTATTTCTTCGCATTGTCACTGATAGAAACAACTATTCATGGAAGTGATTATACGAGATGTTTGGCGCTCAAATTTTGAGCAAGAGATGGTTTCCATTTTGGGTATAGTCCACGACTATCCATGTATATCGTTCGATTCTGAGTTTCCAGGGTTTCTGCAAAATAGTCCGAGATATGCAGAGGAGACCGAGAGATACGTAGATTTGAAGTTCAACGTGAATAGGTTGAAGCCTATACAGTTCGGTTTTACATTCAGTGATTTTTACGGCAACCTCCCTCCATCAGGTGGTGTCTGGCAGTTTAATTTTTCAGATTTTGATCCCGAGGAAGACCTTCATGTTGCTGCATCCATTGACTTACTCCGCCAGAATGGTATAGATTTTGAGAAAAACAAAAGGAAGGGCATTGAGATGAAAGTATTTTCCAATAGGTTTAAGAGTGTCATTAAGTCTCAAGGTGCCAGGATTAAATGGATAACTTTCCATGGTTTCTATGACATCGCTTACCTTTTAAAGGTATTGAGTTATGGAAAACCCATGCCTGAATCACTCCAAGAATTCATGCTTGTTGTAAGGTTAACCTTCCCTAAGCTCTACGATTTGAAATTCATGGCTAAATTCTTTCATGGGTTTTACGGTGGAGAGCTGGGTTTGGATCGAATGGCGATGATTCTTCAGGTAAAAAGAATTGGACAGCAGCATCAAGCAGGTTCTGATAGCCTGGTAACACACGGCGTGTTCTCAGCCATGAAGAAGAAGATGTTTTATCTGACTGAAGATCCATTCCAAGGTTTTCTCTATGGAATCCGTTTTAGGAGCACTGCGATTCGACTTCCATTTGTGCCAGTGCCATCTGTCTTCATCCCTGTAGTTGTTGGTCCTAGCCGGTCTCCTTATTGCCCATTTGTTCCCCTTCCTGTACTTGTGGGTCCCAGACGGTCTCCTTATCGTCCAATTGTTACCCTTCCACACTATGCGCATGCAGTGTAACATCCTTTCCTTTGTGATCGATGTAAAATCCCCTCTATACTGTAAAGATTGTGGTTTACTATTATGACTACTTTGTGTTGGATTTTTTATTTAAATTTTCTATTTCTTCGTATTTTATTTCCTCCTTGTTCTATTTCACTTTTAATTTAATTTCACCCCTAGCTGAGTTTAAATCCTCTGCGTCGCATAAAGGAACGACCATCCAACAGCTTCTCTGGAAGTGCACCCACTACGCGTGTAAGAAACACAAATCAAAGTCATTTGAAAGTTTTTCACTTATTTCCCGTTAAACCGTTTGCAAAGGATTCGTTCCATTCATCTGATCCGATATGGTTAAACCAAACCAAAAAAAAAAAAAAAAAAAAAAATTGCACATCATTGTATACGTTGACTTTCAGAATTTTGAAATTTCAATTAATAAGGTTTGGAATGGGAAGTTACTTCTTGAATGCAGATTCACATGTGCAAATACCTTGCATGGTAGGTTATTTATCAACTGAATTCACACTTCTGAGTTCAACTTTTTGGGCATGAATACTAAAATTTATTTTGTAAATTTGATACTAGACAGGGGCAAATTATTAAGATTTAAACATGGTTTGAATTCAATAAACTAAAAGTTCTTCCACTTCTTTGCCCCATTCAGACAACTTCAAACAATTTGATGTCCATCATCGAAGGGGTGGCAAACGAAATATTTGATTTCAAAATTAATTTAACGGTTTTACATTTATGCAATTAGAATCCGACAAAACATCCAAACCTCCCCTACAAAATCCAATTCTAATTGTTGAATCTAGACACTTAATAGCATCGACATACATCAAAACTAAAATGTGACAGGTAACTGGTACAATGGAGTTCCCACACATAACATAACAGAACCTAGTTGTAATATCTCACACTAGATATATCCACTCAGAAGAAGAAAAAGAAGAATAAGCATGAGAAGGAAAGCATATGGCGTGTGGATCTTCCAGCAATATGTGAGTATAGAAGATGTATTTAACATTTTAGTGTCGAGCATAGTAATCAGGAGGAGAGAGTCTTGAGTATGAGAGCGGTAGAGAGAGAGAGAGAGAGAGGGTCTGTGCTGCTAGAGATGAGTCTTTCCATTTTTGCTGGGAAGACCGACTCTTGAAGCAGCAAAAGGGAAGCAAGAGATCATCAGACCACCATTCATTAAATGGTATGCTTAGGAAGGCCAGTTTGTAAGTTTCCTTGAGTGGCTACCGAGCGTCATATTAAGTTCTAATCTTTTGGGCATCTTTTGCTGCTTTTGATTCATTGAGTTAGTGAATGCTGTTTCAATTTTGATGAGTATTTGCTCCCTTTCATTGTTGCAATTGAAATACTGATACAATATTTCCCCACTTTTAATTGCTTTCCTTCAGTTTGAAGATACTGTAGATTAACAAAGGGTTATGAATGCAAAATTCTCAGTTGAAGACCCCTTCATCTCAACTCCATATAATAGTAACACAAAGCTCTAATTTACAGAAAGATGGTAATTTTTTGTGTGATAAACAGGGAAAGAGTAAGTTCATCTTTGACAAGAGATTACAGGTTTGGATGTATCCTTCTTCCCTTATCCAGGGTCATTATCCTTGTTTATGACCCATTTTTGATTCTACTGTCCATACAGATGGGTTTCTTGATCAATTTCTTTGATTGCTCAGTTGGTCAGTTTCAGAGAACAATGAATGGTAGAATTGGATATGAAAATACGGATCCAGTTGAAACAAATGAGTGGCTACTATATTAGTTAGCAACATTTTCCCACAATATTAACAAGATTCCTACTGAGGGCATTCTATATCATTCAATCCTGAAAAATCCTTGTAAGAATACAAGTAGCCATTGAAGTTTAAAAATCTTAACTTTCTAGTTTTTACAACTTAATTTGATACCAAGAATTACAATATTTTATGTACCAAGACTTGAAACAAAATTATCCCTTCGAAAGCTTGAGAATTTCTGCTTCAGTGGTGTGGGGCTTCCTGGAATAATGTGGCTTCGTTACTTATATTCTCACTGGACCTGCTGGTGGCTAGAGAGAAACCAAGTCCTTACTGTGAAGATTCATTAGCTATTGTTATAATGATGTAGTAACAACTTTTCCATTTGCAGTGTTTCAACTAGGACCACTACTGTGTAAGAACAGTGATTCTGGTCCAATTAAGAAGATGCTAAAGGAATGAAATACCAATATTATAAGAAAAATCTTAATTGTAGGGATAGCACCAGATTTTGTCTTCATCTCTGACCATTGGTGGAGTTTTACTTCAAACCCATTAATATCCTTCCCTTGAAAATAAAACCTCACCAGGATTTAACCACTACCAACTTTGTTTAATGCCATAACAGCAAGAGGAATATAAGATGACAGAATCACAGGTTGGCCTAATAAGAACTGTTACAGCAAAGAAAGAAAAGAAACTTTCCAGTAGTAGTTACACTATGAGCATACATAACATCTCTCCGTCCCTTTCAGAAAGGAATATTTTGAAGTGCTGTTGAGAAAGTTGACATCAAAATGCTTCTGAAGCTATATTGAAGTTCAACAGCTTCAGGTTAGCAGCAGGTCTACTAGGGATCAAATCCTTAATGCTCATTCCATATCTTATGAGATTTGGTCCATTCCTCTGTTTCCAGATTCCAATCCCAGACTCTCCACCAGGAAATCCTTCAAGTAAAAACACAAAATTAGAGAACCCATTTGATCATATATCATTTGCAGTTAAGAAATGGCATCAAATTAACAAAATAATCGAAAATGAGGTGAAAGAAAATTAAGAAGAGTAAAGAGAGTAGAGAAGATGATTGATTAAGTTGCAACAAGAAGAACAATGCAAAACTACCCTTAGCAGAGATACCATTGGAAAGCTGGAATTGACAATTCCTGGAGTGGGTCATTGGCAGTAGCACCACGTGATATTGGCACGGCTCAATCAAATAATAGAGCTCGAATCTCAGACGAGCTCCACTTTCTAATTGAACCGGACCAATATCCCGTTAAACAACACCCTTCAACTCCCTCTAACTCTTTCTTGGTTTCCATGTCTCAGTTTGATTCTCCACCCCACAAAAACCAAAATATGATAAGATAGAAGAGAAGCCATACTTAACCTTAATAAGCATTGTGCATATATGAACAAAGAAAGAAGGAAAAGAAAGCAATGAAAGACAGAAAATGGGAAGAGAAACAGAGGAAATGTAGGAAGTAATGAGGTGGTGAAGAAGGTATCTGAGATGGGCAAAGAAGAGGTGTTCCATAAGTAACTCTTTATGAGAAACACAAGAACGAAGTGACATTGAATTCTACAACGACCCAACAGGAAAGGAGGTGGTGAGCATTAATTTGATTAGTACTTGATAGGCACCATAAGAAAAAAAATAAGGAAAAGCTCAGCGATGCACTTTAATTCCTCAGCTTTTGTTCTTTGTATTTATGAGAGATTTTAATGAGATGGGCGTGGAAGGATGTTTGGTACTGCGACCTGTCAATATGGTTTCCTCACTAGGAACCCTTAATTTGTTGGGTCCTTTGCGTCTAAGAAGGGCAGCAAACTAGCAATGTTAAAAAGACAATGGATAGTATACATCAAGATCAGATATAATCAATAGGTTTTTTTTCGCTCTAAATTGAAAATCTAGGGCCGTTAAACCGGTTCTAGTACTTTTAAAAATTCTAGCCGAAAACGTAGTCGATGGACAGTAGGTGAATATTCTTATATTATTCCTTGTTGATTTAGAGAGACTGAGGATGTTATGGTTAACTGAAAGATGATTATCAATTCAAGGACGAAAGGTGATCTTGTCTTCTCAAGTTAAGAAGGGATAGAAAAAATGCTTCAAGCCAACGTCTAACTACCAAGTGCTACTAGGGATGAAGCCAGGATTTTACATTGAGGCAGATCACAATTGACCTTTATGCCCATTGTCTTTATCCTTAAATAAGACAAAAGTTTGGGGAGGAGGCAATGCTCATATTTCATATACAGAAATAGGGTGACATGACCAAAAAATGAAAGAAAGATGACCAAATATGCAGAGCCATAGCCCCCCTGGCCTGGGGCAGCTCCGCCCTTATGTACTACAATATTGAAATAACCTATGTCATACTCCTAGGAAAAGCTTGACAACATTCCCCCAATACATGAGAATGAAGACTTGTTTAAGAAAACGAGAATTTTCTTATATAAGATATATATTTTGAGAAAATTTCACCAACACCTCAGGATAATTGGCCAAAAGCATAAACATCTCGAAAATATATGAAATTGGTAAAGGCACTCCAAAATGTTTCTTAAATTTGCAAGATGGTTAACTTTGTTAGCAAATTCCATTAAGTCATGGTTAGATAATTTCATAATTTTTATATTGCCCTTAATCTCTCAAGACTTTACAATGCTATCCCTTGTAAAATAGAATTATAAGTTTCATCTCCTTTCTTCCTCTATGAATACATTTTTTTTTTTTTTTTTTTTTTTTTTAAAAAAAAAAAAAAAAAAAAAAAAAAAAAAATACATCCCCCTTCACAAAAAAAAAAAAAAATATTTTATTTTTTGTGGCGCGCCTTCTTCTTGCGGGAAGGAGGAAAAAAATAAAAAAGAGGGGGGATTTTTTTTATAAAAAAAGAGAAAATATATTATTTCTCTCTAATCCCCCCACGCTAAATAGTCAGTATATAAACTTAAACTGAAGTAATTCAAAAAAATATAGTGAAGTAAAGAATCTCCTCTACTAAACTGGCACTTATAAATAGATACATATCATCATCCACAAATCAAAACCTAAAGGACCATAATAGAATTGATATAAAATTTGAAACACTAGTGCAAAAACAATTGATAGATATAATAGATTGCAAGTCCAACGTATGTTTACATAATTTTCTTTTTTCAATTAAAATGATTTTAAATGGACCGCATAATGCGGGTTTGTGGGCTTTTTTTTTTTTTTTTTTTTTTTTTTTTTTTTTTTTTTTTTTTTTTTTCCTTTCCCCCCCCCCCCTTAGGGCCCGCTTCCCAAACGTTAAACCGTTTTGAGATTCAACCCAAATATTCTTGGCCAGAAACAGCAAGTTTTGCATAAGGTCCGGGTAGACGAATTTGTTTTTAACCTAAAAAAGCAGACGTATTTAATACAGAAGCGTTGCGGGGGGTGTATTAGGAATTGAATGCTTTTGATGCAATTTGCATACTTTGCCGGTTTGGTATTAATGGTAGAGATCAACTGGACAGAAATTGTAGGTCCCACCGTAACAGCTAATTAATCCCCTCCAACGTATTTGCAGAAGCATTTAATGCCTCATTCTTTTAACTAAAATAGGAGATGTAGTCAGTAGTAGTGGGACCTTGTGTTCCTACACAACATTGTTCGAATTTTCAAATTCAACAGGTAAGCATTAGCTTTGTGAACTACCAGCACAAGTACTTGCTCTTCTACTAACATAGTCCCATCGAAGACCTAGTATAGTAGTATAGTCCACAAAAGCCAATAGCAATTCCATGCTTAGGTCAAAGAACTTAGAATCATTAGACCCGCCCAAAGCAGGAAGCAGAGGATGAGAGGAGACTCGAACCCAAGACATGGGGACAATCAAACCTTATGGGAGTGAGTTTGGGATCACTAGACCACCACCCTGGTAGTTCTTAATCATTTCCTTTGAGTTTCTATTTTCATATGTTTTTCCCACACAAGTTGTTCCAAAAAAAAAAAAAAAAAAATGTGTGTTCTCCTTTATTTTCTTGATTACCATTTGAGTTTCTTTTATATATGACTCACATAAGTTAGGGAAAACTCTTGTTATATATAAATAATTCAATGCAATACTACATGTAACACACAATTAACAATCTCAGCAAATCTTAGTTAAGTCTCATATATAATGACTAAAATACCTTTTTATTATCAATTTACTAAATTATCTTCATTTTTCATTCCATAGCCAACATATCCATCTTTTTTCTGTGCATTGCTGAAAACTAATCACCATCCTCGAAAACCACCAGATCCTCTTACTCTATTGGCCACCACTACCTCCACTTACTCCTTGTTGGAAATCACCCACCACCTTCCCTCGTCGGAATTCTGATTTTTGGTGTTCGACAAATCATCCTTATATTCTACATACATATAGAGTTGGAAATGACATCATCACTTAAGCCCAATCCTTATGGGGCATTTATAATTAATTTTCTTGAGGGATAGTATATGCATTGATTCTTACCCCCCAAAAAAGAGTATATGCATTGATGACAAACGCAGGGTATACGTAATCTGCTCTTCTTTCTATTATTATTTTTGGGTAATTTTCATCTGGACCCCCTGTAGTTTCAAGAAATGATTAAATAAGGACAAGTTTAACATAAATTGTTAGTTTAAGAAACTTTGTGACAAGAATACCTTGTGTCCTTTAGATTTTTTTATTTTAATTTTAATCTACTAAAATAGATACTATAAAATAAATAAATAATAAATAGTCATCGGATTCATTGAACAATTACTGGAAGGCTTCTTCTTCTTCTTCTTCATCGCTGCCGCCTCCAACACAGACAATCATTGCTGCCGCTGCCACCTCCGCCACCTCAGCCTCCCGGGTGATCCTAGAACAATTCAACGACACCCAATTCCATAAACTTGGGGAGTTACGGTTCTACTGAGGCTGATTCCAATCTTTTTCAAACAACCATGGTTACACTTGGTCGAAGCTTCTTTAGACAGAATAGTTCACCGGCAGAATTTCTTGCTCAGTTGAATTCTCCTTTAGGTATTGGATGCGAATGAGTTCAAGTAAGCTTTATGAATAGCCAAGAGTTTCCTCCGTTGCCTGATATCCGAACTAATAAACGTCCCACAGAAAGAAATTTTGAACAAGAGGCGTCTACTTTGCCTCATGTGGTAACAATCTGAGCCGGATTTTGATGAGTCTATAGCTTCTACTGCGCGGAAGGTAATCGCATTTGAGTTCTTAAGCTACGCATTTTTTAATTATAATTGCGATTCCCTGGTGTGGTTGTGGATTAGGTGTTGGTTCCTGTTGCAAATGGCACGGAACCTATGGAAGCTGTGATCATGATCGATGTCTTGCGAAGAGGTGGAGTTGATGCCACTGTAGCGTCCGTAGAAAAGGAGCTTCGTGTTGATGCTTGTCACGGAGTGAAATTCATGGCGGATGCTTTGGTTTCTGATTTTCCCGGAGAAGGAAAAGATTACAATATGATTTCTCTACTTGTAATATCTTTGGCTATTGTTTTATGATTTCTCTAGCTTTAGTATTTATGGCTATTATCTTATGTTTCCATCGTCATCAAGCTTTTCTTTTGTTTGGAATTCAGTTTTATTTTATAGATTTAGGGTTGGAAATTGGTTTAACAAGTGGCGGGGGCACCGGTGGCTATGCCGGAGGCAGTGGCGATGATGAAGAAGAAGCCTTCCCGATAATTGTTCAAAGTGAATCCGATGACTATTTATTATTTATTTATTTTATAGCATCTATTTTAATATATTATAATTAAAATAATAAAAAAATCCAAAGGACACAAGGGTATTTTCGTCATAAAATTTATTAAACTAACAATTTATGTTAAGTTTGTCCTCATTTAATCATTTCTTGAAACCACAGGGGAGCCATATGTAAAAGAAAACTTAAAGTAGACTAAAAGTGACCTGGACCAAACCTTAGGGGGTCCAAATGAAAATTACCCTTTATTTTTTTAAGAAATTAATCAAAGAGAAACAATAGTCATCGGGTGATTGGGTCAGCCTTGGGTCATAAACCAATGGCTCCGACCCATTCTTTTTCCAATCCGAAAGTAAAACTATAAAAATATGGTGATGCCTCTTACGTAAATAAGAACGTAAAGTAACGGTATTTCTGGTGTTAAAATAAGAGGAGACATGTCACTTTTTTTTGGGTAGGAGAGGAGACATGTCACATGAGAATATTAAGGGTGTCGATTCGGTACAGTATTGGTAATTCGATATGGTACGGTACGGTATTGAATTTGAAAACCTCATATCGGAACCTTACCGTATCATATTTATAAGGTATGGTATGAAAACGGTATTTTAAAAAACGGTATAAAATCGGTATGAAAAAAACGGCACGATTCGGTATATGGTTCGGTATGAAAATCAGTATAAAACCCACTCTTTTTTATTATGAATTTTTTAACAATTCATTAGTATCTATCTATATGGTCTTTAACCCATCTCCCCCACAATTTTGAATGTTCGATTTGTATTTCAATCCCTTTGTAAGGGCATCTGTCATGTTCTATATTCATCAATTAAAGTGATCACTTATTGTTTTATTAGATAATTCAGCAAAACTTGCATTAGCCTAATTTGTCTCCTCTTACCATTAAAGAGTGAGGTATTAGCTATCATTGTTGTTGCTTGATTATCACAAAACAAACTTCAAGCTAATCATAGGAATATCCAGGATCAGATCTTTTATCCACTCTATGCCTTATCTCTCCTGAGGCTGGAGAATATAATTATGATTCCATAAAAGATAAAACTCAAAACAATACAAGTTCATCTATTGGATTTCCTTTTAACAGCCACTTCACATAGTGTAAGAATAATCACTAGTAGATTTGTTGTTTATATTTCTGAGCAATAAGATGCATCATAATTATCCTTCCAAAATTTGAGGATGTTCAATTTAAAGAAGAGCATAGTTTGTAGTACCCTTAAGATATCTCATTAACCTTTTGAGGGCATTCCAGGGCTCTGTACTAGGATTACATGTGAAGCAACTCATCATGCCTACTGTATAGGCTATGTCTGGCCTAGTGCAACTCATTACATACATAAGACTACCAATCAGTTTAGAATATTCTAATTGATTCACAGCTTTACCATCTTTCGATACAGGCTGTTATAATCATATGGTGTCTCTACTAGTTTGCATCCACTGTATCCCCATTTAGAAAGTAGTTTTTCAATACAACTACATTGGTTAAGGGTAATTCCTTGTTCAAAAAACTTACTTTCATGCCAAGAAATGATGTCTATAACACCAAGATCCATCATATCAAATTCTTTAGCTAAGGTTTCTTTGATGTCACTCATTAGAGAATGATCAGAACCAAGAATCAGCATGTCGTCTACATATAAGCAAATAATTATGACCTTATTCGACACAAACTTACAGGTAAAGGCATTTATCGAGTTACTCGTTTGAAACCCAAAGCTCTTTACTTATTTTGTCGAATTTTTGTGCCTTAATCTATGTGCTTATTTAAGATCAAATGACTAAATTAATCTATAGTCTTTATGTTTAAAACCTTTCATGACATACCCTTCAAGTTTGTTCATGTAGGTTTTATAATTAATATACTATTTGTCTATATATTCACTCTATCAGAATCCACAAGATTTAAAATCGATATTAATAATTTGATATGAAACAAAAAATCTAGAGACATGTCCTTTTTATTTACAAGACCAAGAATCAATGACACAAAAACATGAGACTGAATCAAAAACACACTAGTGTTATAAAACAAATTTAGACTCTTTCATCCAAATTTTGTTTTCTCTTTCTTGCATTGATTTTATATCAAATGAAGGTCTCTATACTTGGTCAAGTTATTAGATGCATATCTCCATTCAGGTGTTCTCTCTCTTCCCCTCCCTTTTTTCTTCAAAAAAAAAAAAAAATGCTTTAAAAAATGTACAGAAGAGAGTAAGTGGCAGTTTCTTTTTGAATTTCAAAAGTCAGGTGTTCTCTCTCTTCCCCTCCCTTTTTTCTTCAAAAAGAAAAAAAAATGCTTTAAAAAATTTACAGAAGAGAGTAAGTGGCAGTTTCTTTCTGAATTTCAAAAGTGGTAAGCAGCTTGGTTCGCTTAAGCAAGGTTCCGGTATCAAATCCTTGTGGATGCAAAAAATCTCCGCTGGGAGACTCACCGACCACAGCCAGATGTGTGATGCGGGTCGAACTCCGATTTATAAACCAGGGTTGGCAAACAAAAAAATAAATAAAAAAACAAAAGAAACATATAATAAATAGCAACCTAAACAAGATGGATCTCCTATTTCAAATTTCATGGCATTCAACTTGGGTATTTCAATCAAATGTTACCCATCTAATATACCATGCATATAAACTACAAGAAGGGGTTTTGATCAGCTAACAAACCCAGCCACTTAAGAGAAATCATATTCTAGATTTCATAACCAATTTTCTTTATATATAAAAATAATATAAAAAAAATCAAAAAGAGAAAAGATAAAGAGAAAATGAAATGAATATGATATAAAGAGACAAATCTAGTTACATAGAAGTGCTCCCATGTGTTATGGCGGTTGTTCCCATAAGCTCAAATAAAGCCCACGATCTACTTAGAAAATTTAAATTTCTCAAATTCTCTTTCCTCCATTCACTGTGCACAAACGGCCAACCCCACTTAAGAGAAAAGGATAAAAGATTGTTCCCCACCCTCATAGGTGAAGACTCCTCTGCCTCCTCCCACCTCAATGGTTTGAAATCTTTTCATCTTTGCCATCAGAGATTCCATTCTCTTTAATTACAAGACAAAGAAAGTGATCAAACCTTTGGAAGGACTAATCCTCGTAATCACTGAGGTAGCATAGTCAGAGAAAACTTACTGGCACCCATTGTTGACCGGTAATCACTTTCTTCTGAGATGGTGAGAGATCGATCTTCCAAAACAAACGAATCGAGATGAAATCGAATGTAATATACATCGAAGGCTTTAGCGCTTCCTGATTTGCTGCTCTAACAACAGAAGATTGACGCGGTATGAGGAGGTGATCAGAAAACACGCTGGAGATTTCATGGGCGTTTTCAGGATCGTTTTCCTGATCTAGATGCGATCCTTAGGCGGATCCAGCAAACTACTTGAGCTGCAAAGAATACTGATTTGATAACAAACTAATTGAATCGCGAACTTCTTTACACAGCATTCGATTTCCTTTCAGAATTTTACCGAAATTCTTAAAACTAATTGTAATGCTTTAAGATTGTTAGGGTTAGGTTTAAGCACGAGGTTACTTAAAGCATCACACCCTGAGTATCTAGTTTGGAATACTCAGACCGCTGCTTCCGGTTAGTATATATAGTATAAATACTGAATTTTATTGGTAATTGTACTCTCCTACAAAGGCCCATTATACTGTTAGATCGTAACTAATCTAATGACTCATATTAGAACATAAGTTGAGTATTATTTAAATACCTCAACAATAAGTTGGGTATAACTTAAGTACCTCAACACAAGCTGGGTATGACTCAGATACCTCAACAAGTTGTTGGGTACCTTCTGCTGATGTAGCTTGTGTTCCTGAGGTCTACCGACAGTACAAAGAGGCACTTAACCTACTAGAGGAAGAGAAGAAACGAGCCCATGATCTAACGACCTCAATGCAGAGCCATGGTGGAAAGCTCCCATTGAAAATATGGGTTTACTTGAGCTCCAACAGTTTAAGATTTTAATTCAGGAACTGAAGAGAAATGTAGGAAACAGACTGAAGAGCTTGATGCCAAAGATACTGTAACATCCCCTTTCTTTTCTTTCAGTTCATTGGGAGAGGGGTTACTTTGCCACAGATGAAGCTACCCAGAATCCAATTTCTCCAATCATCCCTTATGAAGATACTGTAATATCTCCTTTCTCCTCTAGCAGTTCCGAGGAAGAGTGGGATTGTTTGCAGCAGATGGAGCTCCTCAGATAATCCCCTATGAAGGATCTTTTGCGACCGTAATATATTTTATCGTCGCATATAATCTCGGAACGTAAACTACCAACGGACCGACTAGCACCAATGGGGCTATTTGCTATGGAATATGGGTTTCATACCATATAGTCTAGATAAAATATAAAGTTTATTTAATGATAGTAAGGTTAAATTAGTATGGGGTTTGGACTATTTGCTATGGAAATAAAAAACCGTAGCATGTAGTACAATTAATACTATGGAGTCCGTCCAGTTACTGTAGGATCAAGTATACCATTTGCTAAACTTGTTTCCATAGCATCTAGTCTGCCTAAACTTGGGATTAATCTGCCTATTTGCTACATAAACCGATTTTTGTAGCTATGGTGTTCTAAATATTACGGAAACTTTTTCCCGTGTTATACATTGACTAATTACCACGGTTTCTGTTGTCCGTGACAAAAATTTTTTGCACCCATTTTTCTTGTAGTAAATATTTAAATTTGTATTGTTGTAGCTGAGTTGATTAAATGTGGTTTGGCAATGACTTGTAACTAACATTGCACAAATAATTTTGAGATTCTACGGAATGTCTAAGTAGACGTGTATAATAGAAGAGTTGCATGTACCAAGGAATTGAATGCTGCTAATGCAATTTGAGTGGTTGGATATCTGCCATTATGGTGGTTATGATGCTCATGAATACGCGACTTTACCCACAATGCGGCTGAGTGGAGGAGGCATTTTTTGCTGCTATATGAGCTTCTACAATTGGTAGTTCATGAAGGGACGTTCGTTGGTCGTGAAGAATTTCTGCTTGAACAACATGCTAGTGAAAATGTGAAATCATCGAGTGCAAGTACTAGTTTTGATCTGGTGGTGGTTGATGTGGTCGAGGCTGTCGAGCATTCATATTCAGGACCCAAGCCATGAAAAATGCCCAGGATTAAATCAGATTTTGAAACAGGACTTGCGCACCTGCGAGGTTATCAGCTATGTTCTTCATCTTTTAATATGTTCTAGCATACAAGAGTTGACTTCCTTCAGTTGGAAAAGCTGGTATTTCAGTTCCATCACATAAACTGGAACTAGGATCGATGTATTGGCTCCAAAGTGTGCCATGCTTCATGAGATATGAGACGTAGAAGGTAATGTTGCAGAGGAGGAGAGACACTGCTATCAACTTAACCAAGTAGGTCATGCGCATGAAGAACTAGTGGCGTGAGCTGTAGTTT
The DNA here is from genome assembly GCF_041222555.1 of Hakea prostrata. Taxonomy (NCBI): domain Eukaryota; kingdom Viridiplantae; phylum Streptophyta; class Magnoliopsida; order Proteales; family Proteaceae; genus Hakea; species Hakea prostrata. Next base: position 36,804,588 of record NC_142609.1, read on the forward strand.
TCAGAGTAGGTAGTTACCTCGATCATGCTTGACAGGCAACATATAATAATATTTGAAGAAATCAGAGGAGAAGAAGCAGCAGAGGTAGTTGGGGTTGAAGTTTCATAGGAGGAAGACATTAATTCGGTGACTTATGTTAGCGGCAACTAATACCATATAAAGTTTCAGATTGAAGTTTGCTGAGAGAGAATTTCCTTCATTGTCTTGCTCATGATAGGAAGGTTTTAATCTAACATAAAATTCAAAAAGAGTTACAAGTATAATGCATTTCTGTAGTTGAGTTGAGTGGAACTCATCTTATTAAGTCTATTTTTGAGTGTCTGACAGACTCTAACTTATTCAACAGATTGTTCAAATTTTGAATTTTGTGAATGTTCCATTACAAGTTTGAAGAATCACGGAGGTAGAAGCTGATATCGGTTTTTTATTTTCCTTTTTATTTTTATTTTTTTATATTGAAAATTACATGTGTAGGGTTCACATTATACGTGTATTTTGGGTATTAGCAATCAAATTAAGTGTCTAACTGAAAGTGATTGAGGGTTTTGGCTACTCGGATAATTTTCTATTTTTTTTATCAACTACTAGGATAATAGAGTGTAGTTTGAGGTTTATACTAAAATATCCTCTAAGTAAGTAATGATAGTTTGAGGTTTTAAAGAATATCTAATAACAAAGTTACCATTTAATTGTGAGAATAAACAGAATGGCGTGATTTGTTAGCTTTGCCAGCTGAAAGGGTATGTAAGTGTGAAAATGTTATTATTCATCTAAGAGGGATCTAAGTGTCATTTGGTCAAATAAGAAGGAAGATAAGTATCATTCATTCACCCTTATTAGTAAGTAATTACCATAAGGCATGTGTTGTTTACTTAACAAGGAAAACAATTGAAAAAAAATGCATTTAGTATGAGTAAACAAAATATGCATGATATTTCTTTATTATTGGTTGTCACTAAAAATTTAGTATCCATTGTTTTTCTAGTTTACCTTTTATCACTGTTAGAAAAGAATTATGATGATAAAACTTTTCTTTTTGTAGAATGATAAAACATCGAACAATAAGACTCAGACATTGGTAGAAACCATTGCAACAATTTATTTTGTGAGTATATATTTGTGATGAACCTTTTAGATTACTAATTACTTCACCTAATTTTTTTTTCTTATTCATTTTTTGGTTTCCATTGAAAAATTGATAAATTGAAGCATATTATTAGACTTCTTAGGATTGATTATAGAAATAGTTTCACAAGTAGTCAATTGAAAAAAGAAAAAAAAAAGCCTTAACCACAAAAAAATAGCCTTAACCACTTAAGCTCAATTAAGACCAAACTCTTGTTGGTTTGAGTTTCTTTTGCAATCTTAATGAGGAATCAAAATGAGGGATCTAGTTGGCATTTCGTTTTTGACTGCTCCTTTGTTTAAGGCTTGAGGAATTTCAGGGGAATGCCAATCTTGAGCTTTGTATTAATATTGCTAGATCTGTGGAATGGAAATATACCCAACTTAACTATGTTTTTAATATTATTTTTGTCACTTGTTACTATTGTTGTCATTTGCAAAACTCTATTGAATTTGGGGTAGCATCTCCTGACACGGTAAGTGATTGCAAAACTCTATCGTTGTAGTCTTTTAGCTAATGAGATAAAAGATTTTTTCGACTAATGATACCATTATTGTGATTGCAGAAAGGCTAGTAAAAGACAACGTAAGAGGCGAATGAGGTCTTTGTTTTATTAAGAAGAGCGAACTTCATGAGTTCAGTTTCAGTATTTCGATTAAGAAAACTAAGGAGGAGGAGAGATGTAACCACTAAGCATTGAGGGAAGGACGGATAAGAGCCGGTGATCTTTCTTTTTTGGTTAATACTATAGTCATAAATAACGGATTGCAGTCGTTTGTTTTCAAAACCAATTGAACAAGGGGTGGAGCCAGGATTGAACATTGTGGGGGCTGAATATACTTGGGCCAATGGAAACCCACCGTGGGTCCCATCTCATAAAATTTTATTATATTTTGATGTGTAAGGCCTATATTAAAAATTTAGATAAATTAAGCTGAAATTCTAAGTGAGATTTGAATTTCCATTAATAAGAATGAAAATTTAGGAAAAAGTGTAAGGATTAAAAAAAAAAAATCAATGATTATGATTAGATCTGATAAAATCAATGGCTGAATTCTAACGAGATTCAAATTGCTATTAGTAAAATCAAATTTTAGGAGAAAGAAAGAACAACTAAATAAAAAAAAAGGGATAATTACTATTGCCCCCCTGTACTTTGATTTTATTACTAATGTATCCCCTGTATTTTGCAAAATTACTAATCCAACCTTTAACTTTGTCTATAATTACTAATGCCCCCCTACTGTTAAGTTCCGTTAGTTTACTGATGATGTGGCATCTCCATATTTTTTAAAAATCCCAAAATACCCTTTTACTTATCTCTTTACTTATTTACCCTTTTGTCAAGTTACAGTAATACCCTTAATTAATTGTAGAGAAAAAAATAATCATAATCTGTTTTACTCTAAAAAAAATCACCAAAATAAAGAAATAATAATTGAATAAAATTAAAATAGAAACCGAAGAGGAGGGAAGATAGAATTCAACTCAAATTTGGAAACTGAATATCACCTACTTCGTTAATTCCTTCTCTGGCAAGATTTTGTGGTTTCGTCAATGGTGGGTTAGTAAAGCGGTTAAAAGTTTAAACTCCCATGGGGAGGTGTTACGTTTCGTTTCCAATATTCAAAAAGCACCAGTCCCCCCCCCCCCCAAAAAAAAAAAAAAAAAAATTGTGGTTTCCTTCCCTACGTATGCCAGAGGAGAAGGTGGAAAGCCAAATCGAATTTGAATTTTGCCAATTTCTTTAATTCAAAATAAATAAGTTTAGTGAAGGTGGAAAACCAATATTTTTTTAAGTCAAAATAAATGAAGTTAGGGTAAAATTGACATTTAATCTGGTTTTATAAATGGGGTAGTATCGTCTTTTGATTTCTTAATTTTAATGAAGGACAAAGTGGACATTACATATTCAAACTTAACGGCTACTTAACACCGTTATAAGGAAGGGGGGCAACAGTAATTTTGTAAAGAACAGGGTTTTATTAGTAATAAAATCAAAGTACAGGGGGGCAACAGTAATTATCCCAAAAAAAAATTATACTTTATGAAATGAATACTAGAAATCGTGAGTGTGAGAGAGAGAGGAATAATTTGATAAAGAGAGAGTGGATACTGATAACTATGGAAAATATTTGGAAAATTCCAATGTCTGCTACCTACTCCAATATTTTATGAGATGTGTGAGAAAAAGAGAGAGAAGAAATAGAAATAAAAGAGGAGATTCATGAGAGAATAAATATGAATGAAAATATGAGAAAATATAGGGAGAAATTCATGGATCGTGAATTAGTTTTTAGTTAGAATTTAATCCTTTATTCCTTAAAACTAGGGGTTTAATGATAACCATTTGATTATGATTAAGAATGACACTTGTACCCATCATCTATATCTTACATTTTATTTTTAATTTTTAGAGGGGGTCAAATAGTGGTATTTCACACATAAAGTGAGAAAAATTAAGAAAATATGTAGGCATTTTTAAATTTTAAAAAATCCGAGGGGCATGGCCCCTTGGTCCCTATGTGGCTCCGGTCACTGTTATTTAACGTTGGCCTTACTTTCTGTGAACATTGACCTTACTTTCTTGTTGGTGGACTTATTTTAGATTTGTAATATGCTAAAACACTACACCGTTCGACCCCAAAGTACTGAAAAGAATGGGTTTGTGGGCTTGGAATAGTATTTGCGGAGTCTTACCCAATCTTGAGAAAATGGTCTGGATAAAAATAGGAAATGGGAAAAATACATCGTTCTGGAAAAAAAAATCAACAGTTGCGGAAGCTGCAACCAATTTCAACACTCAAAACAAGGAGTTACCTTTTACTCAAACTTCTCATTTTTATTCAATTTCCAATATAATTTTGTCTAATGAGTCTGATGCATGGATGTCTCTTATCTCAAGCAATGGAAATTTATCTGCCAAATTGGCAAGAAAAACTTTATCACAAACAATAGAAATTTCAACATCTTATAACCTCAAAAGATGGTGGAAATTTTTTGGAGCTTACCTCTTCACCCGAAATTCAAGACCTTCTTTTGGCTACTTTAACTTAAGATGTGAAGGTAATATTAAAAATGGATAAACAGAAATTGACAAATACTAGCAATGTTATCAATAGTGGATATGACTGGTAATTGAATAACTCAAGGGATGACACTAAAATTAACGGATAACTCAGAGAGTGGGACTAAAAATTTCCGTATTTCCAACATATATGGTGTGGGAGCTCAAGATAGAATAGTAGTGATAGGTAGGCTTGCCTTCTTATTGGACTGCTTCAACTTCAAGTCTATTAATTAAACAATTATTTCATTGAACGATCTAAGTTATAACTAAATAAAGAAAATGAATTTGAAATGAAAGATAACACCAATTTGGGAGCACTTGAAATCTGAAATGGTTGTAGAATATGGAAATTTCCAATATCCTAACCTCTTAAAACTTGGATCGAGTCCCTCTTTATGGAAAGGATTTTTATAACCCTAAATCCAAGCCAATTTGACGGTCAGGTTATTCCAGAATTGTCACAAAAAATTCAAAACCCTTCTTCATACCCTTGAAAAAAGACCCATTCTTTTCCCATTATGAAAGTAAATATTAATACTAAATACTGCATAGTAAAACTGTAAAAAGAAAGTGATGAGTAGGATGACTCAAATGGTTCAAAAAATTTGCAAATTTATGGTAGGTAATGGGATAAGAATTTCTTTCTGGAAGGATAATTGGATCACAGCAGAGAAACGCCTTCCAGATGAAGCCACAGGTCAAATTTCAAAAGATATGATGAAAGAAAAAATCTACAATTATGTTGATGACAATTATGAATGGCGATGGGATCGCTTTCAGCATCTCATTCCATTGGAAATATGCACAAAAATTCTAGAACATCCAAACATTTTGCTCTGGAACCCATCTCCAGATGGCTGTTTTTTCATTAAAATGGCATACCAGATGCTTGAGGCGGAGAAGGAGTCTATATCGAATCCAATATTCAATGAAAACTATTGGAAGAAACTATGGGAACTCAAGATGCCAAACAGAATTTGTAATTTCTTGTAGATTCTCAATCACAATCGGCTGCTATCAAATGTTAGATTAAGAAAAATGAAGCTTCAATCTCATGCATCATGCAGATTTCGTTTATGCGAATCAGAGAGAGTACACTTCACATTTTTAGAGATTGTTCATTTGCTCTTGGCATTTGGAATAGACTACTGCCGAAGTCAATGCAAACATAGTTCTTTAGGAGTAATCAAAAGGACAGGCTAACGCTCAATATATGTGGAAAAAGTCAAGGTTGGTACCCAGATTGGGCGATAAAGTTCAGTTGTGTGGTGTATAAAATTTGGCGCTGGAGAAATAGAGAAAGCCATGAAAAAATCTTCACCAGACCAGGAAAAGGTGCAGAGCTTTGTTTAGACCTCTTCAACCAAGTTAAATTGATGTGGGGAACGAATAGAGAGGAAACAATAAAATCCAAATGCCTTAGAAATGCTGGTGGATGGATTAATCCTGAGGAAAAATGGTTTAAAATAAATGTAGATGCACCAGTATGCAAAGGAGAATACAGTCAGATAGGAGGTGTAATTCGCAACACAGAAGGCAGCTTTCTTGGAAGATTCATGAAGAGAAAAATGAAGATGAATATTTTAGAAACTGAATTGCAGGCGATCTATGAAGGAATTAACGTTGCACGCGAAAAGAATTTCATGCCTTTATATGTGAAATCAGATTCTCTCAAAACTATTGATCTGTTAAAGCCTAATACAAAAATACAAGGGAAAGTAGCAAGAGTGGTGCATGCAATAAAGGAAAAAGTTGGAAGCTATGAAGAAATTAAATTCCAACATGCGTACCAGGAGTCCAACTACGCTGCTGACTGGATCACGAAGAGACCGACTTCATTAGAGGAACCTTCGCAATTCTTTCTGGATTCACCACAAGAATTGGAGGAGATCCTATTGGCAAATAAGATTTGCATGCTTGAGTAGTTTTCTTTTTTAGGGTTTCTAAACCCCGTTTATTTGTTCCTCAAAAAAAAAAAAAAAAACTGTAAAAATAACGGTGATGGCTCTTTCGTAAATTAGAACTGTAACTAAGGGTATTTCTGGTGTGAAAAGAAGAGGAGACATGAGATGAGAAAGACGACGATGAGAGAGAGAGAGCGCGTATTTGCAACCTTATTTTAGCTGGTTTCAAATTCCTAAAAGAATATTTTCAAATTCAAATTACTGTTAGTGACGGTAGAATTTGAAAACTAGCTGTAAGAAACTGGGACAATTTATAGCATAGAAGAGTTGACTTCCTTCAGTTGGAAAAGCTGGTATTTCAGTTCCATCACACAAACTGGAACTAGGATCGATGTATTGGCTCCAAAGTGTGCCATGCTTCATGAGACATGAGACATGAGACGTAGAAGGTAATGTTGCAGAGGAGTAGAGACACTGCTATCAACATAACCAATTAGGTCATGCGCACGAAGAACTAGTGGCGTGAGCTGTAGTTTTCAGAGTAGGTAGTTACCTCGATCCTGCTTGACAGGCAACAGATAATAATATTTGAAAAAATCAGAGGAGAAGAAGCAGAGAGGTAGTTTGGGTTGAAGTTTCATAGGAGGAAGACATTATTAATTCGGGGACTTATATTAGCGGCAACTAATACCGTATAAAGTTTCAGAATGAAGTTTGCTGAGAGAGAAGTTCCTTCATTGTCTTGCTCATGATAGGAAAGTTTTATTCTAATATAAAATTCAAAAAGAGTTACAATTATAATACATTTCTGTAGTTGAGTTGAGTGGAACTCATCTTATTAAGTCTATTTTTTGAGTATCTGACGACTCTAACTTATTCAACAGATTGTTCGATCAAATTTTGAATTTTGTGAATGTTCCATTACAAGTTTGAAGAATCATGGAGGTAGAAGCTGATATTGGTTTTTTTTTCTTTTTTATATTGAAAATTACATGTCTAGGGTTCACATTATAGGTGTATTTTGGGTATTAACAATCAAATTAAGTTTCTAACTGAGAGTAATTGAGGGTTTTGGCTAATAGGATTTTTTTTTGTCAACAACTACTAGGATAATTGAGGGTAGTTTGAGGTTTACACTAAAATATCCCCTAAGTAAGGATAGTTTGAGGTTTTAAACAATATCTAATAACAAAGTTACTACTTAATTGTGAGAATAAACAGAATGAAGTGATTTGTTAGCTTTGCCAAGTGAGAAGGTAAGTAAGTGTGCAACTGTTATTATCCATCTAAGAGGGATTTAAGTGTCATTTTGTCAAATATATAAGAGGGAAGAAAAGTAGAGCTTCACTTCAGTGCTGTGCATTGAAGCGCATTTAATGCGCAGCACCGTGAAACCAACGACCGTCCCTTTCGCTTTATACACATATCGAAATGGATGGTTGAGATCGAAATTTTGGTCGAGATTTTGATCTCGATTGTCGGCTTCACATGCTGCATTAAATCCGTAGCATTGAAGTCACACTAAGAAAAGTATCATTCATTCACTCTTATTTGTAAGTAGTTACCATAAGGCATGTGTTGTTTACTTAACAAGGAAAACAATTGAAAAAAAATGCATTTAATATGAGCAAACAAAATATGCATGATATTTCTTTATTATTCATTGTCACTAAAAATTTAGTATCCATTGTTTTTTCACTGTTAGAAAAGAAATATGATGATAAAACTTTTCTTTTTGTAGAATGATAAAACATCAAACAATAAGACTAAGACATTGGTGGAAACCATTGTAACAATTTATTTGTGAGTATTTATTAATTTGTGATGAACCTTTTAGATTACTTATTAATTCACCTAATTTTTTTTTCTTATTCATTTTTTAGTTTCCATTGAAGAATTGATAAGTTGGAGCATATTATTAGACTTCTAAGGATTGATACTAGAAATAGTTTCCTAAGTAGACAATTGAAAAACAAAAAAAGAGCCTTAACAACCTAAGATAAATTAAGACCAAACTCTTGTTGGTCTTAATTTCTTTTGCAATCATAATAAGGAATCTAGTTGGCATTTGTTTTTAGCTTGTTGGGTCAAACATGAGTGGTTAGCCGGTCCCCTTGGTTTTAGGCTTGGGGAGCTTCAAGGGAACTTGATTCTCGAGCTTTGTATTAATATCCCTAGATCTCTGGAATGGAAAAATACCCAATTTAATTATGTTTTTAATATTATTTTCATCTCTTGTTACTATCTTTGGCATTTGCGAAACAATACTGCATCTGGGGGAACGTCTCCTTACCACTAGGTTACTGCATACCATAATGTTTTGGCTTAATGAGGTGAAGAAGGTTGAATTGTCACCCTAACTTTGATCATTGTAGTTTGTAAGTTAATGAGACAGAGAAGCCGTGCACTAACTCTCATTCTCTTGTGATTGCAGGAAGGCCAACAAAAGACATTGTAGTATCTATTTTGTTTTTGTTGGTGTGAAAATATATAGTCTTAGCTCCATAGTTCGCTCTTGATCCAGACCTTGCTCCTGAGACCAAAACAAAGTGAAAGTGAGCCGATCTGAGAGAGAGAAAGACAGACAGAGATTTGAATGGATTGTACCATCTTGACATCGCACCTAAACGACGGAGACGACCAAGGTTGGTGGCTTAAAAGGTGGGGAAAATCGGAATGGTAGAAAGAATCAACCAGTGAGAGATTTGAAGGAATTTGAAGCCAAAAGAAAGTGAGGACTGCAACCAACCTATCAAAGCTCACAGTCATCCGAGAAGGCGAGAACTCGTCTTTTGAACGAAGACGAATGGGTTTAGGAACGAATTCGGATTTTGAAACTTGGAGGGGTGTGTTTGGTTTGGTTTGACTCAACCAAACCGTTTGGGTTAGGTGGAAAAACTGAGAAATTCACTTTTAATAATTTTAAATAGCACATTTGCAAAATCCATGGCCAGATTTTAATCTAGCACCCAACTTTCCATCTTGACCATGTACTGCTCAGAGCAGTGCCACGTAGGCACTGCTCCCAAGCAAAACCCCGTCAAAATAGCCTTATCGAAGACTTATATGGTCCACAAAAGCCCATAGCATCCCATGCCTAAGTCAAAGAGCTTGGGATGATTGGACCCGCCCAAAGCAGGAAACAGAGGATGAGAAAATATTCGAATCCGGGACATGGGGACTACCAAACTGTATGAGTGAGCTTGGGATCACTACATCACCACCCGTTCTTAATCATTTCCTTTGAATTTTCGTTTTCACATGTTTTTACGACACAAGTTGTTCCCTAGGAAAAAACATTAAAATTGTGTTCTCCCTTATTTCCTTTATTACTATTTGAGTTTTTTACGTATAACTCAATGAAGTTAGGGAAAACTCTTGTCGTCTCCCTTAAGTAAGTTATATCATATATGTAATTCAATGCAATACTATACACAATGCAATTCTTCTATTATCAATTTATTAAATTATTTTTATGTTTCATTCGATACCTAACATATCTATCTATTTTTCTATGCTTGCTAGAAATTAACCACCACCATCGAAAACCACCACATCCCCTCCCTCTACTGGCCACCACCATTTTCACCTTTTCCCTCCCTGAAATCAACCCACCACCTTCACTTGTCAGAACCCTGATTTTTGGTGTTCGACAAGTCATCCTTATATTCTACATAAAGATAAAGTTGGCAATGACATCATCACTTAAGCCCAATCCTTAACAATAAGAGGGCATTTATAATTGATTTTTCTCTAGGGCTGGTGTATGCATTGATGACATACCCAGGGGTCTATACGTAATTTGCTCTTCTTTCTATTCTTTATTTTTCTAAAATTAATCACAATAGCCATCGGTGATTGGGTCAGCCTCGGGTCATAAACCAACAGCTACAACCCATTCTTTTCCAATTACCACAAAAAAAAAAAAGATCCATTCTTTTCCCATACTAAAAGTAAATACTAATACTAAATACTCAATAATAAAACTGTAAAAAGAAAGCGATGAGTAGGATGACTCAAATGGTTCAAAAAAATTACAAATTTATGGTAGGTAATGGGAAAAGAATTTCTACTTGGAAGGATAATTGGACCGCAGCAGGGAAACGCCTTCTAGATGAAGCCACAAGTCAAATTTCAAAAGATATGATGAAAGAAAAAATCTACAATTATGTTGATGATAATTATGAATGGTGATAGGATCGCTTTCAGCATCTCCTCCCATTGGAAATATGCACAAAATTCTAAAACATCCAACACCAAAGGAAGAGGAAGGGTGTGACATTTTGCTTTAGAACCCATCTCCAAATGGTTGCTTTTCCATTAAAATGGCGTACCGGATGCTTGAGGTGGTGAAGGAGTCTATATCGAATCCAATATTCAGTGAAAACTATTGGAAGAAACTATGGGAACTCAAGATGCCAAACAAAATTTGTAATACATTCTCAATCACAATCGACTGCTATCAAATGTTAGATTAAGAAAAATGAAGCTTCATTTCTGCATCATGCGTCTTCGTATGCGATCGGGCTCCTCTTTTTAGAGATTGTTCATTTGCTCTTGGCATTTGGAATAGACTACTGCCGAAGTCAATGCAAACATAGTTCTTTAGGAGTAATTAAAAGGACAGGCTAACGCTCAATATATGCGGAAAAAGTCAAGGTTGGTACCCAAATTGGGCGATAAAGTTCAGTTGTGTGGTGTATAAAATTTGGTGCTGAATAAATAGAGAAAGCCATGAAAAAAATCTTCACCAGACCAGGAAACGATGCAGAGCTTTGTGTAGACCTCTTCAACCAAGTTAAATCGATGTGGGGAACGAATAGAAAGGAAACAATAAAACCCAAATACCTTAGAAGTGCTGGTGGATGGATTAATCCTGAGGAAGAATGGTTCAAAATAAATGTCGATGCACTAGTATGCAAAGGAGAATACAGTCAGATAGGAGGTGTAATTCACAACACAGAAGGCAGCTTCCTTGGAGGATTCATGAAGAGAAAAATGAAGATGAATATTTTAGAAACTGAATTGCAGGCGATCTATGAAGGAATTAACGTTGCATGCGAAAAGAATTTCATGCCTTTATATGTGGAATCAGATTCTCTCAAAGTTATTGATATGTTAAAGCCTAATACAAGAATACAAGGGAAAGTAGCAAGAGTGGTACATGCAATAAAGGAAGAAGTGGGAAGTTAATTATGAAGGAATTAGATTCCAACATGCATACTAGGAGTCCAACTACGCTGCTGACTGGATCACGAAGGGACCGACTTCTTTAGAGGAACCTTCGCGATTCTTTCTGGATCCACCCCAAGAATTGGAGGAGATCTTACTGGTGGATAAGATTTGCATGCTTAAGTAGTTTTCTTTTTCAGGGTTGTTAAACCCCGTTTATTTGTTAAAAAAAAAAATTTGTAAAAATATGTTGATGGCTCTTTCGTAAATTAGAACTGTAATTAAGGGTATTTCTGGTGTGAAAATAAGAGGAGACATGAGATGGGAAAGACGATGATGAGAGAGAGAGAGAGCGCGTATTTGCATCCTTATTTTAGCTGGTTTCAAATTCCTAAAAGAAAATTTTCAAATTCAAATTACCATTATTGATGGTAGAATTTCAAAACTAGCTGTTATAAGAAACCGGGACAATTTCGTTCCATTTTCGTTTCAAGTTTCTTCCCATCTTCGTCTCAGGCTTCTTCTTTCCATCCTCGTCTCAAGTTTGTTCGATCTTCCTCTCTTGCTTTCGATCAATGGAACAGAGTATGGGTCGGGGTCGGCAAAAGATTGAGATCAGGAAGATTGATCGGAAGGATTATCGTCGAGTGACTTTCTCCTAATGCCGGGCAGGACTCTTCAAGAAGGCGAGTGCCCTTTCTGCTCTCTGTGGTGCAGAGATTGTGATGCTTGTATTCTCCCCTGTAGGCAGGGTTTTTACCTTTGGCCATCCTAATATGGAATCCATCATCGAAAGGTTTGAAAAAAATCAGCCATGGGAAGTTGTTGGGTACCTTCTGATGATGTAGTTTGTGTTCCTGAGGTCTACCGACAGTACAAAGAGGCGCTTAACCTGCTAGAGGAAGAGAAGAAACGAGCCCATGAACTCAACGAATCGACCTCAATGCAGAGCCATGGTGGAAAGCTCCCATTGAAAATATGGGTTTGCTTGAGGTTCAACAGTTTTAAGATTTTAATTCAGGAACTGAAGAGCTTGATGTCAAAGATACTGTAACATCCCCTTTCTTTTCTTTCAGTTCAATGGGACAGAGGGGTTACTTTGCCGCAGATGAAGCTACCCAGAATCCAAATTCCCCAATCATCCCTTATGAAGATACTGTAATATCTCCTTTCTCCTCTAGCAGTTCCGAGGAAGATGGGATTATTTGCAGCAGATGGAGGTCCTCAGAATCCAATACTTCTCCAATGACCCCCCATGAAGGAGTTTTTGCGACGACGGTACCGTGGCATATAGTCTCAGAACGTAAACTACCAACGGACCGACTAGCACCAATGGGGCTATTTGCTATGGAATATTGGTTTCGTACCATATAGTCTAGTTAAAATATAAATTTTATTTAATGGGGAAAAAATCATCAACATGTGCACAGCAGTGCGGCACCACAAGTTGACACTTGGAAGGTTTCTAATAAACGGTTCAGATTAGAAATTCAGTTTTAAATAAAATTGAATCACCTTATGACCCATTAAAAAAAAAAAAAAAAATCTACTTGCAAACCTATTTGCTATGGAATATGGGTTTCCTCCATGAGAATAAGATAATCGTTGTAAGAAATAGAGTACAATTTCCCCAATTAGACTGTTTACAGAGATGTTTACAAATCTAAATCAGATTACAGAGGAAAACCTAAACCAGATTACAGAGATGTTCACAAACGAAGGAGAAGAAGAAGACAGTAGCCTACTTGCAAATCGATCTCTCCAAACCCACGAACACAGTAGTCTAGCTTTCGTCACTACGCCTCATCTTCTACCTGCAATTTTGCAAGTGCCCATGGGGCGAGAGAGACGAAAGAGAGGGAACATCGTGGAGATGGGAGTGAAAATGGAAAGAAATATTGGGAATCCATATTTAGAACCGGGTCACAAAACGGGTTTTTATTTATTTTAAAAAATAAATCATAAGGTGGGTCAATTTCACTTAAAACTGAATTTCTAATCTGAACCGTTTATTAAGAACCTTCCACGTGTCAACTTGTGATGCCGCACTGCTGTGCATAGCAGAGAGATGTGCACAGCAAAGGATTTTTTTCCCTATTTAATGACAGTAAGGTTAAATCAGTATGGGGTTTGGACTATTTGCTACGGAAATAAAAACAGGTAGCATGTAGTACACTTAATACTACGGAGTCCATCCAGTTACCATAGGATCAAGTATACTATTTGCTTCGAAAACTTGTTTCCTTAAACTTGGGGATTAATCTGCTTATTTGCTACGGAAACTGATTTCCGTAGCTATGGTAGTATGGTGTACTAAATATTACGGAAACTTTTTCCCGTGTTATACATTGACTATTTACCCGGTTTCTGTTGTCCGTGACAAAAGTTTTATAGCAAAATACCCTTTTTTTGTAAATATCACTTACCTCCACTCTTAGCTGGACAAATAGCACTTACACCCCTCTAGTTGGATAAACACTTACCTCCCTCTACCTAGCAAATATATCAAACACCTCCCCTCGTCTTTCTCGGTAATTTACTTTCCGTAAATATTTTCTAAAACCCCAAACTACCCTTGGCTTTTCTTTTTATTTACCCTAAATTCCGTGGTTGTATCCCACGGTATTAAATTCTCTCAATTAAAATAATTATTAAAAACCAAAAATCATAGTTAATCCAAATTATCTTTAATTATCAAAGCCCAACATACCTTTTTTTTTTAATCAAACAATTAAAACGCGTCCTTTTTTGGTTTTTTAATTGTTTGATAAATATTTTTAAAAAGAGTATTACCGCTGGTAATTCGTGAGCATTACACAATTTTACTGTTAAATAACTCATTAGTCATTTTTTTAATTGTTTGATAAATATATATTTTTGTAAAAAGTATGTTGGGCTTTTAATAATTAAAGATAATTTGAGTTTTAAGTTTTAATTATGGTGTTTTGGTTTTAAAAAATTATTTTAATTGCGGTAATTTAGTATTTTAATTGCTGGTGATTCGGTATTTAGGGTTTAATTATTTTTGCCGGGGTTAGTTTGGGGTTTTGAATATTTCGTTAGTTAAATTTCCGGTTACAGGGGGGGTGTTTGTATATTTGCTGGTAGGGGGTGGTGTGATATTATCCAACTAAGGGGTGTAGTGCTATTTGTCTGCTGGGGGGTGTGATATTTACCTTTTTTTTTTTTTTTAGTGAATATTTAAATTTGTATTGTTGTAGCTGAGTTGATTAAATATGGTTTGGCAATGATCTGGTAACTAACATTGCACAAACCCATTTTGAGATTCTACGGATGTCTATTGTCTAAGTAGACGTATATAATAGAAGAGTTGCATGTACCAAGGAATTGAACGCTGCTGATGCCATTTGAGTGGTTGGATCTGCCATTATGGTGATTATGATGCTCATGAATCCACGACTTTTCCCACAATGCGACAGAGTGGAGGAGGTATTTTTTGCTGCTATATGAGCTCCTACAGTTAGGCAGCTCATGGAGGGACGTTCGCTGGTCGTGAAGAATTTCTAATAACATGCGAGTGAAATCATCGAGTGCAAGTACTAGTTCTGACTTCTGATATGGTGGTGGTTGAGGTGGTCAAGCATTCATATTCGGGACCCAAGCCATGAAAAATGCCCAGGATTAAATCAGATTTTGAAACAGGACTTGCCCACCTGCGAGGTTATTATCAGCGATGTTCTTCATCTTTTAATATAATCCAGCATAGAAGAGTTGACTTCATTGAGTTCATTCAGTTGGAAAAGCTGGTATTTCAGTTCCATCACACAAGCTTGCAACTGGGATCGATTTATTGGCTCCAAAGTGTGCCATATATGCTTCATGAGACTTGAGACTTAGAAGGTAATGTTGCAGGGGGAGGAGAGACACTGCTATCAACATAACCAATTAGGTCATGCGCATGAAGAACTAGTGGCGTGAGCTGTAGTTTTTAGAGTAGATAGTTACCTCGATCCTGCTTGACAGGCAACAGATAATAATATTTGAATAAATCAGAGGAGAAGAAGCAGAGAGGTAGTTTGGGTTGAAGTTTCATAGGAGGAAGACATTATTAATTCGGTGACTTATATTAGCGGCAACTAATACCATATAAAGTTTCAGATTGAAGTTTGCTGAGAGAGAATTTCCTTCATTGTCTTGCTCATGATAGGAATGTTTTATTCTAATATAAAATTCATAAAGAGTTACAAGTATAATACATTTCTGTAGTTGAGTTGAGTGGAACTCATCTTATTAAGTCTATTTTTGAGTATCTCACGACTCTAACTTATTTAACAGATTGTTCAAATTTTGTGAATGTTCCATTACAAGTTTGAAGAATCATGGAAGTAGAAGCTGATATTGGTTTTTTTTTCCTTGTTTTTTTTTTTTTTTTTTTATATTGAAAATTACATGTCTAGGGTTCACATTATAGGTGTATTTTGGGTATTAGCAATCAAATTAAGTGTCTAACTGAGAGTAATTGAGGGTTTTGGCTAATAGGATTTTTTTTTGTCAAAAACTACTAGGATAATTGAGGGTAGTTTGAGGTTTACACTAAAATATCCCCTAAGTAAGGATAGTTTGAGGTTTTAAAGAATATCTAATAACAAAGTTACCACTTAATTGTGAGAATCAAACAGAATGAAGTGATTTGTTAGCTTTGCCAGGTAAGAGGGTAAGTAAGTGTGCAACTGTTATTATCCATCTAAGAGGGATCTAAGTGTCATTTGGTCAAATATATAAGAGGGAAGAAAAGTAGAGCTTCACTCAATGTTGTGCATTGAAGCGCATTTAATGCAGCAGCACCGTGAAGCCAACGACCGTCCATTTCGCTTTAAACACACATCGAAATGGACGGTTGAGATCAAAATTTTAATTTGGTCGAGATTTCGATCTCGACCGTCGGCTTCACATGTTGTGCATTGAAGTCACACTAAGAAAAGTATCATTCATTGGATTCACATCCTCTGTAATTCCTTTCTCTGCAATTCCCTACAATTCCCTCAAAGGATTGTGCCATGTGGCATTTAAGTAATCCAACGGTTATCCAATTTAAACTAAATTTGAATTGTATTTAAACCCACCCATAAATTTGAATTTTATTGAAACTCTAGTTTGTTGGGTAACCGATGGATTACTTAAATGCCAAATGGCACAATCCTATGAGGGAATTGTAGGGAATTGCAGAGAAAGGAATTACAAAGGATGTGAATCCATCATTCATTCACCCTTATTTGTAAGTAGTTACCATAAGGCATGTGTTGTTTACTTAACAAGGAAAACAATTGAAAAAAAAATGCATTTAGTATGAGCAAACAAAATATGCATGATATATATTTCTTTATTATTCATTGTCACTCAAAATTTAGTATCCATTGTTTTTCTGAGTTTATCTTTTATCATTGTTAGAAAAGAACTATGATGATAAAACTTTTCTTTTTGTAGAATGATAAAACATCGAACAATAAGACTAAGACATTGGTGGAAACCATTGTAACAATTTATTTGTGAGTATATATTAATTTGTGATGAACCTTTTAGATTACTTATTAATTCACCTAATTTTTTTTTCTTATTCATTTTTTAGTTTCCATTGGAGAATTGATAAATTGGAGCATATTATTAAATTTCTAAGGATTGATACTAGAAATAGTTTCATAAGTAGTCAATTGAAAAACCAAAAAAGTGCCTTAACCACCTAATATAAATTAAGACCAAACTCTTGTTGGTCTTAGTTTTTTTTGCAATCATAATAAGGAATCTAGTTGGCATTTGTTTTTAGCCTGTTGGGTCAAACATGAGTGGTTAGCCGGTCCCCTTGGTTTTAGGCTTGGGGAGCTTCAAGGGACCTGGATTCTCAAGCTTTGTATTAATATCCCTAGATTTCTAGAATGGAAAAATACCCAACTTAATTATGTTTTTAATATTATTTTCATCTCTTGTTACATTCTTTGGAATTTGCGAAACAATACTGCATCTAGGGGAACATTTCCTTACCACTAGGTTACTGTATACCATAATGTTTTGGCTTAATGAGGTGAAGAAGTGAAGAAAGTTGAATTGTCACCCTAGCTTTGATCATTGTAGTTTGTAAGTTAATGAGACAGAGAAACCGTGCGCTAACACTCATTCTCTTGTGATTGCAGGAAGGCCAACAAAAGACATTGTAGTATCTATTTTGTTTTTGTTGGTGTGAAAATATATAGTCTTAGCTCCATAGTTCGCTCTTGATCCAGACCTTGATTCTGAGACCAAAACAAAGTGAAAGTGAGCCGATCTGAGAGAGAGAAAGACAGACAGAGATTTGAATGGATTGTACCATCTTGGCATCGCACCTAAACGACAGAGACGACCATGGTTGTTGACTTAAAAGGTGGGAAAAATCGGAATGGTAGAAAGAATCAACCAGTGAGAGATTTGAAGGAATTTGAAGCCAAAAGAAAGTGAGGACTACAACCAACCTATCAAAGCTCACAGTCATCCGAGAAGGCGAGAACTCGTCTTTTGAACGAAGACGAATGGGTTTAGGAACGAATTCAAGATTTTGAAACTTGGAGGGGTTTGTTTGGTTCGTTTTGATTCAACCAAACCGTTTGGGTTAGGTGGAAAAACTGAGAAATTCACTTTTAATAATTTTAAATAGCACATTTGCAAAATCCATGGCCAGATTTTAATCTAGCACCCAACTTTCCATCTTGACCATGTACTGCTCAGAGCAGTGCCATGTAGGCACTGCTCCCAAGCAAAACCCCGTCAAAATAGCCTTATCGAAGACTTATATAGTCCACAAAAGAGCTTGGGATCATTGGACCTGCCCAAAGCAGGAAGCAAAGGATGAGAAAATATTCGAATCCGGGACATGGGGACTACCAAACTGAATGAGTGAGCTTGGGATCACTACATCAGCACCCCTATGGTTCTTAATCATTTCCTTTGAGTTTTCTTTTTTCCGACACAAGTTGTTCCCTAGGAAAAAAAAATTTGTGTTCTCCCTTATTTCCTTTATTACTATTTGAGTTTTTTACCTATAACTCAATGAAGTTAGGGAAAAATCTTGTTGTCTCCCCTAAGTAAATTATATCATATATGTAATTCAATGCAATACTATACACAATGCAATTCTTCTATTATCAATTTATTAAATTATTTTTATGTTTCATTCCATACCTAACATATCTATCTTTTTTTCTATGCTTGTTGGAAATTAACCACCACCGTCGAAAACCACCACATCCCCTCCCTCTACTGGCCACCACCATTTTCACCTTTTCCCTCCCTGAAATCAACCCACCACCTTCACTCATCAGAACCCTGATTTTTGGTGTTCGACAAGTCATCCTTATATTCTACATAAAGATAGAGTTGACGATGACATCATCACTAAAGCCCAATCCTTAACAATAAGAGGGCATTTATAATTGATTTTTCTCTAGGGCTGGTGTATGCATTGATGACATACCCAGGGGTCTATACGTAATTTTCTCTTCTTTCTATTTTTTATTTATTTTTTTAAATTAATCAAAGAGAAACAATAGCCATCTGGTGATTGGGTCCGCCTCGGGTCATAAACCAACCGCTTCGACCCATTCTTTTCCGATTACTGAAAAAAAAAAAAAAGATCCATTCTTTTCCCATACTAAAAGTAAATACTAATACTAAATACTGAATAGTAAAATTGTAAAAAGAAAGCGATGAGTAGGATGACTCAAATGGTTCAAAAAAATTACAAATTTATGGTAGGTAATGGGAAAAAGAATTTCTTTCTAGAAGGATAATTGGATTGCAGCAGGGAAACATCTTCTAGATGAAGCCATAGGTCAAATTTCAAAAGATATGATGAAATAAAAAATCAACAATTATGTTGATGACAATTATGAATGGTGATGGGATCGCTTTCAGCATCTCCTCCCATTGGAAATATGCACAAAAATTCTAGAATATCCAACACCAAATTAAGGAAGAGGAAGGGTGTGACATTTTGCTTTGGAACCCATCTCCAGATGACTGGCTGCTTTTCCATTAAAATGGCGTACCAGATGCTTGAGGCGGAGAAGGAGTCTATATCGAATCCAATATTCAATGAAAACTATTGGAAGAAACTATGGGAACTCAAGATGCCAAACGGAATTTGTAATTTCTTGTAGATTCTCAATCACAATCGGCTGCTATCAAATGTTAGATTAAGAAAAATGATGCTTCAATCTCATGCATCATGCAGATTCTGTTTATGTGAATTAAAGAGTACACTTCACATTTTTAGAGATTGTTCATTTGCTCTTGGCATTTGGAATAGATTACTGCCGAAGTCAATGCAAACATAGTTTTTTAGGAGTAATCAAAAGGACAGGCTAACTGTGAAATCCCCCAGATTTCTACCCCTTTAACCCGTGGTTTTAAGACCGAGAACCTGTGCCTTGATTCGGCGACAATTGTGGACCATTCAATTCGAACCCGAAGGATTGGAAATTAAACAAATGTTGGTAGATGACCCTTATAATGACTCAAAAACTCTCCTAGAGTTTAAGTGAAGAGGGAAGATTAGTCTCGATAGTGTAAAAATGATAATTTTGGAATATCTGTAGATCAGTGATGGAGAATCCGATTGACGTAAATAAGATATCAAATCGAAGATCGTCAAAAGACCTTTCCAACGAGCCAAAGATCATCAAAATCGGAGTTCGTTTGGGGGTCCAACCATGAGCCGAGTTTGAGCCGTTTGGTGAACCAACCCCCACCCTATTTTCTGTTTAGGGGCAAATTGGAAATTCGAATTTTTAAACCCTATTTATGTTTTATCTCATCCGTAAACGCATTTTTGGAGGCTAGAAAGAGGTGGAGGCTTTGGAGAAAAGGAGAAACGAAAGAGATGAGCGATTTCCATTCTTCTGAAGGTGTCTGTGATCTGAATCTTTGCAAAATCATTACGGAAGGTTAATTTTCTTTAATGCTTCTCTTACTCACAATTTTGTGAGTATTTTCTCTCCTTTCTTTTTGAGGAATCTTGAAAGGGAAGGTCGTTAGGTATCTTGGTTGCTTTCCTTTATTATTTTAATGTCCCTTCGTAGTTTGTGGAAGTAATATATTTTCTCTTCTATTGAGGGATCGGATCTATGAAAGGGAATAATGATAGGTACCCTAGATGCTTATAGTTTCTTATATTAATGTTTCCCTTGAGTTTGGAAGTAATGTTTTATCCCCTTGTAAAAGATTTTAGAATTTGACTCTCCGGTCACCCACGGGTGAATTATGAGAGCCAAATTTGGGGCATTTTGATTTTGGTCAAATTTAATAAAATTGAAGGTACCCCGTAGGATCCTTTTGTTTCCAATTAGATTTTCCCAAAGTTTTGCTTCATTATAAACTTCGAGTTTGTGGCAAATTAGTGACCATTCACTAGTGAGGTTGAGAACTACCATTTTTAACCTAATTTTCATATTTGGGTTTTCGTGGGAAGATTTTAGGATATCCTTTGAAACCCAAATTGGCTCTAATTTGTGATAATTATTTCTTTTGCATAAATAGGTTAATATATCTTTAATCACTAATTTGTGGGAGTGGATTCTTGGATTTGGAAGAAGAACAAAGTAAAAGGTGAGGAATATACTTAACTTTATATTACATATGTAATGATGTCAGTTACTTTTCATTATTGATATCTTGTATTGCTTTAGTATTATCTTGTGGTTATTTTATGTCTTTTGTTAAATATGAATTGCTATGATTTATGTTTATTATTACTTCTGATGTTGCTCCTTGCTTTGAAATCTATTATTGTTGTTATGAAATGGAATGTGATTGTATGAGAGGAGAAATATTATTATTTCTTCTACCTTGTATTTTCTACTAGGGTTGTGGGTTCACCCATTGCCCTAGTGATATTATATGATTGCTTATATTGTGGTTGGGATGGGGAATGCTTTTTGGCATTTCGCGCCATGGATACCAAAGGAGGCGGTATGGGCGCATTCCTATGGTGCCCTTGGCTCTTTCCCAATTACTAATTTACATATTTAGGGCATGTCTAGAAGTGTTTGGTTGGGTGACCTCATGAGTACTACTACCCTTTCGGTAGGGGTATTGAAGCGGGTTAACTCGTGATGTTAGTGGTGGGTCCCGTATGTCGCGGGCCCACTATCATCATAGAGAGGTAGGGTTGCATATAATAGATAAGGGCTCATGGACACTCAAGCGGGTGAAATGACCCGTGAGAGGACATGGAGATCATCCTGTCCATTATATGTGGATGACCACCGAGTTAATGATGGGGTCCAACGGATGCCTCCATTGAGGATTCCATTCATAGGTGGGAAGGTATTGAACCAACAAAGCACTAGGCGTGGGGGAAATATCCGGACCATATGTAGTCGAGACCATATGCTTTGCATTGGGCCTAAGATTATCCTTGACACGCGCCGATCTTATACCAATGGTGATGTGAGAGGTGGTGACCTAATCCCCAACCATGGCTTGACGGGACATTACACAACAACCGCGGAGACCCACGGTCGTGCTTGAGTGCCGTGAGGGAAGAGTGATGAGCCGCCCAAAGAGACTGGTGTATGACTTAATGCGTGTCTACCATAGAGACTTCATGATAGAGTTAGGAGCATAATCATTCACATATCATATCATTGTTATTAATTACATTATTGATATTCATGTTATATGTGTGGTGTGGAATCTTGAGAATGAATGTATGATATGATGTTGAGTTGACCTCACTGAGTTCTGTTGAACTCATTCCTTTTATATGTCTTTTTTTCTATTAGATTATGCTGCGGGTTATGAGGACTTCTTCCAAATGGAGGATGCGTTGCCGTTATGTCTTCTTGAAGGAGTGACCGAGAAGAAGTGGCGCACTGGAGCTTCATGCCGTATCAAGACTGTTCTTTTGGATTGGATTCCATTAGAGAACAAGTTTGTTTATTTTTCCGCTGCGAATAAAACTACTCTCTTTTCTTTTCAAAACTCTGATGTTATACCTTTTATTTTGAAGTAATGGATGACTGTAACCATTATTTCGAAAAATGATAATTTATTACTTGAACTTGATTTATTCTTGTCCATTTAATTATGCTATATCATGTTTTGTATGGATTTGTCACTGAACCTAGATCTTGCGGTGTATCACCCCCACGGGTATTCGGGTATGACCGGATCCGGCTGGGTGGGGTGTGACACTAACGCTCAATATATGCAGAAAAAGTCAAGGTTGGTAACCAAGTTGGGCGATAAAGTTTAGTTGTGGTATATAAAATTTGGTGCTGGAGAAATAAAGAAAGCCATGAAGAAATCTTCACCAGACCAGGAAATGGTGCAGAGCTTTGTTTAGACCTGTTCAACCAAGTTAAATCGACGTGGGGAACGAATAGAGAGGAAACAATAAAACCCAAATGCCCTAGAAGTGCTGGTGGATGGATTAATCTTGGGGAAGGATGGTTCAAAATAAATGTGGATGCATCACTATGCCAAGGAGAATACAGTCAGATAGGAGGTGTAACTCGCAACACAGAAGGCAGCTTCCTTGGAGAATTCGTGAAGAGAAAAATGAAGACGAATAATTTAGAAGCTGAATTGCAGGCAATCTCTGAAGGAATTAATGTTGCACGCGAAAAGAATTTCATGCCTTTATATGTAGAATCAAATTCTCTCAAAGCTATTGATCTGTTAAAGCCTAATACAAGAATACAAGGGAAAGTAGCAAGAGTGGTGCATACAATAAAGGAAAAAGTTGGAAGCTATGAAGGAATTAGATTCCAACATGCGTACCAGGAGTCCAACTACGCTGCTGACTGGATCACGAAGATACCGACTTCTTTAGAGGAACCTTCGCGATTCTTTTTTGATCCACCACAAAAATTGGAGGAGATCCTACTGGCGGATAAGATTTGCATGCTTAAGTAGTTTTCTTTTTTAGGGTTGCTAAACCCCGTTTATTTGTTACCCCCAAAAAATAAAACCTGTAAAAATAACGGTGATGGCTCTTTCGTAAATTAGAACTGTAACTAAGGGTATTTCTGGTGTGAAAATAAGAGACATGAGATGGGAAAGACGACGATGAGAGAGAGAGAGTATATTTGCAACCTTATTTTAGCTGGTTTCAAATTCCTAAAAGAAAATTTTCAAATTCAAATTACCGTTAGTGATGGTGGAATTTGAAAACTAGCTGTTATAAGAAACTGGGACAATTTCTAGCATAGAAGAGTTGACTTCCTTAAGTTGGAAAAGCTGGTATTCAGTTGCATCACACAAGCTTGCAACTGGGATTGATATATTGGCTCCAAAGTGTGCCATGCTTCATGAGACATGAGACGTAGAAGGTGATGTTGCAGAGGAGGAGAGACACTGCTATCAACATAACCAATTAGGTTATGCGCATGAAGACATTATAATAATATTTCAGATTACTGGCGTGAGCTGTAGTTTTCAGAGTAGGTAGTTACCTCGATCATGCTTGATAGGCAACAGATAATAATATTTGAAGAAATCAGAGGAGAAGAAGCAGAGGTAGTTTGGGTTGAAGTAATGGTAAAAAAAATAAAATAAATTTTGGTGGGGGGGAGATTTTTTTATTTATTTGATTAAGATTTTAAATTTTGAATTTTAATATTTAAAGAGTAGAGGAGGGAGGGGGGGGGGGGGGGTTTTTTTTTTTTTTTTTTTTTTTTTTTTTTTTTTTTTTATAAAAAAAAAAGTGGGAAATATAAGTGTTTTTGGGTATTAGCAACAAATTAAGGTCTAACTTAGAGTAATTGAGGGTTTTGACTAATAGGAGTTTTTTCTTTTTTTTTCAACAACTACTAGGATAATTGAGGGTAGTTTGAGGTTTACACTAAAATATCCCCTAAGTAAGGATAGTTTGAGGTTTTAAAGAATATCTAATAACAAAGTTACCACTTAATTGTGAGAATAAACAGAATGAATGATTTGTTAGCTTTGCCAAGTAAGAGGGTAAGTAAGTGTGCAACCGTTATTATCCATCTAAAAGGGACCTAAGTGTCATTTGGTCAAATATATATAAGAGGGAAGAAAAGTATCATTAATTCACCCTTATTTGTAAGTAGTTACCATAAGGCATGTGTTTTTTATTTTAACAAGCAAAACAATTGGAAAAAAAAATGCATTTAATATGAGCAAACAAAATATGCATGATATTTCTGTATTATTCATTGTCACTAAAAAATTAGTATCCATTGTTTTTCTGAGTTTACCTTTTATCACTGTTAGAAAAGAATTATGATGATAAAACTTTTCTTTATGTAGAATGATAAAACATCGAACAATAAGACTCAGACATTGGTGGAAACCATTGTAACAATTTATTTTGTGAGTATATATTAATTTGTGATGAACCTTTTAGATTACTTATTAATTTACCTAATTATTTTTTACTCATTTTTTAGTTTCCATTGAAGAATCGATAAATTGGAGCATATTATTAGATTTCTAAGGATTGATATACTAAAAATAGTTTCATAAGTAGTCAATTGAAAAACAAAAAAAGAGCCTTAAGCACCTATGCTAAATTAAGACCAGACTCTTGAAGTTCTTAGTTTCTTTTGCAATCATAATAAGGAATCTAGTTTTTAGCCTGTTGGGTCAAACATGAGTGGTTAGTGGGTCCCCTTGGTTTTAGGTTTGGGGAGCTTCAAGGGAACTGGATTCTCAAGCTTTGTATTAATATTCCTAGATCTCGAAAAATATCCAACTTGATTATGTTTTTAATATTATTTTCATCTCTTGTTACTATCTTTGGCCTTTGCGAAACTATACTGCATCTGGGGAACGTCTCCTTACCACTAGGTTAATGTTTTGACTTAATGAGGTGAAGAAGTGAAGAATGTTGAATTGTCACCCTAACTTTGATAATTGTAGTTTGTAAGTTAATGAGACAGAGAAGCCGTGCGCTAATTCTCATTCTCTTGTGATTGCAGGAAGTCCAACAAAAGACAATGTAGTATATATATTGTTTTTGTTGGTGTGAAAAAATATAGTCTTAACTCCATAATTCGCTCTTGATCCAGACCTTATTCCTGAGACCAAAACAAAGTGAAAGTGAGCCGATCTGAGAGAGATAAAGACAAAGAGAGATTTAAAGGGACGCCCCGGATTTTTGAAAATTTGAAAATGCCTACATATTTTCCTAATTTTTCTCACTTTAAGTGTGAAATACCACTATTTGGCCCCCACCAAAAATTAAAAATAAAAATTTAAGATATAGATGATGGGTACTAATGTCATTCTTAATCATAATCAAATGGTTATCATTAAACCCATAGTTTTAAATTAAGGAATAAAGGGTTAAATTCTAATTAAAAACTAACTCGCGATCCATGAATTTCTCTCTATATTCTCTCTCATATTTTCATTCTTATTTATTCTCTCATGAATCTCATCTTTTATTCCTATTTCTTCTCTCTTTTTTTTTTTCTCACACGTACTCACAAAATATTGGAGTAGTTAGCAGACATTAGAATTTTTCGAAATCTCTTACACAGTTATCAGTATTCATTGTCTCTTTCTCAAATTATTCCTCTCTCTCTCACACTCACGATTTTTTTAATATTCATTTCATAAAGTATAATTTTATTTTTTTTATTTAGTTGTTCTTTCTTTCTCCTAAAATTTGATTATACTAATAGCAATTTGAATCTCGTTAGAATTCAGCCATTGACTTTATCATATCTAATCATAATCATTGAATTTTTTTTTTAATCCTTAAACTTTTTCTTAAATTTTCATTCCTATTAATGGAAATTCAAATCTCGCTTAGAATTTCAGCTTAATTTACCTAAATTTTTAATGTAAGCCCCACACGTCAAAATATGATAATTTTTTATGAGATGGGACCCACGGTGGATCCCGCATTGGCCCAGGTATATTTGGCCCCCTCCCATGTTCAATCTTGGCTCCGCACTGCAACCATGGTTGGTGGCTTAAAAGGTGGGGAAAATCGGAATGGTAGAAGGAATCAACCAGTGAGAGATTTGAAGGAATTTGAATCCAAAAGGAATGAGGACAGGAATCAACCAGTGAGAGATTTGAAAGAATTAATTTGAATCCAAAAGGAATGAGGACTGCAACCAACCTATCGAAGCTCTCAGTCATCCGAGAAGGCGAGAACTCGAACGAAGACGAATGGGTTTTGGAACGAATTCAAGATTTTGAAACTTGGAGGGTTTGTTCGGTTCGGTTTGACTCAACCAAACCGTTTGGGTTAGTTGGAAAAACCGAGAAATTCACTTTTAATAATTTTAAATAGCACATGTGCAAAATCCATGGCCAAATTTTAATCTAGCACCGAACTTTCCATCTTGACTATGAGCTGCTCAGAGAAGTGCTACGTAGTCACTGCTCCCAAGCAAAACCCGGTCAAAATAGCCTTGTCGAAGACTTATATAGTCCACAAAAGCCCATAGCAATCCCATGCCTAAGTCAAAGAGCTCGGGATCATTGACCCTCCCAAAGCAGGAATAGCAGAGGATGAGAAAATATTCGAATCCGGGACATGGGGACTACCAAACTGTATGAGCGAGCTTGGGATCACTACATCATCACCCCTATGGTTCTTAATCATTTCCTTTGAGTTTTCGTTTTCACATGTTTTTCCCACACAAGTTGTTCCCTAGGAAAAAAAATTGTGTTCTCCCTTATTTCCTTTATTACTATTTGAGTTCCATGCTAGATCACTTATGTTTCGGACGATTACACTTTTCACCAAGGCACCAAGGTCCGAACTTATATACGTAGAATTTCGATGTCCGAAGTAAAAAAAGCTTTAAGGAAGATGAAACTCGGCAAGACACAAGGTCCTGATAAAATCCCAATTGAAGTATGGAAGAGCTTAGGAACCCATGGACTAGTTTGGTTGACTAAGTTGTTTAATAAGATTATGAGCACAGGGAAAATGCCAGATGATTGGAGGAGAAGTGTTGTGGTTCCAATTTACAAAAATAAAGGAGATATTCAAAGTTGTAATAACTATAGGGGCATTAAATTGATGATCCATACGATGAAATTATGGGAGAAAATAATTGAAACCCGTTTGAGACACTTAACTACAGTTACGGAGAACCAATTTGGGTTTATGCCGGGAAGATCTACAACAGAGGCTATTTATTTAATTAGGAGACTTATGGAAAGGTATAGAGAATGTAGGAAAGATCTTCATATGGTATTTATTGACCTAGAAAAAGCTTATGATAGAGTCCCTAGAGCGTTAATTTGGCAAGTACTAGAGAAAAGAAGTGTTGCAAGTAAATATATAGATATAGTTAAGGATATGTATGATGGTTCAGTGACTAGTGTTAGAACAGTGGGGGGACAAAGTAATGAATTCCCGATAACAGTTGGGCTACATCAAGGGTCAACTTTAAGCCCATATCTATTTGCACTGGTAATGGATGAATTAACCAAAGACATTCAAGATGAGGTCCCCTGGTGTATGCTTTTTGCGGATGATATTGTGTTGATTGATGAGACCCAAGTGGGGATTAATACCAAATTAGAATCATGGAGATTAGCTTTGGAATCAAAAGGATTTAAACTTAGTAGATCGAAGACAGAATATTTAGTTTGTAACTTTAGTCAGGATCGGCGAGATGATGAGGTGGTGATACTTGACGATAAAGAGATTCCTCAGAGTGATTGTTTTAGGTACCTAGGTTCAATCATAAGTAAAAGAGGTGATTTGGAAGATGAGGTTTCCCAAAGAATTAAAATAGGGTGGATGAAGTGGAGAGGTGCGTCCGGGGTCTTATGTGATCGGCGTATTCCATTAAAGCTTAAAGGAAAATTTTATAGGATCGTTGTTCGACCAACTATGATGTACGGTGCAGAGTGTTGGGCTGTTAAAAAGAATCATATAGATAAACTCAATGTAGCAGAAATGAGGATGCTAAGATGGATGAGTGGCAAAACTAGGATGGATAAGATAAGAAACGATCATATTAGAGTTGGGCTGGGAGTTGCTCCCATAAGTGATAAGCTTAGAGAAAGTCGTTTGAGGTGGCACGGCCACGTTCAACGGAGACCTATAAATGCTCCTGTACGGAGAAGTGATATAATCCATATTGAAGGAACTAGAAGAGCTAGGGGTAGACCTAAGATAACCTTAGGAGAAGTGGTGAGAAAGGACATGTATAGCTTAGGCCTTGTATCTAGCATGGCCTCGAACAGAACTGATTGGAGGGCAAGAATCCATGTAGCCGACCCCATTTAGTTGGGACAAGGCTTATTGTTGTTGTTGTCACTGAAGTTAGGGAAAACTCTTGTCGTCTCCCTTAAGTAAGTAATATCATATATGTAATTCAATGCAATACTATACACAATTAATAGTCTTAGCTAGTCTTAGTTAAGTCTTAAAATAAAACGATTAAAATATTTATCTATTATCAATTTATTAAATTATTTTTATGTTTCATTCCATACCTAACATATCAATCTTTTTTCTATGCTTGCTGCGAAAACCACCACTTACCCTGCCTCTACTGGCCACCACCATTTTCACCTTTTCCCTCCTTGAAATCAACCCACCACCTTCACTCATTAGAACCCTGATTTTTGGTGTCCGACAAGTCATCCTTATATTCTTCATAAAGATAGAGTTGGTGATGACATCATCACTTAAGCCCAATCCTTAACAATAAGAGGGCATTTATAATTGATTTTTCTCTAGGGCTGGTGTATGCATTGATGACATACCCAGGGGTCTATACATAATTTGCTCTTCTTTCTATTTTTTATTTATTTTTTTAAATTAATCAAAGAGAAACAATAGCCATCTGGTGATTGGGTTCGCCTTGGGTCATAAACCAACGACTTCGACCCATTCTTTTCCGATTACCGAAAAAAAGATCCATTCTTTTCCCATACTAAAAGTAAATACTAATACTAAATACTGAATAGTAAAATTGTAAAAAGAAAGCGATGAGTAGGATGACTCAAATGGTTCAAAAAAATTGCAAATTTATGGTAGGTAATGGGAAAAAGAATTTTTTTCTGGAAGGATAATTGGATCGCAACAGGGAAACGCCTTCTAGATGAAGCTACAAGTCAAATTTCAAAAGATATGATGAAAGAAAAAATCTACAATTATGTTGATGACAATTATGAATGGCAATGAGATCGCTTTCAGCCATCTCCTCCCATTGAAAATATGCACAAAAATTCTAGAACATCCAACACCAAAGGAAGAGGAAGGCTGTGACATTTTTCTCTGGAACCCATCTCCAGATGGCTGCTTTTCCATTAAAATGTGTTGGGGTAATTGTATTATAAATTCTACAAAATACAAAAACTGAAATTGCAACACAATTGAAAGATGAAGATCCTTAGCTAATCCGGAGAGCTTGATGTTGCAACCAAACGAACCACCGATCAATGAGGTTGAGTCACACCTTGAGTGCTGTCTTTAAGGTAATTGATGCACCCTACTACCAAGGGTTCTTCGCACCATCACCTCCAAGATAAAACAACCTCCAACTAGAAGATAAGGTAATTCTTCTAGTCCCTTCAAGGGGCCAAAAGCTAGAGCACAACACTTAGACAACTCAAGAAAAAAATGAACTTTGTAAAACTGATACGGAGAAATTATGATCAAACCGGGTTCGTACCTGGTTCGACCCTCGACCCCGGTTGAGACAGAGGGAACCGACTCACTCCCGAGCGAACCGGATCCAGAAGATGGCTTGCTGAAGAAGAAAACTGATTCAGCTACAAGCACGCCCTAATCCTACTTATGGATTAGGGTAATTACCCTAATGATGGCAGACTCGAATTGACGGCTGCGGCTAACCATTATCGAAGGGATAATCATCGCATAACCTAAAGAGTTATCTCAGGAGTCCTCTACTAGTCCAAACTAGTAGAAGTCTGTTGCTCAACGGATCTATCTGCTAAGATCCAACGACTACCCGAAGAAGGCTCAAGTGCATCCAACGAAGGAGATTCGAAGGTACACTCTATATAAACCTCACTACCATACGAGGTGAGGAGGATCAAAAAAACACATTATTTGAGACTCAGGTTCAGATACATACTGATAGGCTTAAACTATCAGCGGCTTACGATCTAGATCACCTTTCCCAGTTCTTCATTCCTTAGCTCTGTACTTCTAGCAGAGCCGTTTGTGATTAAGTTCATCAACTGACTTAGCCTTCGGAGGTGGACTCCCGACCCCCGCGGTTGGGCCACATCTAACGCTTTCGTTTTGCAGGTCATCACGAGGAGATCTAAGGGCTGAGCAGATTTTGGACGCATCAAAAACAAACAATGTGAGTGAGGAGTGTCTCCATTTGCACACCACATGCAAGGAAATGTTGGGTTTATATAGCCCCAAACCTCACTTTACACCCCTTAGGATTCTTAAGGCAATGAATTGGATTTAATCCATTCAATAACCTTTACCCCACTCATGGTAATGGCCCTGAATGGTCATGAAGTTGAAATGAGAATTGATGGTCAAGAGTTAGAATTGAAGTAAATTCCACCCTTCAAGTAACCCCACCACACCACCATGATCAAGACCATTAAGACCCATGATCAATATCATGAAGAGCCTCATAACCAAGGTCATGAAGGGCCTCCTTTACTCATGGTGCCTCATTACCACCCTTACCTCAAGGGTCCCACACACTAATAAAATAATTAAATAAAAGAAATGCAAAAACTAATTTTGAAACTTAATATAGATTTTTATAAAAAACCTAACAATCCCCCACAAGTTTCAAAATTGCAAAAAAGGACTCGTGTTGTGATTTTATTAGATACTAAAGGACACATCGTTGTAGGTGTCTTTCGGACTTGAACCTACACTAGGTCTAATGAGTTGCGCTACAGAGTACGGGTAGAGTCAGACTCCTTGAACCTTTCCTCATTAGTGTAGCAGACCGCCCCATCATCCATGTCCTAAAGGTCGACTTTTGGAGCTACCTTTTACACTACACATTGGACTTTTGAACTGGCCATGTCCCTTATCCTGGATTCATGAATGTTTAAAGAACTCGCCAATAAGTTCTCATTGTTGCGGCCAAACCACCTACATCCACTTAGGTTAGTCTCTGATGTGCACCCCAACTAACACACCCCCACATTCCTTGGGATTAGACTAATTAAGAGCTTCGCTCAACCTTACCCTTGTGGTAGTACTATTACCTTCATCTACACCCTAGAATGGAATAATTATAAATAGTAGTACTGAACCGGTCTTCCCATGACTTCGTTTGTACCCCTTGAACCTAATTTAGGTATTTAGCCTCTTCACATAGGTATGGTATCCATCATGTGACCCGAGGATTAGGCATTAACCCCAGTCCTGTAGATGCAATACACAAGTTTTTGACAGACATAGCCTTTGTGAACACGTCAGCTTGATTCCTTTCTGACTTCACATAATCGATAGCTATCATTTCTTCATCTATGTACTGTCACACAAGATTGTGTCTAAGGCGTATATGCCTTCTTTTACCATTGTACACCCTATTCTTTTTGAAAGATAACAAGATGTCAACATGGCTTCCCCTCACATATCAAGTGGTACATTAGAACTCAATAACATGGAGTTCATCATCTCTTTAAGAGATCTATTTTTCCTTTCCGCTACCTCATATGATTCCGGTTGGTAAGGAGCGGTGGTTTCATGGATAATTCCATTTTCCTCACAAAATTTATCAAGATTAAAATACTCAGTCTCTCTATCGGTTCTATGTCTTTTAATCTTCTTGCCAAGTTGATTTTCAACTTCCGTTTTGTAAGTATAAATGCCTTTCCGGCCTCATCCTTTGATTTGAGCAAATATACCATGATATATCTAGAATGATCATCTATGAAGGTGAAAACATAATTGTTTCATCTCCTTGACTCATATGACTTATAGTCACTATGGATAATTCCGAGAGATCACTCTTTCTATCCATAATCTTCTGAGGCATTTTGGTTAACTTAGCCTCCACACAAGTTTTACACTTGTCCTTGGGAGATTCCATCTTATCGGTGATCATCCCTAACTTGCAATTTCAGTTTTTGTATTTTGTAGAATTTGTAATACAATTATCCCAACAAGATGAAGATCCTTAGCTAATCCGAAGAGCTTGATGTTGCAACCAAACGAACCACCGATCAATGAGGTTGAGTCACACCTTGAGTGCTGTCTTTAAGGTAATTGATGCACCCTACTACCAAGGGTTCTTCGCACCATCACCTTCAAGATAAAACAACCTCCAACTAGAAGATAAGGTAGTTCTTCTAGTCCCTTCAAGGAGCCAAAAGCTAGAGCACAACACTTAGACAACTCAAGAAAGAAATGAATTTTGTAAAACAAACAATGTGAGTGAGGAGTGTCTCCATTTGCACACCACATGCAAGGAAATGTTGGGATTATATAGGCCCAAACCTCACCTTACACCCCTTAGGATTCGTAAGGCAATGAATTGGATTTAATCCATTCAATAACCTTTACCCCACTCATGGTAATGGCCATGAATGGTCATGAAGTTGAAATGAGAATTGATGGTCAAGAGTTAGAATTGAAGTAAATTCCACCCTTCAAGTAACCCCACCACACAACCATGATCAAGACCATTAAGACCCATGACCAATATCATGAAGAGCCTCATAACCAAGGTCATGAAGGGCCTCCTTTACTCATGGTGCCTCATTACCACCCTTACCTCAAGGGTCCCACACACTAACAAAATAATTAATTAAAAGAAATGCAAAAACTAATTTTGAAATTTAATATAGATTTTTAATAAAAAAACCTAACAAAATGGCGTATCAGATGCTTGAGGCGGAGAAGGAGTCTATATCGAATCCAATATTCAATGAAAATTATGAAAGAAACTATGGGAACTCAAGATGCCAAACAGAATTTGTAATTTCTTGTAGATTCTCAATCACAATCGGCTACTATCAAATGTTAGATTAAGAAAAATGAAGCTTCAATCTCATGCATCATGCAAATTCTGTTTATGCGAATCGAAAGTACACTTCACCAGTTTTAGAGATTGTTCATTTGCTCTTGGCATTTGCAATAGACTACTGCCGAAGTCAATGCAAACATAGTTCTTTAGGAGTAATCAAAAGGACAGGCTAATGCTCAATATATGCGGAAAAAGTCAAGGTTGGTACCCAGATTGGGCGATAAAGTTCAGTTGTGTGGTGTATAAAATTTGGTGCTGAATAAATAGAGAAAAGCCATGAAAAAAATCTTCACCAGACCAGGAAACGGTGCAGAGCTTTGTTTAGACCTCTTCAACCAAGTTAAATCGATGTGGGGAACGAATAGAGAGGAAACAATAAAACCCAAATGCCTTAGAAGTGCTAGTGGATGGATTAATCCTGAGGAAGAATGGTTCAAAATAAATGTAGATGCATCACTATGCAAAGGAGAATACAGTCAGATAGGAGGTGTAATTCGCAACACAGAAGGTAGCTTCCTTGGAAAATTTGTGAAGAGAAAAATGAAGATGAATATTTTAGAAACTGAATTGCAGGCGATCTATGAAGGAATTAACGTTGCACGCGAAAAGAATTTCATGCCTTTATATGTGGAATCAGATTCTCTCAAAGCTATTGATCTGTTAAAGCCTAATACAAGAATACAAGGGAAAGTAGCAAGAGTGGTGCATGCAATAAAGGAAAAAGTTGGAAGCTATGAAGGAATTAGATTCCAACATGCGTACCAGGAGTCCAACTACGCTGCTGACTGGATCATAAAGAGACTGATTTCTTTAGAGGAACCTTCGCGATTCTTTCTGGATCCACCCCAAGAATTGGAGGAGATCCTACTGGCGGATAAGATTTGCATGCTTGAGTAGTTTTCTTTTTTAGTTGCTAAACCCCATTTATTTGTTACCAAAAATAAAAAACTGTAAAAATAACGGTGATGGCTCTTTCGTAAATTAGAACTGTAACTAAGGGTATTTCTGGTGTGAAAATAAGAGGAGACATGAGATGGGAAAGACGACGATGAGAGAGAGAGAGAGCGCGTATTTGCAACCTTATTTTAGCTGGTATCAAATTCCTAAAAGAAAATTTTCAAATTCAAATTACCGTTAGTGATGGTAGAATTTGAAAACTAGCTGTAAGAAACTGGGACAATTTCTAGCATAGAAGAGTTGACTTCCTTAAGTTGGAAAAATTGGTATTTCAGTTGCATCACACAAGCTTGCAACTGGGATCGATATATTGGCTCCAAAGTGTGCCATGCTTCATGAGACATGAAACGTAGAAGGTAATGTTGCAGAGGAGGAGAGACACTGCTATCAACATAACCAATTAGGTCATGCGCATGAAGAACTAGTGGCGTGAGCTGTAGTTTTCAGAGTAGGTAGTTACCTCGATCATGCTTGACAGGCAACAGATAATAATATTTGAAGAAATCAGAGGAGAAGAAGCAGAGGTAGTTTGGGTTGAAGTTTCATAGGAGGAAGACATTATTAATTCGGTGACTTATATTAGCGGCAACTAATACCATATAAAATTTCAGATCGAAGTTGGCTGAGAGAGAATTTCCTTCATTGTCTTGCTCATGATTGGAAAGTTTTATTCTAATATAAAATTCAAAAAGAGTTACAAGTATAATACATTTCTGTAGTTGAGTTGAGTGGAACTCATCTTATTAAGTCTATTTTTTGAGTATCTGACGACTCTAACTTATTCATCAGATTGTTCAAATTTTGAATTTTGTGAATGTTCCATGACAAGTTTGAAGAATCATGGAGGTAGAAGCTGATATCGGTTTTTTTTCTTTTTTTATATTGAAAATTACATGTCTAGGGTTCACATTATAGGTGTATTTTAGGTATTAATTAGCAATCAAATTAAGTGTCTAACTGAGAGTAATTGAAGGTTTTGGCTAATAAGATTTTTTTTTTGTCAACAACTACTAGGATAATTGAGGGTAGTTTGAGGTTTACACTAAAATATCCCCTAAGTAAGGATAGTTTGAGTTTTTAAAGAATATCTAATAACAAAGTTACCACTTAATTGTGAGAATAAACAGAATGAAGTGATTTGTTAGCTTTGCCAGGTAAGAGGGTAAGTAAGTGTGCAACTGTTATTATCCATCTAAAAGGGATCTAAGTGTCATTTGGTCAAATATATATAAGACGGAAGAAAAGTATCATTCATTCACCCTTATTTGTAAGTAGTTACCATAAGGCATGTGTTTTTTATTTTAACAAGGAAAACAATTGGGAAAAAAAATGCATTTAGTATGAGCAAACAAAATATGCATGATATTTCTTTATTATTCATTGTAACTAAAAAATTAGTATCCATTGTTTTTCTGAGTTTACCTTTTATCACTGTTAGAAAAGAATTATGATGATTAAACTTTTCTTTTTGTAGAATGATAAAACATCAAACAATAAGACTTAGACATTGGTGGAAACCATTGTGGAAACCATTGTAACAATTTATTTTGTGAGTATATATTAATTTGTGATGAACCTTTTAGATTACTTATTAATTCACCTAATTTTTTTTTCTTATTCATTTTTTAGTTTTCATTGTAGAATTGATAAATTGGAGCATATTATTAGACTTCTAAAGATTGATACTAAAAATAGTTTCATAAGTAGTCAATTGAAAAACAAAAAAAGAGCCTTAACAACCTAAGCTAAATTAAGACCAAACTCTTGTTGGTCTTAGTTTCTTTTGCAATCATAATAAGGAATCTAGTTGGCATTTGTTTTTAGCCTGTTGGGTCAAACATGAGTGGTCAAAATGGATTCTCGAGCTTTGTATTAATATCCCTAGATCTCTGGAATGGAAAAAAAATACCCAACTTGATTATGTTTTTAATATTATTTTCATCTCTTGTTACTATCTTTGGCATTTGCAAAACAATACTGCATCTGGGGAACGTCTCCTTACCACTAGGTTACTGCATACCATAATGTTTTGGCTTAATGAGGTGAAGAAGTGAAGAATGTTGAATTGTCACCCTAGCTTTGATAATTGTAGTTTGTAAGTTAATGAGACAGAGAAGCCGTGCGCTAACTCTCATTCTCTTGTGATTACAGGAAGGCCAACAAGATGAAACCACTAGTGCATCACTAGTCACATTAGCCACATGTGTGGCTTCCATCATATCATATCATTTCTATTTTCATTTTGTAACTTTTGAAGCCTCTCTCTACAATAACTTTCTAATGTGTTTTTCTTTTTTACAATAATAACAAACCCTCTTGTTATTATTAAACTTTTCATTAAAGTTTTGATTTGCACTTGCAATAGTGTTCTTTGCAACAAACTTCTTCTTATTATTATTATTATTATTGAACTTCTTCTTAATTTCATACACACTTTTATTTTCAGAATTAATATACAAGCCCTCACTAACATGCTTTACCTTCCTCTCAGTTTCAATTCTATATCCCTAATTTTCAATGCTTCCATCATATCATCTAGGGTTATAGACTTTCTACCATATTTTGTAGCATTCTTAACACCAACATGAGAATCAAGCAAAGATTTCAATAATAGGACAGCAAGAGTATTATCAGATAACTTTTCATCCAAATCAGCCAAATCACATGACAATTTACAAAAGTCCTCTACATTATCAATTAGAGTCTTAGAAGCATCCATTTTGAAACTAAATAATTGTTCTTTCAATAAGGTAACATTAGGTATAAATGCAGCCATATAAAGTTGTTCAAGTTTAAGCCAAACCTGGGCTGCAGTCTTACAATCTCTTACCATTCTCATCACGGTGTTACTCAAATGCAAAATGATAGTGCTATAACACATATCTTGCATATCTTCCTTTTCTTCATCAGTCATGGACAATGAGATCTCTTTATCAGTCTTTAAAGACTTATGGCATTTGTTTTGAACTAGAATAGCATGCATCCTATTCTTCCATGCCATATAGTCTCCCTTAACATCAAATTTATCCAACTCATACCGGGTAGGAGCCATGACAAAAGAATTAAAGAATATACAGTCAAATCTAACTAGTTAAATCAGTAACACAAGATATTATCTACTTTAACCAATTTCAGAATTTAATTAAACAATTTCTGAAATGTATAGTATGATAAAATCAGAATTTAATCAAGAGAACAAGTAAATGATTTCTAATGTATTTCAGATTATAAATCTCCAATAATAATAACTAACAGTTGTTAACAGTAAGCAAAAAAAATAGAAAATCAGATTCAAACCATATGCTACTTATAACCAAAAAATTAAAACTATGATTAATTTCATATTATAAACATGAAAGCATGAATTTCATATAAACAACATGCCTTGCATAAAAGCCCCAATTAATATGGAAGACAACCCTAAGGCCGAACCACTGTTTAGGTTATATGGCCAAATTGAATTTCAATTTTAATCAACAAATAGAGGATTTTATATGCAAACCACTCCAATTAATCTATTATATCAAAGCCCTAAACTTATTTAGGTAAAACCCTAGGTTAGG
This sequence comes from Hakea prostrata, assembly GCF_041222555.1. Taxonomy (NCBI): domain Eukaryota; kingdom Viridiplantae; phylum Streptophyta; class Magnoliopsida; order Proteales; family Proteaceae; genus Hakea; species Hakea prostrata. The sequence goes on from NC_142609.1 coordinate 36,842,300, forward strand.
GTTTCGGCCAAGAGTTAGGGTTTAGCAGAAATTAGAACCGAAGCAACAGAAGGTTAAGAAACAATCAATGAAACAACATATAGTATTCAATGTTAACAGAAACACATACCAACATAGTATTTTAGGTTAGTCAAGAGTTAACAGATCCAGCCAAGAAAAGAAATAAGGCTCTGATGCCAAAACTGTTAAGAAATATCACCTATATAGCAGCGGTATTGAGACAAGAAACAAAGAAAGAAAAGGAAAGAGACAAGACACCAATCTTTTACTTGGTTCCGTCAATTGACCTACATTCAAGGATGAGTTGAGAACTCATCAAACATGCAATAATCCAATAGCTAGAGAAGGAGGTTACAGCACTACGTAATCTACCCAATAAGAACCCCAAGCATGAACTAAACAAGAAGAAGATAAGCTAATCAAAATGTATGCACCTGATTACACAACAGCAGCCAAGTCTTCTCTTCAAGGTATCGAGTACACCAACAGCAAGGAGACACTCACACCTTCAGAAGCAAGCAACCCTCTAACAATCCACGCTTCACCAGTTCTTGAATCAGCAGCAAGAATAAGCACCGAAACCTCAAACCCTAAGAACCTCTATCGCATATCAGAGCAAACCGAGAGCAGAGAACAGAGAGGAAGAGAGAATAGAATAAAATGAACCGAATGCCTCATCTCTCCTAAACCCCCAAATAATAAACCACATACATAATGTTGTAAAGACAAAACTGCCCTTAGAAACTTATACATAAGACATCCCAATCCTAATCTAAGCCAAAAGACAGATATACCCCTGTTATATACAATATTCAATATTCAATGAAAATTATTGGAAGAAACTATGGGAACTCAAGATGCCAAACAGAATTTGTAATTTCTTGTAGATTCTCAATCACAATAGGCTGCTATCAAATGTTAGATTAAGAAAAATGAAGCTTCAATCTCATGCATCATGCAGATTCTGTTTATGCGAATCAGAGAGTACAGTTCACATTTTTAGAGATTGTTCATTTGCTCTTGGCATTTGGAATAGACTACTGCCACAGTCAATACAAACATAGTTCTTTAGGAGTAATCAAAAGGACAGGCTAACGCTCAATATATCCGGAAAAAGTCAAGGTTGGTACCCAGATTGGGTGATAAAGTTCAATTGTGTGGTGTATAAAATTTGGTGCTGGAGAAATAGAGAAAGCCATGAAAAAAATATTCACCATACCAGGAAACGGTGGAGAGTTTTGTTTGGACCTCTTCAACCAAGTTAAATCGATGTGGGGAACGAATAGAGAGGAAACAATAAAACCCAAATGCCTTAGAAGTGTTGGTGGATGGATTAATCTTGAGGAATAATGGTTCAAAATAAATGTAGATGCATCACTATGCAAAGGAGAATACAGTCAGATAGGAGGTGTAATTCGCAACACAGAAGGCAGCTTTCTTGGAGGATTCGTGAAGAGAAAAATGAAGATGAATATTTTAGAAACTGAATTGCAGACGATCTATGATGGAATTAACGTTGCACGCGAAAAGAATTTCATGCCTTTATATTTGGAATCAGATTCTCTCAAAGCTATTGATCTGTTAAAGCCTAATACAAGAATACAAGGGAAAGTAGCAAGAGTGGTGCATGCAATAAAGGAAAAAGTTGGAAGCTATGAAGGAATTAGATTCCAACATGCGTACCAGGAGTCCAACTACGCTGCTGACTGGATCATAAAGAGACCGATTTCTTTAGAGGAACCTTCGCGATTCTTTCTGGATCCACCCCAAGAATTGGAGGAGATCCTACTGGCGGATGGATAAGATTTGCATACTTGAGTAGTTTTCTTTTTTAGTTACTAAACCCCATTTATTTGTTACCAAAAAGAAAAAACTGTAAAAATAACGGTGATGGCTCTTTCGTAAATTAGAACTGTAACTAAGGGTATTTTTGGTGTGAAAATAAGAGGAGACATGAGATGGGAAAGACGACGATGAGAGAGAGAGCGCGTATTTGCAACCTTATTTTAGCTGGTTTCAAATTCCTAAAAGAAATTTTTCAAATTCAAATTACCGTTAGTGATGGTAGAATTTGAAAACTAGCTGTACGAAACTGGGACAATTTCTAGCATAGAAGAGTTGACTTCCTTAAGTTGGAAAAATTGGTATTTCAGTTGCATCACACAAGCTTGCAACTGGGATCGATATATTGGCTCCAAAGTGTGCCATGCTTCATGAGACATGAGACGTAGAAGGTAATGTTGCAGAGGAGGAGAGACACTGCTATCAACATAACCAATTAGGTCATGCGCATGAAGAACTAGTGGCGTGAGCTGTAGTTTTCAGAGTAGGTAGTTACCTCGATCATGCTTGACAGGCAACAGATAATAATATTTGAAGAAATTAGAGGAGAAGAAGCAGAGAGGTAGTTTGGGTTGAAGTTTCATAGGAGGAAGACATTATTAATTCGGTGACTTATATTAGCGGCAACTAATACCATATAAAGTTTCAGATTGAAGTTTGCTGAGAGTGAATTTCCTTCATTGTCTTGCTCATGATAGGAAGGTTTCAATCTAACATAAAATTCAAAAAGAGTTACTAAGTACAATACATTTCTTTTTTTTGAGTATCTGACGACTCTAACTTATTCAACAGATTGTTCAAATTTTGAATTTTGTGAATGTTCCATTACAAGTTTGAAGAATCATGGAGGTTGAAGCTGATATCGGTTTTTTTTTCTTTCTTTTTTTTTTTTTTAATTGAAAATTACATGTCTAGGGTTCACATTATAGGTGCATTTTGGATATTAGCACAACAAATAAGGGCTTTTGCCACGGAAGCTCTGGTACCGTAGCAAATACTTTAACCTGACAGTACCTTTCCGTTGGAATTCCGTCGGTTAAGATTTGCGAAGGCAACTATTTCACTATATGCTACCGTATTAGGTTACCGTAGCAAATAGTTTGTTTAGAGGGTCCCACGTCTTTGTCTTTTTTGCTACCGTATTTTCCTACCGTTGCAAATACTTTTTTTTTTTTTGAATGTTCTTTTTTTAAATAGTATTCTCATTTTCACATCCCCTCTCTCTTTCTCCTAGACCTAGTAAGATGACTTGTAATCTGATGAAAAGTATATAATAACATTCATAAATTTGAAAATTATCAGATTCTGTCATGAATAGTCTCAGCAGATCTCCTTGTGCAATTATACAACAAAAATAATTGTGCATTGTTTTAAAAGACAGGAATTAGATCATTGAATCAGTTGTGCTTGTTCCACATACTCGATCCCCACTCTAAGTGCTAGAAACTTTTCTGTTTTTGGATGTGCAAATCTAATTGGTAATGGCCATGGGACTTCAAATGTACAACTGAGCACCATCAAGATGGAGAGGAAAACAAGTAGACAATATCCCAATAGAGTAATGCAGAAGCCCATATGTATTGATCATAACTGCACCTTCTAATCAAGTTATCTGTGTAATAAGCAACATAACCTGACAAAAGCATGGTACCAACCAGTGCAACATTAAATACAGAAACATAACTGCATAAGACATTAATTCAGTGCAACAGAAATGCTGTGTGTTAAATGCAGAAACTCCAATATGCAACTACTCATTGCTTTAAGATGAACCCATGAAACCTATAGCTTATATATTACTACTAGAGCAATACTTTCTGATAGAGTCGGAACCCAGAGCACATTGACATGAGGGACTCTCCATCAAAAAAATTACAACAAAAGTATAACATTCTCTTTTTTCTCTTTTCAAGCTTAAGAGATCACACAGGTTTCTATACAGCATTTAAAAAAAATGAGCAACAACTAATCTTATCTATACAAGTTCCATAAGGAACCCAGCAATGGCATTGGCATGTATGGTACCTAATATAGGGCACAACGTTCAGTGGTAAATCCTCTGCAAATTGCACAAAATGCAGCACTATAACTCAAAATTTTCAAGTAGAACTTTCATGATCCAAATCAGAATACAGAACTTTCTTGTTACATCACAAAAATCTATCATACAGTTGATACAAATTAAGAATGGCCGGTAGTGCAAAGACCATCACCATAGTCTAAAAACTAAGTCAACATTAAGAAGAATCAGGGTCTTTGAATCCTCTTGGCAGTGGCAGAATATTCAAACCAGTGGCACCATAAAAAACTAAAAGGATCTGTGGCAATATAGTGAATCTAAGACTTACTACAGTAACATCCCGAGAGCAAGGTTTAAACTCTAAAAAGCACATTGTGATAACATGAAACAAGAAAAATTTAAAGCTACAAAACAACATCTTAAAGCACCCTAGAGAATCAGAGTTATACTTGAGCAGTTGAGCTACACAGCCTACCCAATTCTGTAATCCTCACGAACTCCAAGAACAGCAAGCAGATGTACATATGTGTTAACATCATTCTGTAACTGACCCTGTGCAATCTGCAGTTTAGCTTGGTCCGTAGTAAATCTCCCTTATCCAACTCTCCAGTTTACCAGTATCTATGGTCGCTTCAGCATCCGTGTATCTCTTTTGAGCAGAGAATAGTCGAGCCAATAAGATCCATCCTTTGATGTTAGAATTAGCTTCCGAATTCAGAAACTACATTGCATAGAGAACAGCAGTATTCACCCTCCTCTGCTCAGCATTTACAAGGCGGAGGTGAAAAATAAATTTGGGATCTCTTTCTTGTGTTATTCCTTTAGCAGTTTGTAATGCCTTATGTCCATCGACTTCTTTCATATTCCTCTCATAACCTTGACCAGATAAACATGCCTCAGCGCAGAGAGAGACACCAAGTAACCACTGAAATGATTATAACAGTAGGCTGCACCACAAAATCATGATCAGAAATGCTAGCATACACAATTAAGATATGAATATTTGATTAGTACTACATTCATTTGAAACATTATAATGAGAGTAAACCGATATGAAGGTTCCATTCAAGATATCGAGAACTATTTTACTGGCACAGCTCTAATTGGAATGCATGTCGTGGGACTTGAAGATTCTCCATTATTTCATTTTCAATGTGAGATTGATCCAAGAGTACATGATAAATAAAAATAAGAAATGCAACACATTTCAAGGAATGTTTCAAAAGGGGATAAGGAATTTGCTCAAAGCAATACTTGATCATTCAACAAATCATCTGGGAGCCTCTACGGGCTGTTGCACAGAAATAGACACAAGGGGAATTTTGTGCGTAGTATATATGGAGTTTTTGCCATGGAAATTTGTTTCTGTAGCATATAGGCACTTAAATATTACGGTTATTTTGTTACCATGACAATAGGTAGACTTTTTGCCACGGTTTACTTTTTCCGTGGCAAAAGCTCCGTCGCAACTAGCACTTTTTCTTGTAGTATAGCAATCAAATTAAGTGTATGAGGTAATTGAGGGTTTTGGCTACTAGGATAATTTTCTCTTTTTTTTTTTTCAACAACTACTACGATTATTGAGGGTAGTTTGAGTTTTACACTAAAATATCCCCCAAGTAAGGATAGTTTGAGGTTTTAAAGAATATCTAATAACAAAGTTACCACTTAATTGTGAGAATAAACAGAATGGAGGGATTTGTTAGCTTTGCCAGCTGAGAGGTATGTAAGTGTGAAACAGTTATTATTCATCTAAGAGGGATCTAAGTGTCATTTGGTCAAATAAGAAGGAAGATAAGTATCATTCATTCACCCTTATTAGTAAGTAATTACCATAAGGCATGTGTTGTTTACCTAACAAGGAAAACAATTGAAAAAAAAAATGCATTTAGTATGAGCAAACAAAATATGCATGATATTTTTTATTATTTGTTGTCACTAAAAATTTAGTATCCATTGTTTTTCTGAGTTTACCTTTTGTCGTTGTTAGAAAAGAATTATGATGATAAAACTTTTGTAGAATGATAAGACATCGAGCAATAAGACTCAGACATTGGTGTAAACCATTGCAACAATTTATTTTGTGAGTATATATTTGTGATGAACCTTTTAGATTACTAATTAATTCACCTAATTTTTTTAATTCATTTTTTGGGTTCCATTGAAGAATTAATAAATTGGAGCATATTATTAGACTTCTTAGGATTGATACTAGAAATAGTTTCATAATCAATTGAAAAACAAAAAAAGAGCCTTAACTGCTTAAGCTCAATTAAGACCAAACTCTTGTTGGTCTGAGTTTCTTTTGCAATCTTAATGAGGAATCATAAAATGTGTGGTTAGCCAGTCCCCTTGGTTTTAGGCTTGGGGAGCTTGAAGGGAACTAGATTCTCGAGCTTTGTATTAATATCCCTAGATCTCTGAAATGAAAAAATACCTAACTTAATTATGTTTTTAATATTATTTTCAATCTCTTGTTACTATTTTTGGAATTTTTGAAACTATATTGCATTTGGGGGAGCATCTCCTTCCCACTAAGTTAAGGCATACCATAATGTTTCGGCTTAATGAGGTGAAGAAGGTTGAATTGTCACCTTAACTTTGATCATTGTAGTTTGTTAGCTAATGAGATGGAGAAGCCGTGTGCTAACTCTCATTCTCTTGTGATTGCAGGAAGGCCAAAACAAAAGACAATGTAGTTACTATTTTAATAGATCTATATTTTGTTTTATCTCATTGAAAAAAAAAAAATTCACTGTTTTGGACTACTATAAACTTTTTGACGAGTTTGGTTTCTTAGTAACTCTCATCTTGTAGACTATTTTCTATTTGAAACAGGAGTGGTTACACCTGCAAGTGGGTTCGCATCTTCTGCTGCCAAAAATACAGCGGCCATCCAGCAGCCTTGAATGTGAGTACGACACGTGTTTAAAGAATCACCTAGCCATTGGATGATTTAGACCAAAAAACTTAAAGAAACTCCAAAAAACCAGTACTGGTTTGCATGTTTCATATCCATCCAGTTCGTCATCGGAGATGTCGAAATTGTATATGTAGTAGCATTGCTCAATGGGGGTAAGGAATGCAGTTGAAGGCTTGGACAGTGAATCTATGACATTCAAATGCGGCTGGTTTGTGATAAGGTGAATCAACAACTTCATTACCTCCTTGCCACTGCCTGCAATGTTCCCAAGTAAAACTGATCAGATGTTGGCCCCATTTGTTCCCGTGTGAATCTCTGAGAGTTTTTCACCACCACCAGCAACAAGCAACTGGTTTTAAGGTCTCTATCTCAACAACCAATGTTAGTAGAAGAAGAATGTAACGTTGAAAGCATACCCAATGTCACAATCCCAACTGTGAGAGCTTATCCTTCTTCTATCACATAAAAGAGGGAATTATTTCATTACGGCATATCCAAAAACGACAACTAAATGCTACCCTAATTGAGAAAGCTATCAAATAACCTACTAATTCACATATCAAACATGCTTTGTCGCCATAACCACAACCTCATCTGGTCATGGACTCATGGCAGCCATTGGTCTCACCACCATTTTGATTTGATTAGAATTGAACAAGTGAACTGTGACACCCTTGAGTAATCACGAGTGAAGGAGGTTGTGGATTCTTAAATAATCGGGTTTACCAGCACAAACACACCTATTCTCTGTTTCACATCAATGGCGGCTCAATTGGCTCAACTCACTCTTGCAAAGAATCTGCAATCTGGTTTTGATATTGCTTTTAGTCGAAATCTTTCGAGAATTTCACTCTTCGAGAACAATTGATCGCTTGACTTTCAAATCTACTGCCTTTGAGATCAAGAAACTACAAGTCTCTACAATAGCATAGATAAACAAAGCAACGACAATGCATTGCCTTCTACTCACGGTTGTTTAGGGTTATTGGTTGATGTTCGGTCCGGATGATTTTGAATCGTGCAAACTAGTACCGGTTTGTTGGAGTTTCTTTCAAATTTTTGGTATGAATCATCCAATGGCTACGTGATTCTTGAAACACGTGTCATACTCACATTCAAGGCTGCTAGATGGCCGTTCTATATTTGGCCGCAGAGGATGTGAACCTGTGATGTTATCAGCTATGATCTTTGTCTTTTGAATGTGTTCTAGCATAGAAGAGTTGCCTTCCTTCAGTTGAGAAAGATAGTATTTCAATTGCATTCATAGGAGCTTGCAACTTAGATGGATATATAGGCTTCAAAGTGCACCATGTTTCATGAGATATATTTATGCGAATGACAGTATGAAGAGAGACTTTTCATGAAGAGAAGCAATCACCCAACTTAGGATGATTTGATCTTGCTTCAGCCACTGCAGGTAAGCTGGGTTGGGAGTTAGTGATGCAGTAGCAGAGAAACTTAAAAGAAGAAAATAATGTTCTAGGAGGAGAAGGAGGGATACACTGTGATCAACATAACCAATTAGGTCATGTGCATGAAGAAGTGGCATGAACTGTAGTTTTCAGATTAGGTACTTACCTCTATCCAGCTTGACAGGCAACAGAGAGATAACATTTGAAGGAGAAGTTAGGGGAGAAGAAGCAACAATGGTAGTTTGGGTTGAAGTTTCATAAGAGGAAGAAATTATTTACATGATCGTATGTTAGTGGCAACTGATACAATATAATATATCAAATTGAAGTTTGTTGAGAGAGAATTTCTTTCATTGTAATGCTCACCATAGGAAGGGTTTAATTTTTATAATAAAGTTAAAAAAGAGTAACAAGTATAATATAATTCTGGAGTTGAGTGGAACTCATCTTATTCTGTTTTTGAGAACCTAATAACTCTGACTTATTCAACAGATCGTTCAAATTTTGGATTTTTTATTGTTCCTTTATAAGTTTGAAGGAAAATGGTGGTCGAAGTTGATGTCGGTTTCTTCTATTTTTTTAACTGAAAATAATATGTTTAGGTTTCACATTATAGGTGCATTCTTGGGTTTTAGCAATCAAATCAACTGTCTAACTGAGGGCAATTGAAGGTTTTTTTAATCTACAACTATTAGGATAATTGAGGATAGTTTCAGGTTTACACTAAAATCTCCTAGATAAGGGTTTTGGGTTTTTAAAGAACATCTAATAACAAAGTTACCACTTAATTGTGAGAATAAATAGAATGAAGGGGTTTGTTAGGTTTGTCAAGTGAGAGGGTATGTAAATGTGCAACTGTTATTATCCTACTAAGAGGGGTCTTAAGTATCATTGGAACAAATAAAAGAGGAAGTAAGTGTCATTCACCCTTATCAGTAAGTAATTACCCAAGAAAAACAATTAAAACAGAACAAAACGTGCATTTAGTATGAGCAATTAAACAAAATATGCATGATATTTCTTTGTTATTCACTGTTGTGAAAAATTTAGGATCCATGTTTTTCTGAGTTCACCTTTTATCACTGCTAGAGAAGAATTATGATGATAAAACTTTTCTTTTTCTAGAATGATAAAACTTTGAACACTCAGACATTGGAGTAAATCATTGCAGGAATTTGTTTTGTAAGTGTATATTTTTGATGAACCTTTTAAATTGCTTATCAATCCACCTAATTTTTCCTCATTAATTTCTAGTTTCCATTGAAGAATTGATAAATTGTAGCATGCTATCAAGCTTCTTAGGATTGATATTAGAAATAGTTTCATAAGTAATCAATCGAAAAAAAGAGGTTAACCCCTTAATTAGTAAGACCAAACTCTTGTTGGTTGCAACATTAGTTTTTTTGGCAATCAAAATGAGGGATCTAGTTGGCATTTGGTTTTTGATTGCTCATTTTTTCAAGGCTTGAGGAATTTAAGGGGAATTCCATTCTTGAGCTTTGAATTAATATTGCTAGATCTGTGGAATGGATATATACCCAACTTAACTATGTTTTTAATATTATTTTGGTCACTTGTTACTATCGTTGGCATTTGCAAAACTTTATTGGATTTGGAGAGCATCTCCTGACCCCAATAAGTTATTGCATATCATGATGTTCCGGCTTAATGAGGTGAAGAAGGTTGAATTGTCGCCTAGCATTGATCATTTTAGTCTTTTAGATAATGAGATAGAAGACTCTTTCGATTAATGATAACATTATTGTGATTGCAGGAAAGCCAGTAAAAGACAACATATGAGGTTTTTGTTTTACTAAAAAGATCTAACTTCATGAGTTCAGTTTCAGTATTTAGATTTAGAAAACGAAGGAGGTCACAAGGTGAAATGCAAGCAGTTATAAAGGACTATGAGAACCAGTGATCTTTCTTTTTTGATTAATACTATAGTCACATATAGCAACTCCGGAGTCTGTTTGTCTTTAAAATGCCAATTCTGTTCTGGTTTGACTTTGTTGTGGGTGGACTTATTTTAGCTATGTAATATGCTAAATAATATCCTGTATAGGAACACTAGGGGGGGGGGGGGGGGGGGGGAAAAAGAAAAAAAAGGGGGGGGGGGGGGGGTTTTGTTTTTTTTGGGGGGGGGCGCCCCCCCCTTATTCAACCAAAAACCCTTTTTCCCTAAGTCCCAACCCTGTCGCCAGCCCAAACTCTAAATTCCTTCATTCTTTTGAATAAAAGAAAGAAAGAAAAAAAAATAGTGTTTTTGAATAGATATCAAACACAAACAAAAATGAAAATTTGTCACAAAATGATAATGGAAATTGATTAAAAAAAAAAAAAAAAAAAAAAAAAGAATAATTACTATTGTCTCCTTGTACTTTGGTTTTATCACTAATTAAATCTTATTCTTTGTAAAATTACTAACTATTGTCCCTTCACTCTAACGGTATTAAGTGACTGTTAACATTGAATATGTAATGTCCATTCATTTATTAAAATTAATAAATAAAAAAAATGGCATTACCCTCTTTTATAGAAATCATATTAAATGTCAATTATATCCTTAAAAACTTATATTTTATAGTTAATTTTAGATTTCAAAGAGTACAGTTGTCTCCATTTAAAATATAATAAAGATCCAAATCAAGAAAATTTGTGGGTGAATTACTTCTTAAAGATCTTGCTTCTTTGTCTCTAACCCCATTAAAATGTGCATCGTGATGAAGACAAACCTTTCGCAGTATAAATGTAAGTTCAACCAACAACAGCAATAATCTAAGAGAAAAGAAATTAATCTCAGTGTGAATGTTATAATTCTTGGAATTACCCAAAAGAACAAAACAACAATGATCTCTACTACAACGTGACGCCTGTTAATGAGAGTCTTATTGTTGCACTAAAAAATATAAGTCACATGGATTTTCAACTAAGGTTCATTTTTAATAGAAGCGTTGTCTTCATATTTTTATTTTTATAATAGTTAGGTTTCTTCTTGCTCAAATAACATTTGGGTTACTCGCTCCGGTCCTGATCAGGACGAACCGATCGACCATGGTTTGACTCAGCTGATGTATTGTTTTTATTTTACTCATCAGCTTGAAACCTCTACATTTTGGTATCACCTGTTCATACAATAACTCCTTTCTATCTCTATTTGTTGATTTACTCCGGCGAAATAGTATTGACTTTGAGAAGAACAAAAGGAAAAGGTATTGAGATCAAAGCATTCTCTCAATAGATTTAGAAGTATCATTAAATGTGGAAAAAGTCCATTTTATCCTTTCAACTCCTCAGTCAAGTACTTTTGTTTTTTTCCATGTTGCAATTGTACAATCGATGACTTTAAAAAATATGTTTAAAACAAATATATTTGAAGAGTAATAATAACAATGACAACAATCATTAATTTTTCTGATAATAACAATAATCATTGAATTAATTTATAATTATATAGTATAAGTATAATAACAAAAGGAAAATTTTCAGGAACGTCTCAAAATATATAGAAAAAATTATAAATACCCCAAAAATATATCACATTGGTAGAAGACACCCTAAAATGTCTCATAAAATGGCATAATGTTCCATTTCGTTGGTAGATTCCGTTAAGTCATGGTTAAATAATTCATAATTTCTAAACTACCCTTAATGTATTGTTATTTAAGGAAATTGTCTATTGAATCCTCTGCAATCAGTCAATGGCTCCGACAAGAATGAGGAGGATGAGGATGTCGCCTTTTTCACTATTGCAATGAAAAGAAAAGACTCACATCTTACATTGAAATCAACAAGTTGGATGAATTTGTTTCCTAATCTATTTCAATTTCTTTTTCCATAATTGGAGTCGTGATTTTGATTTAGTTTCATTTTTTCTAGTCGATCTTTTCAATCTTTATTTCTTCACAATCTCTATAATAGATCCTCTTACTCTTCCTTTTTCTATTTAGCATTGTGCATCTTCCTTTTTTGTAATCGATCTATCAGTTTTCCTCTCAATTCAATTTTGTTTCTGTTTGTTATAAGTTAGATGCAACTCCTGTAATCGATCTTTACTCTTCCTTTTCCTATTTACACCTTTTTCTGCGATGACTCAGTTTAAATAGAAACTCAAAGACAACTTTTTTCCTTTTCTGGTAGCAATTAGAGAACAAAGGACACGGGTAAGACTGAAAATAGATCAATTAATCTGATGAGCATAGTTATGTGTGAAATCTTATAGTATAAAGCATGTATTTTACATATTTAGAATAGAGCTACATTGATTTTTTTTTTTTTGTTTTTGCAGATTTTAGAATTTTTTTGGATTTAAACAAATATTTGAAATTTTGAGTATGAAATATGTAATTTTAGACATCAAGAGATCCATTCAAAATTTTAAATGCGATTTATAAATCCTAACTAATCTTAGTTGTGGATCAAAATTGGCTTATTTATTTATATGATATTCTTGGAATTGGCCATGATCACATCTAAGTTGTCGATCAAAATTGGCTATTTTACTCTTTAAAGAGGTTAAAGAAGTTTTATTTTGGTACAAGTTGTTAAAGAGGTTAGAGTGGTTTTGTTTAGACCTTAAGCCCAAAAAGCAAGATCCAAGACCTATAAATTTTTGTAGGGTAAATATCACTTACCTCCCCTCTTAGCTGGACAAATAGCATTTACACCCCCTCTTAGTTGGATAATATCACTTACCTCCCCTTTTACCTAGCAAATATATCAAACACCTTCTCTATGTTAACTTTCTCCGTTAAATTTATTTTTCTAAAACTCCAAACTACCCTTGGCTAAAAATATATTTTTTTATGAGCCCCCCAAATGGGGCCTAGCATGCACCCCTTATGAAAAGCCAACCCCATTGGTTTTTGATTGCATTACTTGAACTTTTTTGACGATTATACCCTATAAACATATTGAAAGATTAGATTATTTTCCATGAAATCCATTTGGGGCGCTAGTGGGGCCCCTTGCGTTTTTATTTTTACCCTAAATTACCGTAATCACCCTAACCGTTAAAATATTAAATTACCCTCAATTAAAATAATTATTATAACCAAAACACCATAGTTAAAATCTAAATTATCTTTAATAATTAAAAGCCCAACATACCTTCTTTTTTCTTTTTTTAATTTTATCAAACAATTAAAAAAAAAAACGTACTACTATCAATTAAAATTAAAAATGCAATTAAAAAAAAAAGTATGTTGATAAAATTAAACACTTACTACTATTTTGGGTTTTTTTTAATTGTTTGATAAATATTTTTTAAAAAGAGTATAACACGCTAGGTAAAAATTATCGTGAACATTACACGCTAAATTTAACTGATTAAATAACTCATTAGTTATTTTTTTTAATTGCTTGATAAATATTATAAAAAAAAAAAGTATGTTAGGCTTTAAATAATTAAAGATAATTTGAGTTTTAACTATGGTGTTTTAATTTTTAACAATTATTTTAATTGAGGGTAGTATAGTATTTTAACTGCTAGGGTGATTACGGTAATTTAGGGTTTAAAATAAAAAATATTTTGAACTAAGGGTAGTTTGGGGTTTTAGAAAAATATTTAATGGTAAAAGTTAAATTTAAAGAAGAAAGTTAATAGGGGGAGATGTTTGATATATTTACTAGGTAAGAAGGGAGGTAAGTGATATTATCCAACTAAGAGGGTGTAAGTGCTATTTGTCCAGGTATGAGGGGAGGTAAGTGATATTTATCCATTGTTTTTATTTAAAATGGGTTATAGCGGTTGATAACAAGTTGGTAATTGTCTCAAAATCCAACTCGAATCCAAATCATTAATCCAAATCTGAACTGCATCAAACGAAAACCGCTATTTGGATGGATTCAAATGATTTCAATTTAGATTTCAGATCCACTTTGATTTAATTCGGTTCATCTTCTCATTCTCTACCCAAAAAAAAATTAAAAAAATCAAAAAATGGTCGATCCTCTATCAAAAAAATAATTTCGGTTCAATTTAATTTGATTAATTCAACTCGGATTTAAGTTCGATATTCTTATTATATTACAAATACTCCCTTATGTATGTTTAACACAGTTAATTTTAAGATTAGTAAATATATATATTTACCTTTATTAAATCTTTTTAATTATAAATGAAAAAAATAAAAAAATTTTTAAATTAGTTATAGTTGTTCTTCACCTTCTCCTGTTCTCTCTCTCTTTCTTTCTTTCTTTTTTTCTTTCATTCTTTTTTTCTTTTTTCTTTTTAAAATTTTTTTTTATTAATTTCTTTGCAAACCAAAACAGTTTCAAGGGTAAATGAGGATATTTTTTAGGAATTTTAATAAATAAAATAGATGGTGAGTCATTACTTAATCTCATTATTCTACATTAAAGGTCTATTTAATATTTAAGTTGAAATATAAAGAATGTAAACACAATTGAATAAATTCCACGAAGCATGCAGCGTAATAGTTTGCAAGCATGTATAGTTTTTTTTTATTTTTTTTTGGAATCTCTCTCACTCTCCCAATTGGAGAAGAACTGAAGAAATTGCTAGGTATCTAAATTGTCTTTTTAGTTAAAAAATGTGGCTCACTACTTTGGTTTTATAATAAAAAAAAAGTTCTCTTTTACCATGAATCATTGGTGATGGATTAATTGGTTGGGCATTCGGAGAAACCTGCAAAAGAAAATTGGGAGACCAAATTGAACAAATGGCTCTACTTGGGTGCCAAGTTAAGGAGTATTTGTTGGCAAAATTGACATACTTTCTCTTCCTGTGCATTTGATAATGTTCTTAAAAAACATTTTTGGCGTTCTTCTGTTTTTTGGGAATGGAAGAACGGGTTAGAAGCGTTCAATAAAACGGTTTGTTCTTTTATTCTTTAAGAACAAACCGCTAAGAAAAGTGTTCTAAAGAAACGTAAAAATATTTTTGCAATAACATCATAAAATTTGTTCAAATTAAAGCTTTAAAATGAGTTTATCAAACACCAACTTTATTTTTCAACCCAAAAAAAAAAAACCAACTTATTCTATTATTAGTGTTCTGAAAATATTTTCATAACGGATTTATCAAACGTCATTTTCAAGCAAAGAACGGTCTTTTAGCATAGAAACATTAAAAAACGGTCTTTTAGCATAAGAACTGATTTCTCAAAACAGAAACGTTACCAAACACATATTTTATATCTTTCCAATTTCTGGTCAAAGTTTTACTTTTCTTATTAATACAAAGTCAATTTATTCATGTGGCACAATCGACACTGGAGGTAGTGGAAAGATTGACAACCTTTCCAATGAAAATGGTCCAAACAATCATGCTCACAAATCTTTTGAAGTAAGTCTTCTAGGGTCAAAGTTAGTGTTTTTTTTTTTTTTTCATTTTCATTAGTTTCATGATTCATGAGAGATGAACTTTCCTTGGGGACAAAGTTAGAGATCATATGTTGAAATTTGAGGTTTTCTCTTTTCAATGAGTCAGCAATTCATATTTATTTCTTGGTATACAAGTAATTCATTTTAATTAGAGTTTTTTAGCCACTTATCAAGCCCAAACATGTATTACATCCAACTATTACTAAAGCTGCATTTATTTGCTGGAATAGAGGTGGGATGGGAAAATTCTTGAAAAAATTAAATTTTTGTTACTTTTCCTTGAATCCTGATCTGCATCCCGTTAGAGGAGCACTCTGTGCTTTCCGAAGGCTTTACCACCACAAAATATGTGGGGCCCACAGATATAAATAATAAAACATAAAAATAAAAAACAAAAACATCACCAATCCCTGTGGGTCTCAACATGTTTTATTGTGGTAAAGCCATCGGGAGTGCTCTCCTGACGGGGTGCAGATCCGGACTCCTTTTCTTTTAAATCCTAATAGTGTAGTTTGTTTGGTTGCTAAAGATGGGAAAGTTAGAGGAAACTTGTCTGATGAGGTGACAAGCCAACTTTTCCACTCCAAACCTTTTCAAAACCCTACAAAATGTGTGGGACTTTGTAGAAAAGTGTGAAAAAGTAAAAAGTGAAACCCACAATTAACATTTCATTTTTTCACAAAATTCCTTCATTTTCTTCTCGCTTACCTACTATATATGGGGCCCACATATTTTTTTCCCCCACCCCACCTTTTCAAACAAACCGCAGCTTAAAGTTATAATGAATGATTTCACCTATGAATGTGTATTCTTAGAATTTTTCTCCAAATTAAAAAAAAATTACATATATATTCCTAGATTATGTAATTCCTAAATTTGCAAACTAGTAAGTTTATACGTTTTGGAACTTATTATATTACAAAAGTCTCCCAAGACCTAACACTGTTAACTTTAAAACAAAAAAGATAAATTTACCTTCATTAAATTTTCTTATAGGTGAAAAAAAATTGAAAAAAAATTATTTAAGAGTCAGTCATATGGTTGTTCTTCACCCTAATGTTACGAGTATGTCATAGATGGGAGAAATCAATTGATTAATTGTAATGAAGTGTTTATAAGGGTGAAATTTCAGTGTGAGGGTAAGTAATGTTAGAGATTATTAAGGAGTAGAAGGGTATGAAAAGAGGACAATTGCACTCAAATATAAATATAATCGTTGAGGTTTTTTGAGAACAATAAAGAATGTTTAACTTCCAACTCTGATTATTGTTTCCTTTAAAATTCATCTTTTTCTCCAACCCCTTTCTTCCAATTTTTTGTTCTCTCTCCTTTGAATTTTCAGTGCTGTAAGCTTCAAGATAGGGGTTCATGATACTTAAAAGTTGAAACATAAGGATTTTAAATATCATTAAATAGAATTTAGCAGATGTAAATGTAATAATTTGCAAACTCATCAGGTGTACATATAATTTTCTCTTTTATTATAGACCAAGAGAAATATAGAGGAGGTCATAGCCTGCATTGCCTAAATCTAAAGCCACTCTAGTCCGTTTCAACAAAATAATTAAAAGCTTTCTAGCTTCTCATAAGTCTAAAGTTTTCTTTAATAATTTGTTGGGGTTTGATCATTCTCACTTCTTCTCAAGTCTCAAAATAGACATAAGTATTTTATCTGAAAAAGAAAATATTGTAATGGTTGTGAGCCCTATGTGAGCCAGACCAAATTTATTTATATTATTTGTATTACAAGAATTAGAGTATGAATGATAAAATCCCATAATGATGGTCTAGCTGTAATTCGATTTATTTACTTTCTTATGTGGAAGCGTTTGGGCTAGCTGTTGCCAAAGCCCTTGGTTCATCAAAGTTGTAGCCATCCATCTCAATCTTGTGGTCACAAAAAGCTGATGCTTACCATTCAAAATTTTTAAATTACTGTGACTTTTTCCGGTTTGTTTTTGTTGTTTTCTTGGACTTTGCTTGGGCCGTCAAATCGGCTGTCTCGACCATTGAAATTTAAAAGTCGAGATTCAATTTCGACTGAATTTTCGGATCTGACGGTCCAAAATCTCGACTTGAATGTCGTGCACATTTAATACGAATGATCCATGCAAAATTGTGTTTTCTTCAGTTACGATCATACATTTAATGCGCATGACCCATGCAAAATTGTGTTTTCTTTCCCAGGTTCACGTTATAAGGCCGGACATAAATCTATCACATCAGCTGTGAGTTGTTGTATTTTGAATTGAAATCGTAAGCAGTGATGTCAAATTCCTTGACCTCCACTAAACCCTGCCAAAAAAAAAAAAAAAGTACCCTAACCCCTTGGAAAGAGCAGGGATCAGGGTTGAGAACTAACCCATGAGTTAGGTTTTTGGAAATCAAGATTGATATTCAAAGGGTACCATAAGCGTCAGTATTTGAACAGCTAAATTCCTTCTATATATAGCTACAACTCTAACTGCTTCACATTATCTTCAATTGTGTTCTAAGAGGGGGAGAGAGATGCAGAAAACCCAGAAAATGAAGGAAGAGAGTGCTGGGAATGAAACCCATGTTTTAGTTTTCCCATTTCCTACCCAAGGTCACATAAACCCTATGCTGCAATTCTGTAAACGGTTAGCCTCTAAGGGACTGAAAGTCACTCTAGCCACAACCCGGTTCATCACCAAGTCTGCACACATGGATGTGAACAATGTTAGAGTTGAAGGTATCTCTGATGGCTTTGATGAAGGTGG
Organism: Hakea prostrata; assembly: GCF_041222555.1. Taxonomy (NCBI): domain Eukaryota; kingdom Viridiplantae; phylum Streptophyta; class Magnoliopsida; order Proteales; family Proteaceae; genus Hakea; species Hakea prostrata. The sequence continues at coordinate 36,860,585 of NC_142609.1, forward strand.
CATTAGTGAAGCTGAAAGCCCAGATGCTTATTTTGAGCGTTTTGAAATAGTGGGTTCACAAAGCTTAGCTGAACTAATCCAGAAACATGAAGATTCAGGCTATCCTTTCAGGTGTCTCATCAATGACTCTGTTATACCTTGGGCAATAGAAGTGGGCAAGCGTTTTGGCTTGCTGACAGCCACATTCTTCACTCAGTCTTGTGCCAATGATGCCATCTACTACAGTGTGAAGAAAGGACTACTGAACCTTCCAGTAGAAGGACCCACTGTCTCTCTTCCTGGATTGCCAATACTAGAACTCCATGACCTTCCATCCTTTGTCTACAAGTTGGAATCATATCCGTTATTTCTAAATGTTGTTCTGAACCAGTTTAAAAACGTAGAGGAAGCAGATTGTCTTCTCATTAACACATTTGACAAGTTGGAAGATGAGGTATTTACTACTGGTTATCAGAATATCTTCACTTTCATGCTAATCTTTTTCGTTATCCATGGTTTAACCACTTGATGAAATTTTATTAGGTACTGAAGTGGATGTCAAAGATATTTCCAATCAAGACAATTGGACCAACCGTGCCATCAGTTTATCTGGGCAAACGGGTAGAAGATGACAAAGATTATGGTATGAGTCTTTTTGAGTCAAGCAAGGACACTTGCATGGATTGGCTAAACAAGAGAGAAGCTGGATCTGTCATCTATGTATCCTTTGGGAGTGTTGCTGAACTTGGAGAGGAGCACATAGAGGAACTCGCATCAGGTTTGAGGAGTAGCAACCACTATTTCTTGTGGGTAGTGAGGAAATCCGAGGCGAACAAGCTTCCTAAGAGTTTGGTTGATGAGGATAAGATGCAAGGGAAAGGGTTGGTGGTAGCATGGTGTTCTCAGTTGGAAGTGTTGGCTCATAAAGCAGTTGGTTGCTTCATGACTCACTGTGGATGGAACTCAACCACAGAGGCTCTGAGCTTGGGGGTGCCGATGATTGCGATGCCACAGTGGACAGATCAAACGACAAATGCGAAGTTTGTGGCTGATGTATGGGAAGTAGGAGTAAGAGTTAAATTGGATGAGAAGGGGATTGCTAGGAGGGAAGAGATAGAGAGATGTGTAAAGGAAGTTATGAATGACGGAGATACAAGAGAACAACTTAAGAGAAATGCACTTACATGGAAAAGGCTGGCCATAGAGGCTTTAGATGAAGGTGGGAGCTCAGATAAGAACATTGAAGAATTTGTAGCTTCACTTCAGTGTGCTTGATTAGCTGTGTTCTTCTCATTAAAAATTTGTAAGGGCTGATGTACCGTACAGTATTCGTTGCTGTTTATCATCTTATGTTTATTTTCAGATAGCAATTTTAAATGTCTTTTAATAATTTAATCAGTTTATCGGAGTCCATTATGTTAAGGATCTGTTTTGTTACATGAGTCTAAAGATTTTAAATCTATAGATTTTAAATTTGTGGAGTTGTAGTTCATAAAACTAGCTGTTTGGTTAACCTGAATCTGTGAGATTCATCGTAAAAACTGTTTAGTTGATGTGATTTTTGTGAATACATAAATGTTTAGCATTTTTTTTGTCAGGGTGAAATCCAGACCCATACCCATAAATCTACAAATTTCACGTTTTTACTGTGAAAAGAAGAATCCAAATTTTTCACAATCAAAACCGGTATAAATCTCACATTTATGAATCTAGAGATTTGTAACCAAACATGCCCTAAAACATTATCCAAGACCAACTTCCTTCACTTTGTCCCCAAGGAAAACTTACTTACATCACGTGAAAGAAAAAAAAGAGACCTCCTTGACTTGGCTCCCGAGTTCCAATTTTCCTCTTTGGCGTCTGATTGTTTTCTTTAATTACAGCCTCTGAGGCAATCAAGCCTTCTAAGAATGGTCAAACAATGAATCTAAACGGCTTTGGTTCATAGTAAAGGATAACTTTCATGTTTCTATATAACCCAGAGAGCACATCTCTTTTACTGGAAAGATATTTACCAATCTTTCAATCTCTTCACTTCTTGCCCTGATAGAGAGACACAGAGATGCTGAACATGAAAGAAGAGGCTGCTGGGGATGAAATCCATATTTTAGCATTCCCAGTTTCTGGTCAAGGTCACATAAACCCACAGGTGCAGTTCTGTAAGCGGTTAGCCTCCAAGGGACTCAAAGTTACTCTAGCCATGACCATCTTCCTCACTAAGTCTGTACACAATGAACTCAGAAATATTAGGGTTGTGGGTATCTCTGATGGCTTTGATGAAGGTGGCATGGAGGAAGCTGAAAGCCCAGCAGCTTATTTTGAGCGTCTTGAAGCAGTGGGTTCACAAACCTTAGCTGAATTGATCAAGAAACAGGAAAGCTCTGGTTATCCTTTCAGGTGTCTCATCTATGACTCTCATGTACCTTGGGCACTAGATGTGGCCAAGCGGTTTGGGTTGCTCACAGCCTCATTTTTCACTCAGTCATGTGCCAATGATGCTGTTTACTACAATGTGAAGAAAGGGCTAGTAAGTGTTCCTGTGGAAGGACCCACTGTCTCCCTACCTGGGTTGCCAATTTTAGGAGCCCATGATTTATCATCCTTCATCTACAAGTGGGGTTCAAATCCAGCTTTACTCGATGCTGTTTTGAACCAGTTTTTAAATGCTGAGAACGCAGATTGTCTTCTCATTAACACGTTCGACAAGTTGGAAGAGGAGGTATGTAGATCTTCCATCACTCTATTCAGTTTGTTTAATATGTCGTTCATTAATATGAATAGTTAAGCATTCGTGCTTTGGTAGTACTGCTGAACTTGTAGAAAATGAAACAGAGATGAATCGGACTTTTTCTTTTTTTTTTTTTTAAATCTGAGGTTCATGTGGGTCAACTTACGCGCACATCAACTATATCCTCTGGGGAGCAAACTGTAGAGATTTCAAAAACCAACCCGGTCTTAATTAAAAGAACGGGGTTGTGTCATAAATATAACATTCTTTATTTACGCTAAAGGATTTAATATTTACAAATTTTCAAAAGGATACCCCTAGTTTTGCCTTAATCCTTAACTCCAAATTTGCACACCTTAGTTGGAGATTATCACTGTCAAAATGGTTTCGTCGTCTACAGCCTAATCCCAGGGAGGGAGGGATTCTTGCACCAACAACAAACCATGGGTAGTGGGTCACTAAAAAAGCTAGTAGGTTTCTAGAACATGGTTTCGCCTTTACGATTCTTGGTTTTGGAAAAATCATGCTATTGATCTATGACAACCAAAAACAGGTTTTTGTTTAACCTTCTGCTACTTCTCTTTGGAGGAATAAAAAATTAAGAGACAAGGATGGGAAACAGGATTATCAAATTTCTATTCCATTATTGAGTAACCTTTTGCAATTTCTCTATTCTGCAATATTTTCCCCCTTATTGTGATTTGCAGACTTCTTATGTTGCTGTCATGGCTGGATTCTGCTCCTTCACAGTGGGATGAAGCCCTAAAGAAAAAAGCTTGACAAACAAACCCTAGAACATTGAAAACCAGAACACATAGCCATTTATCTAAATAAGCGACCCATACTCATCAATCTTTGATGAACTCCTCGTGTCGAGTCCATGCCAACTAAGGCTTTGGCAAAAAATAAAAAAATAAAACCTCTGTAATGGCACAAGCAGGTTTGAGCTCCCGGCCAAATCCTTTTCAGCCGTGGTCCACATATTGTCCAGATTAGAGAGGGATTCGGTTGAAATAGAAACCCTAAATTTCTGAAGGTGAAAAAAATGCATCATTGATGTGTTCTAGGATTCAATTGGGAAATTGAAGATCCCATTGTGACGACGAAGGGGTAGGTAGTTCTCAAATATGAATTGCTTTGCATATCTTTAACCACTTTGAAATTTCATTAGGTACTGAAATGGATGTCAAATCTATATCCAATCAAGACCATTGGACCAACTGTGCCATCAGTTTATCTGGACAAGCGGGTAGAAGACGATAAAGATTATGGTTTGAATCTTTTTGAGTCCAGAAATGGGACTTGCATGGAATGGCTAAACAAGAGGGAAGCTGGATCTGTAATCTATGTATCCTTTGGTAGTAGTGCGGTACTTGGAGAGGTGCAGATGGAGGAGCTAGCATGGGCTTTGAGTAGTAGCAACCACCATTTCTTGTGGGTCGTGAGAAAATCTGAGGAAAAAAAGCTCCCTAAGAGCTTGGTTGAAGACAAGTCAGAGAAGGGATTGGTGGTTGCATGGTGTTCCCAGTTGGAGGTGTTGGACCACAAAGCAGTAGGATGCTTCATTACTCACTGTGGATGGAATTCAACGATGGAAGCTCTTAGCTTGGGGGTGCCAATGGTTGCGATGCCACAGTGGGCAGATCAACCCATGAATGCTAAGTTTGTGGTGGATGTATGGGAAGTAGGAGTGAGAGTTAAATTGGATGAGAAAGAGATTGCCAGGAAGGAAGAGATAGAGAAATGTGTAAAGAAAGTTATGGATAAGGGAGATAGAAGAGAACAAATTAAGAGAAATGCATTTAAATGGAAAGGGCTGGCTCGAGAGGCTTTAGAGGAAGGGGGAAGCTCAGATAAGAACATTGAAGAATTTGTGACTTCATTTCTATGTGCTTGATTGATTGGTTTCTTGTTTACCAAGAAAAAAAAAGGTTGTGTTTCCTGATAATTAAAGAATTTGTAGTATTTACTTGTATCAATCCAAGATCTCATCGATCTGTGTTGAAGTTCCTAAGAGTTCTTAGTTATCAAAATTGGGCTTCACCAGTAACATCTGAGATTGCTCATTAGTTACCTGTCTAAAGCTTTATTTATTCTTTCTATATATGCTAAGCCCAACCAGTAAAGGGAACTTACCAAGTGGATGCAAAACAATAAAAGCAATTACGGAGGGGGACAGTGGAAGCCCAGAAGAATCCCAATGTGGGGGCACTTAAGCCAACTCCTAGGCGCCCTCAGGAGGCGGAGAACCTCTCTCTCCGCCTCTCTCAGTCCCGTTTTTCTGTCTCAGCCTCCATCTCCGCCTCTCTCCACCTCCCTCCGCCTTACTCCTTCTCTACCATCATCTTTTCGTCTCTGTTTCATCTCAAACTGAAGCTCTCCACCTCTTTCTCCTTCTCTTTCTGCCTCTCTTCGCCTGAGGCGATCAACTTTTTTCCATCCATTTCCGCCTCTCTCCACCTCTAATTTTCTTTCTCTTTTTCACTCTCAACGTTTTCCTCTGCATCTTCCTCATTGTTTTATCTCTGTTTTTTTTTTTTTTTTTTGTGTTTCACTGTTTAACGTTTTAGGTTATAAAAAATAAAAAAAACAGAACCGTGGTTGATGCAAGCTTTGGTCGTGTATTCTCGAATTTGGTGTTTTTTATGCCAATTTGTGTTCATCTTCTGCTGGTGATATCCATGTTTGCGGTTTCAAGATGGAAGTTTAGAAACAAGATCCGGTGCTTTTTGTTTCAACAACTGAGTTGGCGCCCTTGTGGCATGTTCGGTCGTCTTTGTGACGTGCTCTGTTTCCGCCCTTGAGGCGTGTGGTTTGTAAGCTCTTGTGGCATGTTCTGTTTTCGCCTATCAGGGTGTTCTGTATCCGCCCTTGTGGCGTGCTCTGTTTCCGTCCTTGAGGCATATGGAATGTAAGCCCTTGTGGCATGTTTATGTCTGCGTCAGTGTCCACCTTTGTAGTGTGTCCGCAAGTGGTAGTGGTAGATATGTTTATCATGTTTCTAGTTCTGTAGTTGTCACAACCGGTTTTCTGAGAGTTTATTGGGTTCGACCCATCCCTTAGCTCTTGTTTTTTTCTTTTTGTTTGGTGTTTGTGTCTGTGTTTTCTTTCAAGTTTGTGAATGAAGTATTGAACTTTTGACTTCAAAAAAAAAATCAATTTTTTCAAGTTTTTCAAGTACTACTTTGTTGGGTCTCCTAAGTACAATATATTACGTGTGAGTTCCAACCAGACTAACATGTTAGCCGCCATTAAGTATATTCAAATTTCAAACGTGAAGGGACCAAAGTGTTCTTCATGTTATTTTATACATTGTATTAATAAATGATTTTCAAAAGAGATAATTGATCGTTAATTTATATATATATATATATATATATATATATATATATATATATATATATATATATATATATAAAACTCATAAATTTATAATTATATAGAAAAATTATAGTAGGAGAAAAATATTATCCTTATAACACTTGTCCAAAACCCAAAATACTATCTTTTATGATTGGAAATCATCTCATTCTTATAAAAGTATCTCATTTTTTAAAGAAAAATCAACTTCAAAGGAGTAGGTAGCAAAATTAAAAGAAAAAAACGTAAATAAATGAATCAGCTAATAAATAAATAAATAAAGCATAGAAAAATCAAAGGAGACAACGACGATGGCATTCACATTTAGTTTATCTTCTTGTCTCCTCTCAACATATACATCTTGTTAAGGCATGGATTTCGCTCTTTAAAATTTGAAAGATTCAATTCAAAACTTCTATTTTGGTAAAGGTTTCTTCTTTGCCAGTGTTGGCTCGACTAAGACAATCCACAGTTTACAATCAAGACTTGGCCTACAATCTTAACCTGTCCTTGGCCCTATCGAAGTACCACCATGAAATCCAGCCTTAACCTAGGGCTATAATTTAGAGTACAAAGCTTGTTGGAACATAAGGCAGGCCAAGATAGATTAGGCTGTCAAAATTGCACCCTTAAATCTAAATTACAATCATAAAAGCTCATGCTTATATCCATAATCTTAACACAGGAAAGGTGGAAATCAAAGTTGATTTGGTCGCAAGAACAAGACTATGAAAAACTCAGGACATCCACGTACAAGAATAGCTAACAAGATCATCTCATCCTAGAAAAGATGTGAAAAGGATGAAAGGAGAAACCAAAAGCAAGAAGACACAGAATCGAGGTGAATTAAATCATGACTTGTACTCCATAACTATGAGGTCAAGGGTTTGAATCTTCTCGGGACCAAGGGCAAAGCTCCACCTTACTTTTAAATTGTACGTAAAAAGCTATCTCCGGAGGATATAGCTGACAAGATGCGAATAAAATAGCCTGGGCGAACCTTAGTTCTAAAAAATAATATATTAATGAGGAATCTTTTTGGGACAGGGGCTAAACTCCGCCTCACATTTAAATTAATATAAAATTACATGAAGGTATAGTTGAAATGCCCATAAACTAATCTAGATGAATTTCATTTTCAAAACAAAAACTTTAATAATAAATAAAATGTTTTATCCACAATAATGAAATGTTAAAAAAAGTACATATACGAGATTCATTTGGGAAAAAAGTGAGGCTTTAGTCATTGAATCAACTTGAACTGGATTGTGAAAAGATAAAATAGTAAAATAGTACATAATTTCATATTATTGCCTCGTGTTTACCAAAAATAACCTACAATATTGGATATGATCATATAAGATGGGTGCAGAAGAGTCTCGCACCATATGAAAAAGTGCCATATATATTCTTGACGAAAAAAAGAATATGATAATTACAAATACAGTACTACCTTTTCAAGAAATAAAGATGCAAATAATTTGCAAAAAAATATAAAAGCTGTCACTAGTGCATGAGAGAGTGGTATTAGATTTAACATGACAAGTAAAATTTAGGAGTTAATTTATATAATTATGGTAAAAAAATAAAAACGTAACTAAATAAAAAGATTTTAATAACCTAAAGATACTGATAAGAGAGATTCCTTGGTTTAAGTATGGCAAGAAAATGAAGAATGGAAATAAATAAGAAAGATTTTAATATCTTGAAAAAATAAGGAAAAATTACGTGATTAGCTTCTTTTAGATTTCCTCTTACAAAATTAGCCACTCAATGTTTCACTTTACAAAAATAATCAAAACTGAGTTTGAATTTACAAAACTAGCCAAAATATTGATTTTTCACCTCTTTTGATTTTTTTTACCCCTAAAATTGATCACATCGAGTGAAAAAATCATTATTTTGTCCAAAAGGGAAAAGTTATTATTATTTTTAAACCCTTTGGACATTTTCATCCCTATGCCGTTACGATCAATTTTAGGGGTAAAAGTGTCCAAAGAGGTGAGAAAACACTATTTTGGCTATTTTTGTAAGGGAAAACCTGAAAGCAGCTAATCACGTAATTTTCCCAAAAAATAATGATGCAAATAATTTAGAAAAAATATAGAGATATTGGTTATGTTAGGTTAATTTATTGCAATAATATAAAGAGTATAAATAAATAAATAAAAAAATTTAATATCTCGAAGAAATAAGGATCCAAATGATTTGCCTAAAAAAATATAAAAGCTGTCGTGGCTCATGAGGGAGGGTAGAAAGAATGGGGTCACACATGACTCAACAGAAAACAAAACAAAGAAAAAACTAATTTGGTCCAACCAACATATCAACTTGAAGAAGTTCATCTAATTCCAAAAGTAACTTTTGTAGGATTTTCAAGATTTCCATTTCATCATAGAATATTTTTGAACACCAATTGGCTATTTGATTTCCTTCCCGTCTAATGTGGGTGAAACGAACATGTCCATTTGATATGAATCTTTGACAGATCAATAATAATGTTTCTATACTTTCCTTGGATCTTCAAATTATGATGAAGAAACAGGATAGCCTGGCGGGAGTCAGATTCCATTTCAATAGGCCTTGCTCCCATATTGAGAGCAATGGCCAATCCTTCCTTCAGTGCCAAAAGTTCAACTTCTAGAACTTCATTACATCGCGCCTTTTTTGTGAATCCACCTCGAAAAGCTCTATTATGGTCTCTAATAACTCCTCCCACTTGAGTAATTTGACTTTGTTTGATAATAGAGGCGTCAGTATTGCATTTAAACCAACCCTTTAGTGGTTTAAACCAATTACACTTTTTTGTAATACTTGGTGGTTTCTGTAGGATCCCCATGGTTCTTTTACTGTGGTGAAGTAATCTTCAATTATTAACTTTCCATTTCCAGGTCGGACATAATCGATATCATGCACATCTTTATTCCTCCAGATCCACAGAAAATAAATCACACACATGAATTTTTCTTTATTATGAAGGGGCATTAGATTTAATAGGGGAAAAAAGGATTTGGGGGTTAATTTTGTAGAATGTCTAATTTAAACGAAATTTTCTTTATTAAGGATTTGCCATGTAAGAGAAATCATTTACGGGGAAGTTGATGAGGATTTATAAATTAATAATTGCAATAAAATTTATTTCCTATTTCTTTCAAACTAAACTTTTTTAAAATCTTTCCTTTCTTCCCTTCTCCTCTGAATTAGGGTTTTTTTTTTTTTTGTAAATATACTCTTAATCAGGTTTAAAAATCGAAAATGAAAATCATTGAGTAAGGGTTAAAATTTAGGAGATTTTTTTTTTTAATATCTGATAAAAAATAGATAAAAAAATAATAGACAATAAAAAACTAATGGTACTTAATAAATAAATAAGGACAACAAAAGATTTGCACAAAAGATGAATACATGCTTTTATATAATAGTATGATATATATATAATTGATTTATTAGTTTAGTAGTCTGGCATGGTTGTGGATGATCAGCTTTGAGAACATTAACATCCCCCCTCCTCCCAAAAAAAATAAGGCTTTGAGAATGTATAGGTAAAGAAATATCCAATAAAAAATAGGTAAAGATATAATAAACAATAGAAAAGAAAAAATACTTAATAAATAAATAAATAATTATGGACAATAAAATATTTACCACAAAAGAGGAGTACATGCTTATATATATATTTTGATGTATTAGCTTAGTAGTCTAGCATGGTTGTGTTTGATCTGCTTTGAGAACATTAACACCCGCTCCCCCCTCCCCCAACAAAAAAAAATACTTTGAGAATGTATAGAGGTTTACAAATACAAATTATGCGAAGAATATATATGGCCAGTAATGTATTTTGCGGTTTGTGGAAGAGTTGGAATTAGACAGTACTTTCCTTATTACCTCTTTATCATCTATTTAGGAGAGGGCCTATTTTTTATTCATCATATTAGTACTCGGAGGTGACCCCCTTCTTAATTGTGTGGTGAATTACACTAATCTTACCACACATTCTAGAAGAGGGTCCACTATTAGTTTACCTTATCTTTTAGAAGTGAATTCATCCTAAATGTATGGTAGAATATAAAATAATATAGTCTTCTACCTTTATAAGTAAAGAATCTCGACTCTTTGTCTACTCATATAAAATCTTCATTTCTGTTATTGCATGCAATTAAGAGAATACAGTAAATTGTGAAAGGCCATAGTGGAGGGTTTAGTTGTAAATTAAAGTTGCCAAAATTTAAATTTTTTTTTAAATTGTTATTTTATTTTATCTTATCTTATCTTCATAATATATCTTTCTTTGCTTTTCGATGGAACTTATCTTTTATTGCCTTTCAGACTAAAAGGTACACTTCATGTCGTATGTGTAGTCAAAAGAACATGTAAAATAATAGAAATTCTATAAAATAATATGATGGCAAGTCATTTTATATTAGTTTAAAAATTCTTTTAAGATTTCTATAAAGCTAACAATGAGAACCAAATTCTAAGAAGTGAATCAAATGAAAAAATATAAAAAAAATAGCAATGGTCAACAGAAGTTAGGACTTTTTGAACACATAAAATAGCAAATTTAGACACGCCATTTTAAAAATAAAAAAATAAAAAAATTCCTTTGTGGTTTAGAGTTTAGTGTTCAATTGGACCTTTGTTGAGCTTTTCTCCTAATGTGTTGTAGAAATTGTTCACGATAATATTGATACATTGCCTTGAGAGGAGATGCATCAATTGGAAAAAAAATTGGTACAATTGATTCACTTAGAGTTTTTCAATTGATTTGAATTGTCAATGCAGGGTTAGTAGAGTGATAAGACTCATACTTCTCAGTGGAGAGGTTATTGATTCGACCTTTGCAAATGACAAACCAAACTGAACCGATCCAGTCCATTTCCAATTCAAACCATTAGAAAACCTTTACTTGAAAGCTTGAAGCCATTTCTAAGAGAAATTGGCGTGAGACAATGACATCATGGATCATATCCAGTGAAGGTTCTATTTTTAAATTATTTTATCAATTTCAGACGTGAACACTATACAAAATATTGGTGGGAAAAAAATGACAATAAAATATTCTTGATGGATTAAGATAACAAGAGCAACCTTTTCCTTGCCAGGTAGGACGAGTTCTAATCCTACGTGGTATCCAAGAGTCATGATTCATGCTGAAGATGAACTATATATTTACCTTTATACCCTTCATGTATGATACAATAACCCCATTACCACTCAATTTCTCTCTATAAAATGGGAAGACTCAAACTTGGCTCAATCTCTGTTCACTGCGAGAATTCCTCACAGATTTAAGAAACCCAAGAAGCTAATGGGGAATTGCCTTCGACATGAATCAGAAATTATATGGGGAGGCGACAACTGGGGAACTGCAGACGATTGGGCCACGCCGAAATCAGTGAAGCACCATACCAGACGTGTTGGATGGATGGGAGAAGAAACTCATGAAACAGATGAAGAAGAAGAAGAAGAAAATGAGATGTTATTAAGGTTGGAAAAGATCAAGAAGAGGAAAAGAAGAGGAGCAGGAGTGGGTTCTTCTCCTGCTGTTGCTGCTGAGAAGGAGGTGATGAAGATGCAGATAACGAAGGAGGAGTTCCAGAATTTGGCAGGGAAAGGTGATTTACAACAGATGCTTGCTCAGTTGATCAACGTTGCTGACAGGTATCAGCAAGCTCAACACAGATCTTGGAGACCAGCGCTTCAGAGCATTCCTGAGTGATCTTTACGGTCTTCCCCTCAGAACTCTCGTTAGGACTACTGATATTGGATTTGATCCATCTTGTTCTCAAAAACCATTTGTATATAAAGATGATCAAGAGTGAGATTAAGAGTGAATTAGGGTAAAAAAGAAGCAAATTTTCTTTTTAATCTCTTATTTTTTGTTTGTTTGCTTCTTCTAACTTGGGGTTGTTCTCCATAATTGTTGCAGATCAAATGGATAAAACAATAAGAACAAATCAAATTTGTTAGTGTAATCGTTGGGTTTTGTACAAATTGAGGGAAGCTTAACGTGGCTTTTGATTTCATCATCAGATGTATCCCATCACAATGGAGCAACAACCATTTTTTTTTTTTTTTTTTTTTGGTATATGAAGTTCATTCGTCATTATCATCAGATGTATCCCATCATAATAGACCAACGTTTTTTTTTTTTGGTATATGAGGTTCATTCTGGCCAGTTTATGCGCACATCAATCACATCCTCAAAGGGGAGCTTGAGAAGTATGGATCTTACCACTCTACCAACCCTGCATTGACAAGTCACCCAAGTGTTTGTACACGTAGAGTAAGATAACCAATAGGATGATATTATTATTGGTCATTTACACAGGAGTATAATGGTCATTTTACACGTGTTCAAAATGGGTTTACATTTTCTACAATTCTCACCCTTGCAATTCTCTGTAATTCTTATCTAAGATTGTGACACGTGACAATTAATCATCTAAGGGTCCAGATTAGAACCTAACTAAGAATTGAATCTAATAAATTCCTAAATTTTCTCCTAAATTCGTCTCTCCTCTTCTCTTGAGGTTTAATTTTAAGGATTTATTAGGTTTAGTTCTTAATTGGGTTCTACTCTTGACCTTTGAATAATTAATTGCCACGTGTCACAATTATAGATATAAATTAGAGATAGAAATTATAAACGACATTTTTAAGTGAGGATAAAAACGTAAAATCACATTTTCGATTATCAGGTCTTTAATATTAAAAGTGGAGGGGTCTTTCGTAAGATGTCGATTTTGGAGAGGGTGCTTTTTTTTCCAATGGAAGCACAAGAGGTTCATCTGAAATTTTCTAAAATTAAAATAATCCACTGCTAACGATCATACTTCTTTGATTAAAAGACACATTTAAATTTGAATTACGTTGACGGATAGGACTACAGAAGGATTTTTTATTTATTATTTATTTAATTTATTTAATTTTTTATTATTAATTTTTTAAGATAAAGAACAAAAATATTATTTAAGTTGGTTATTCAGTTCGGTTTCGGTTAGAATGAATTGTTTTAGCCATTCTGTTGATTTTTCTTTTTATTATTCTTTTTCTCTCTCTTGGTAGGAATGCATACCTGAGTTAATTTTTAATCTTTTATTTTCTTGTCCCCTTTTTCTTGGGTACCATTCAATGTATTTATTTATTTATTTTTCTTTCGCCATTTTTATCAATACATTAAACAATTAAATGTATCTTTAATTTCTCCCTCTTTTATAAGAATCCATGATTCTCAATGGAGGTTGGGGTTTTTGACCAATTGTTCTAAGTCCGAAAAAAATCCATCCGAGAAACAGAAAGATCAATTTCCAGTCGACAACCAAATTGTGTAATTATTTTCGATGCGGATAGAAAGTCCTCGATCAAAGAGAAAATTAAAATATAAAAATAAAAAGCTTCTATAAAAAGGGAAGGAAAAAATAAATAATAGAAACACACCTAATCACCTATGATGGACTCTTATAGAAAGAAAAAAATGAAAAAACAAAAAAGAAATTGCTTTAATAGACTAAAAGGATAAAAATAAAAAATAAAAAATAAAAAAAGAGAGTATAATTTGACTATTTTAAAATATAAGTGGAGGAGAGGTAAATTTTCCTTTCTTTTTTGGATGAAACTTTTGAGAGGAGAGTAAGTCCAATGAAATGATAGAAACTAGGCCAAACTGGGCTTACTACAAACTGGAATTAGGGCTGCAACTGGGCCAGGTTGGGCCGGGCTTTTGCAATCCCAAGCCCAGCCCTATATGTTCTAATCTGAGCCAATTCCCGCCCTGACTCTAGTTTAGGGCCAATGATTACTGTCCCTGGCCCTAAGCCCTACAGGGCCAAGCCAAGCCCATTCCCGCCTTAATTGGCCCTAATTGGCCCTAATTGGGCAAGGTCAGGATGGGTTGACCCTAATTGGCCTTGACTCTGGCCCTAATTGGTCCTGATTGTCCCTGATTAGTCCTAATTGGCCATGTCCCTGGCCCTAATTGGCCCTGACCCTGATTAGCCCTAATTGGCCCTATCTCTGGTCCTAATTGACTTTGACCCTGATTAGCCTTGTCTTTGGCCCTGATTTACCCTATCTTGGCCCAAGCCTTAATTGGTCCTATCCTTAGACTTAAAATATCAAATGTAAATTCATAAAAAAAATATATAATAATAATAAAAATAAAAGTATCATAAGTAAACTAAAATTCATAGAAATATAAAATGATTCAAGCTCATACAAAATGATAAATAATCAATAAGTTGATAACGTTGTTTTAAACATAAATAAATTCATACTCCATAATTTTATATTGATCTTTGAAAGTCTCTCATTGCTTTGACGATGAAAATTGAAAACCTCTCCCGTTACTTTGGTGATGGAAATTAAAAACCCCGCCCATTGATATCCTTATTCAACAAAAAAAAAAAAAATTCAAAACTTTGTTAACAAGTAAATCAACGATAATTTAGTATTGATGTTTTTTTCGTAGTTAAAGAAAATTATATTTTTGTTACAAACATAGTTATCTATCCTTAATATTTTTTTCCCCTTCTACTGAAATATCACATTGGAGGCAAAAGAAAGATGTCAATATTCATGATGAGAAATTGAGGTCTAGATTTGTTAGATATTAATTCTCTATATAGTAGCTTTTATTATTTATAATATATTATCTCGCCTTAGTCCCAAAAAAAAAAAATCAATGATTTTTTGGAATTAAAAATGACTTAGTTCGAAAAATAAAAATTATCTTAAAAATAATATAAAAAGTGAACTCATAGTCTAATATGATCAAAATGACTGAAAGTCAAAGTCGAGACTTATAGTTATATCAATGTTAATGTGAAGATTAAGGTACAAATCTAATACATGATTAGGGTCAAATTAACATTAAGACTAGAGCCAAAATTAGGGTCAGGATCAGGCCAAAATCAAGTTGATGCTTACTACATTGTAATGAATATATAATTTATTTTTATTAATTTTTTACAAAACATGATCATTATTTAAAAATTTGACAATTGTCAAATATTCACCCATGTGGATTATAATTAATTCCTCTCCATATGGGTGGAGGGTCCAGACTCAAATCAGGGCCAAAATCATGGGCCTAAATCAAGGCCAAGATTAGGGACAAGATCAGGGTCAGAATCAGGTCCAAAATAAAAATCAGGACCAGAATCAAGGCCAGAAAAAATCCATGGTAAATAATTAATTCCTCTCCATATGGGTGGAGGGTCCAGGCTCGAATCAGGGTCAGAATCAGGACCAAAAATCAAGGCCAGAATCAGGGCCAAGATTAGGGTCGAGATCAGGGCCGAAATCAGGGCTAGCTAGAATCGGGGCCAAAATCGCTGATGGGCGGATGGGATGGGCGGGCCAGAGAGTAATCCCAAGCCCACCCTTGGCCCTAGTTCAGGGCCAGAATATTTTGGCCCTAACCCGCCCTTAGGCCAAAATCTTTGGCCCAAACCCTATTCGGGCTTAGGGCGGGTCAGGGCCGCCAAGGCCAAACTTGCACCCCTAACTGGAATGATGGTAAATAAGGAAAGACCTGTTGGAGATGAATGCACAATCTAAAGAAGAACACAAGCAAAATGCACTCACAACTGTAAGAAATTTAACGTGGTTCGGCAAAATTGCCTATATCCACCAGAGAAGAAAAAAAAGAAAAGATTTCGATAATCCTAAAAATTACTACGTTTTTGTTTGCTCCCATCCTCTATAAAGATGGATACCTTAATCCTCTACAAGGATTGATCCTTCCAGAATTATCTTACAGATCGAGACTATTTATAGAAAAACCCAAAACTGTCATTCCCACATAATTACAATTTTATCCTCGTACAAGTAATTAACCCAAAACCTATTCTATTATAAATACAACCAAACTGTAATTTTATGGACCCCTAGAATATATGCTAGAGAATGATGGTTGAGGAGAGAGAGAGAGGGAGAGAGAGAGAGAGAGAGAGAGAGAGAGAGAGAGAGAGAGAGAGGTTCAAGGAGAAGGAGAGATAGTGTGCGTGTGAGACAGAGAGAGAAAGAAGCATTAAGATTTATGTGATTCGGTTGAATTCAACCTACGTCCACGGGAGAGTTTCAGATGTTTTCACTATTGTAAAGAGTTGTGTATGTGGCTTCCTTAAATAGAAATAGAGTTTTTGTTCATCAGTGTTCCAGGACTCTTGTAGTTGTGGTCTTCTAGATACCCTAAGTTACAATGTTTGTTTACATGAAGATAGGTGTTTTATATTACATAAAATATTGACCACAATTTTGTAGCAATTGTAATCTATATCAAACTCTTCTTTGAATTGGCTAGAGTCTTTTTGAATACCAATTATAAAGTCCTTCTTGGATGTAGTAGCTAGTGTTTAATCAGCTATGGAACTCTTGGAAGAGTCTTTGTGAGTACCAATTGTAGAGTCCTTCTTGGATATAGTAGCTAGTGTGTGATCAGTTGTGGTACTCCTAACAGCTGTGGAACTCTTGGAAGAGCTTGAGATGGAGTGGTTGCTAGGGTTTTGGTTGATTTTTCAGAAATATCCCTAATAATATAAGACACCTAAATCCAACAATCTCCACCTTGGCTTGAATTCTACAAACCACCTTAAAGAAGACCATTGATGATGTTGAATCTGCAATTACCCATCTCAATGTATCTACCACACCTTACGGCATGGTCTACATCCCCTACAAAGATGTTTTTCCTGACCTCCATCACTAAAACCATCATGGTGCACACCCCCTCATATGGGGTGTCTTGTACAACTCATTGTCGCTATACAGTGTGATGTGGCTCACCTCTCCCATTCTTATAGCATGCTCCAAGAGATCTCCACCAATCACTGAATTCGAAGCCAAAGTCACCCATTGATTCCTAGACTTGCCCTTGTTTGGCACCTAAACAACTTACAAATTTTGTTTGCATGCACCCTTTGTCGGGTGTTAACTGGAGCTCTATCTATTTCAACATTCCTTTAACTGTTACTATGAAGCTTTTCTTTTGGAATATTCACGGCATTGGTAATGCATCTGGGAGGAGGGCTTTTAAACTTTTGTTAATGACTCATCAACCAGACATTTTGTGTGTCATTGAACCAAAAGTGGATGTCACTAAGTGCCCAATTCTAACGGTTAATAGTTATCAAATGTGAGTAGGAACCAGTGAGGAAAGGTGTATTGGGGGCAACTATTGTTGCGGGTGAGCGAGGTTGGTTCCTCTTAAGGTTCTAATTGCTGTATTTTTTTTTTCTTTTTCTTCTTCACTTTATAAAATGACCCTTTTAGCGGAAAAAAACCTAATATGTGTCACAATACGTGTCATCAACCTTAATAACCATTGATCCCTATACAAATCCACAAGATCAATACCAACGAAACAAAATCTCCTCGATCGGTCACTTCCATTGAGTCTAAAATGGCCAGAAACCATAAGAACACCTAACCATGTATAAAACACATTCACACAAAATCTTGTGGAAACAACTTGTACAAAATGGATTCTACAAAAGCAAAAGTTCTTTGTTTTTTCCCATTGAATGAAATGGTTTTTTTCTTTTGTTTGTCCCCGTTTTTGGTCCTGCCTTCACCCCCTAACTTGTCTTCACCTTTTTTATCCCCCTAATAATCATTACTCACATTAATACTATCAAAACCAAAAATAAGTTAAAAAAACTTCAAACAGAACAATCAAGCTTTTCCTTCTCTCTTCGTTACGACCAAAGCACCGATGGCCACTTTTATTTTTTCCTCGATCCACGATCTGAAGCAAAATCAATATTTCCTCAACTCAACAACCAAAACCGATTGTCACAACTCACAACTCCTTTTTTAAACTTCCCACATTCTCAACTATGATAGATCGCGCAGTTTGAATAATTGTGATAAATAAGGAAAAACACAATTTCATGACCTCTAAAACCAAAGAATCATATCTTCAATTATACCTCGAAACCTTCTTTGTTCTCCTTGTATTGTTCCTCTTCTTCCTGGATCTCTGCATACCTCTAGCGACAATCCACCAAACCTTGCTCTAATAGCACTTGTTGGGGAAGGTTGCACAATCACGAAAAAGAACTTGGTACAAAGAACTTGGTACAAAATGTCGGCGATGTATCTCCATGTCGATGGAATTAGACAAATCCCATATGTGACATGGAAAATTCCAAAAGTCGCTGATATGCCGCCAAAAGTCCCCAATACATCGCAAGTGTCGCCAATATTTAGCTGAATTTTGGTCAACATTTTTTGGCAATATTTTGCCATTTTCTCTCTCTTCTCCAAAGCTTCTTTCTCCTATTTCTTGCATTGTAACCCTATTTTGCTCTGATCTTCGACATCTACAAGTACATCTTGCTTTGTTATTGTTGGCTATTATATTGTTTGGGCCAATCAAACGGGATTTCACACAGATCTGCAAATTTTTCAAACTTCCAGTTTTGCTCGCATACAGTCGAGCATGTGCCGATCAGGAACATTAGTTTAGGTGATATTTTGGACAAAAAAAAACTTCCTCCCAGTGTGTTTATTGGCCTCAAATTAGGTTACACAAGAAAATTCAGGCCAAAATGACTCCAAGTACACTCCCCCCCCCCACGGAAACTGGGGGTCAATTTTTCACCGACACCAATCCAAAAGTCGCCTGAAATGTTGCAATATGTCTTCGTGTCGATGGTGTCAACTTCCATCGACACGCGACATCGACGACATTTTGAACCTTGAAAAAGAACAGAAGTAAAACGCATTCACAACGGCAAGGAATTTAACATGGTTCGACAAAATTGCCTACATCCACCAAAGAGAAAAACGAGATTCCAATATTCGTGAAAATCTCACCACTCTTATACCTCACAAAGTTTTACCTTTTGTTTGCCCCATCCCCTCCAGGGATAGATCCTTCTAGAATTATTCTACGGAGACTATTTATTGGGAAACCCAAAACCCTAGTCCCCATATAATTACAATTTTATCAATGTACAAGTAATTGTCCTATAGCCCTTCCAATTACAAATACAATCAAATTGTAATTAATTATGTGAACCCTATAATACAAGACACCCGAACCCAACACTATCGTGTTATTAAACCTCGCCATTTATTTCAAGTCGAATGTCAAGGATCTATTAGGAAAGTTAACTTATTGGGTTTTTAGTTTCAGACATTTCTTTTTCTTCGGAACAAAAGGAGAAGAATAACAAAAAAGATTGGTGGTGTTACAACCAAGAAAATCCCCCCAGTTGCAATGCCAACACAACCATAGTGTACATAGGGCATCACATTTGAAGCATCATCCATAAAGAAAAAAGAGTGATAAAGATAGAGAAATATCTAGTAATTTAGATATAAGATAGAAAGGCCATGCCCCTCTTGGTTGTGAAGAAAATGTCTCCATCTGATGGGCAATTGGTGAGAGTATTATGTGGCTGTGATTCTTGAATTTGTATATTACTATGCCTCAAGTAACCCAAAAACAACTGCATTGACAAAATCAGCCTTCTTTAGATTTCTTCACCAAACACCCAACATGTTGTGCAAAACAAATTTTAGTTTAACATTTTTCTTCCTTTTTTTTTTGGGGGGGGGGGGGTTTGAAAGAAGAAACAAGTACAACAAGACCAAAACAATAACATCAAATACTATTCCTAATATTCCTAGAAGACTCTTCAGCCTTCATCATCACAAAATTAGAGGCATCTTCATCCTAGCAAATAGTAACTTCTAAATTAGGGAAAAGTATTGACATAACAAAAAGGTCAAAAAAAAAAAGAAGATAAAGGCTAGGTGTCTCATATGATGAGAATAATGACAGAAGAGACGATTTCATTGTCAAACTTGCTCTAGGTGCACATTCCATTGCAACACTATTTATACTTTCGCCAAGCTGTTAGAAGAGCTTTGATTGGGTCCACAACATAGATGCAGCCTTGCTTTTGACAAATACACTTACAACCTCGAACTTGACAAAACAGCCATCCCTAACATGGTTCATTCCT
This sequence comes from Hakea prostrata, assembly GCF_041222555.1. NCBI lineage: Eukaryota > Viridiplantae > Streptophyta > Magnoliopsida > Proteales > Proteaceae > Hakea > Hakea prostrata. Next base: position 36,880,631 of record NC_142609.1, read on the forward strand.
TGCATTCCTTACATTGGTGTTTGCTTATGCAGGTGTCCTAAGATGAGCTCAATGAGAACAAAAATCTCATGTGGAACAAAAGGGTAAAAAATCGTTTGATTCTAATTTCCAGGAAGAATACGAACTATGAAAGTGTGGCCTATTGATCATTTGAAGTTGGATGTGTTAAAATTGCATTGGTGCCTGCAATTAAGACGAAAGTATGAGAAGATATTGACCAATTTGGTTAAGGTGCATGCACATGCTCAAGTTATCTGTGTTGGATCAATCTTTCTTTGGTTCTAAGGGATATCATTGTAATGTTTCACAAATCTATCCACTTTGAAATTATCTTCAAATGACAATTGGGCAAGGATGGATTTTTTTTTTTTTTTTTTGGATGGCTTCATTACGAGCATGCCAAACAAAATAACAAGACTGCTTCATTAACTCACGCCTAGAAAAAATATCATGCCTAGAAAAAATATCCTTTGGCAAGAAGATTCCAACTTTTAGGAAACTAAGAGATTGTAAGATAACGATTCTCTGTCAAATTTCTCAATTCGACTTTTTATGCTTTTGTGCCGAATTGGGAAAATTTTGGCACAAAATCTATACTAAAATCTTGTATGATTGGACACAAATGAATACGTTTCTCTAGCAAAATTGGCATAGAATCTTGTATGATATGTACAAAGTCAATGTACAAAATGGGTATCTTTTTTATTTTTAATAAAATAATTAAAAAAAGGTAAATTCACATCAATTGACAGAATATCTATGTCACACATAGATATGAAAATTGAACGACCAATTGAACTTGAATTTGTTGTCATACTTGTATTTTTCTTGTAGGGCACTATGATTATTTTTGCAGCAGAACATATGAAAATTGAACATTACATTGAACTTGAATTTGTGGCATATATATTTGGTCTTATCTAGGGTTTTCAATAACAGATTTAGGTCTAATGAAATGAAGATGAGCCCACTTCAAATCATCCTCCAAGCAACTTCACAAGGTTCTGCCCTATTCTAGGTTTTATAAGAATATCATTTTCCGACAGTGTGGTCCACTGAAATTGAGCAATCTAAACTTCAAGGATCATTCAGGAGACCAATCAAAAGACCAAGGTGGAGAAGAACAAGAAAATGGAAAACAAAAATCTAAAATGTCAACTTCACAGATTATTTGAACTCTATCAAACTCACAGCACAACCACTTGATTCAGATATAAAATTTGTATGTTTGTTCTTTACATTCCAGCTCCTCTCTTGCCCTTTCTTTAGAGAGAAAAAAATATTTTTAAAATAAATGAAAAAAGAATAACCTCCTTTTCCAACATAGGATAAATAACACTGGCATATATTTCCACATATATCATATTCTAATTTACTTGCTATCAAGCTCACATGAAAACATGAAACTCTCTAAAATTGTGATCATATTGGGAGCTTTTACAATGGTTCTAGCCCAAATTCCATCTTTTCACTCAGTGAGGCACATCAATCTCCTTTCCTTGATCCTCTGTCTTACCTACAACATTTGTGCCATGGCTGCATCTGTCTCTATAGGTATACAACAAAAATTAATGAAAAAAATAAAAAACAAAAGTCTAGAGTGTTGTCCTTTTCTAACTTGCAAAACTGTTTGGAAAATAGATTAAGGTGAATAATATTTGATAGTGCAAACCAACTTCTTTATGTTGATAGTAGGTAACGGTGGGGAGGAAAGAGTAACACAATGAAGCTATTCCATTCCTCATTTTCATAAACATTGGTCGGTAATACATGTTCTAAAACTTGAATTACAATTATATACAATTAGGGGAACTTTTACATTTGTTAAACTGTCTAGAGCCTAAAGTCATTGTAAAACATAAATATTAAGTATTGAATTAGGAGGGAAAGTTGAGGACTCGAATATTTTTCCATAAACAATAGAACATAATCTCTGTTATACTTTTCTCCATTTCCAATTCCTCATGACTCTCTCACCCATCTCCACATTCCCATGGGAGTTACAACTACCCAAAAGAGTCCTCCAAACAACCACATTAACAATCTCTTTGAGTCTTTGCATCACAATTTTCTCTGCATCGTCTAACCATTTTACTGTAAAACTCAAGTTCTTCATCAACCAAACCTCCACAGCTGCAAGCATTCAGAAGACCCAAGAAAGTCACCTCGAAGGACTTAAGTCATTTATTTTCAAAATTTTGTGATAGAAAATAATTCAGGTTCTAATCCACAATCATTAACTTAAAGAAAACAGGCATAATGAACTGGAAACTCTTAGGGACAGCCATGAAGTATATACATAGTATTCATTAACCTCCAGGTAACCAGGAAACTGAATTGATATTAGAAGAAAATTAACAATAGAATTCATGAAAATAAAGAAAGAAAAAGTTAAAAAGAACAATGGGAAGACCCCAAAGCCCACCATCAAGAACAATAGGAGGGTCCATAGACTCGATACCTTACTTAAAAGCATATAATATCCTCCTGGAATCTCATTCAACAATTAGCCCTTGTGTGAAGAAACTCTTTATTCAATTACATGAAGCCCCCAATCACTTCTCAACCCCAATCCCACAAGAAGAAAACAAACTGTAGGGAAGCTAGAAAGCAGTCTGTCCAAAACAGCAAACTGTTTTCCAACTTCCCCACTGTTTAAAATATTTTGTTTCTTTTCTTCATTGGTACCTTAATCCCAACCATCCCTTCAGGAGAGCCATTCAAGCGACAAGAACTGCATTAGATAACATGAAAACTACTGATCCCTTGTACCTCTCTCTCTCCTCTGCACATACACAACACACTTCATGAACAAGCATAATAGAAGAAATTTCAATGTCTGTGATCCATATATATAACCTGAAGCTTCAGACTGTTTACTGTTTGAGATTATATATCTGCACATTGTAGTACCCATCCATAGATGTCACTTGCCTTATGTGGTAATGTTGCAACTTAAACTTCAAAACTTATGGATTATAATGCTAGTTTAAACTAAGACTCAGGTAACTGTTTATATAGTCTTTTGTCATAAACAAGTAAGATTAAACAGATATAAAGGAGCCATAATTTATATAGTCAAAAGACAGCTCCAACACAGACAAAATTCTAATAACCAAGGCACGAAACTTAAATATCTTGGCAATTGAAACCCAATGATCCAATTTTCAATCTGGTAAAATTGGTTCAAATATCAGCTAACTAGTGAAACATAGTTGTCCCCCACACTGGAACATATGGATGGCTCAGGAAAGTAATGCAGAACAAAAATACATGGGAAACAACTCAATTCTTGGTCATGGGCCACTCAAAAATAGGTGACCACCCAGGAAAAACCCTTCAACTAGTGGAGATACAAAGCAAGTCAGTAGCTAAAATGAAAATTATACCCTATGAACCAACATCATCAAGCTTTCAGTACTAAATCAATATGTTTATCAACGCATATTGGAAGATTCAGATATCTCCAAGGAAAGCATTCTTCGAATTAATATCATCAAATAGGATAAGGATAATTTTATGACAGCACAGGAAATCAGGAGAACCAAGACACAGTTACACCCCACTCCTAACACACCCATGAACAGTCAATGCTTCCATGGACTCAAAACAGAGAATCATTCGAAACCCATAAACCAGCATGAACAAAAAGCTGCCTTTCTCCTTACACCACTCCTAAAACACCCATGACCCACCAAGACAACACAGAATACCGTGATGACCCATATACAAATAACATTGAGTGGCCAAAAACTAAAAGAAATTGCAAATTTCCTTTATTAAACTTAAAATGCAGAATGATAGAGGGAAAATGAAAAGTGATATAGGAAAATATCATCAAATCTAAAAAGAATCGATACCGGTGGTGACGCAGAAACCCTTAAGCCAAATATTTCATCAAATTTAGAAAGAAAATTTCGACTAAGATGAAGAAGATTCGCCCATTGCCCTAGTGATCTTATGTGATTGTCTAGGTAACATTGGGGAATGGGGAATGCCCTTTTGGCATTTCTGTCATAGGATACCAGATGAGGCGGTATGTGACGCATTCCTATGGTGCCCTTGGCGCTTTCCTTAATTACTGATTGACATATGTAGGGCATGTCTAGAAGTGTTTGGCTAGGTGACCTCATGAGTACTACTACCCTTCCGGTAGGGGTATTGAAACCGGTTAACCCGTGATGTCAGTGGCTGGGTCCTGTGAGCATCAAGCAAGCCCACTGTCATCATGAGATGGTAGGGTTGCATATAATAGACAAGGGCTCATGGGCGCTCAAGACCGGTGAAATGACCCGTGAGAGGACATGGAGAGCATCATGTCCATTATATGTGGATGACCATAGGGTTAGGGGTCAACGTAGTCCGAGTTGGTTGGTGCCATAGGATACGTTGACTCTAGGTGGGAAAAGATACTGAACCGAGTTGGTTGGTGCCATAGGGGAAGTATCCGGACCATATGTAGTATGAGACCGTATGACTTTGCATTGGGCTTAGAGTAATCCTTGACACGTGCCAGATCTTATACCAATGATGATGTGAGAGAGTGATGACTTATACCCCAGCCATGGATTGATGTGACTTGACCCAATTGCCACAGAGAACCCAATAGACGTGCTTGAGTGCCGTGAGGGAAGAGTGATGAGACCACCCAAAGAAGATTGGTGTATGACTTAATGCGTGTCTACTTTAGAGACTACATTATAGAGTTAGGAACCTCATATCATCACCATGCATTTATTGTTTATATTATTAAATACATGATTGTTTTATGAATTATGATATGGAGTATGGATGAATGTATTGACATGAATGTTAGTTACCTCACTCATTCTTTTATTTTGTTTGTTTCTTTAGACTGCTCTACAGGTTATGAGGACCCCTCCTATGCTGAGGATCCTTTGATAAATGGCTACCAGGAGGGCGTTGTCGGAGAAGAAGTGGAAGCTCATGACGCTTCATGTTCATGCCAAGATTGCTCTTATGGAGTTTCTTTTCCTTAGAACTTCCTTAAATGATTTTTCGCTGCAACTTTAAATATTCTTTCTCTTCTAGGACTCTGATGTTTAGTTTTGATTTGAAGTAATAGATGATTGTAATCATTATTTAAGATTTAGTAATTTATTACTTGAACTTGATTTATTCTTGTTCATTTAATTATGCTATATCATGTTTTGTATGGATTTGTCACTAAACCTAGATCCTGCAATGTATCACCCCCACGGGTATTCGGGTATTCGGGTATTATCGGATCCAGGTTGGGTGGGGTGTGACAGGGAGAAGAGGAAACAATCATCACAGGTGGAAAATACCTACACTCGCAATTGAATGAAGATGAAGAAGTGGGTCCTTGTGTCTTCTGAAGATGAAAAAGTGGGTTGTTGTGTCTTCTATTGAAGAGAGATCAATTGCAGAGATACTTCCAAACAGAGAGGGCTTTGCTACACAAAAATGGCTTCAGCTTCGGGTAGAGAGATCAGCGAGAGTCAAGAGAGACCAGCCAGGGTTCAACAACACGAGAGACACCACAGAGCGTCGAGAGAGACGAGCAAAGAGCTTAGGGTTATGGTGAAAAATTACATGGATAACTCTAAGCACAAACACGAGCCTCAATTGTGCCCCGCATTTTGGGACAAAATTGCTTTTATGTCAAGAAGCTCCAATTTAAAGTTTCTTGGGCACAACCAATTTGTGTCCCATATGCTTGTTTCGGCACACTTTTGCTGAACGGACAAACTAATTTTAGACCAATTTACCATACAAAATTTCAGTGACTCCCATACCAAGAATGGCAAATGTTTCAAAATAAGTGTACCAAAATCGTTACCATACAACCCCTAGATCACCGACCGACTTAATAACTTTCAATAATTGGTTTACTCCAATGTCTTAAATTGTTTGAATTTTATAAACACAATTGATACTTTTTCGTTTTTTCCAGTGAAGAAAAGGTAACTACAAGAAGAAGAAAAATGTGTTGTAGATATTTAAGCACAGGGGGTAATAAAAACAAATATCATGTTAAATGTATGATGATTTTATTATGAATTCATCCATATTAGATGCATTTTGTTTTAGTAACAATTTCCTTATATTTTACATGCATTGTATCATGGTGATTACATCTTCGTAAAGGAGTTGAAAGGCACATGATTGTCGTCGCAGATGAAAAGTTGTTTAGTAATTCAAATCAATTTGGAATCCAAAAATGAACCGAATTACAACAGATGATGATTAAAACTAGACTCCAATTGAATGCTAAAAAGAGGTTCATTGATATATTTCCTTATATTAACATCTTTCCTTATTCCTTTTCAGCTTTGTATTTTTTGTACTTGTTAGAAGCAAGTAAGAAAAATCGTCGAATTTTAGCGATATATTGTCGAAATTCAGTGATTTTGGTGCTAGGCGAAATGAACCCAGCACTGAAATTTGATATGGCGGGATATTGCCGATTTCTCATTGATATCTCACCATTTCTCTCGATATATCAAGATATATAAAAAATATAGATATTTTTTTTTTTTTTTGCGATTTTTATGTTATTTCTTGCAATTTTTAGGTGATTTCTCTCGGATTCTACAGTAAAATCTTTAGAATCAATAGACAATCTTACCAATTCTATCCCAATGATTCAAGACTCAAAAGGTAATATGCTAAATATAATTAGGAGGAAAATCTACAAAGAATAATTTCTAGAAATAATTCAAATAGAAAGACATTTTATAGCAAAATCTTCAAGATTAATGAACAATCTTGCTAATTATATTCTAGTGATTTAGTCTTCAAAAGTCAACATGCCAAATGAGGTTAAGGAAGAGTATATACATAAAATAATTTAAATTATGAAGGGATTTTGTAATAGAATCTTCAGAGTGAACCGGTAATCATTCCAATTATGTCCCAATGATTTAGGCCTCATAAAGTAATATGTTGAATGTGGCTAGGTAGGAGAAATTAACTGAAAAATTTATAGAAAATAATTCAAATTTAATACATATTGGCATCAAATTAGGATAGGTATCAAATTTGGGCTCAAAATGATAAAAAAATACGTCCAAAATGGGGGTCAAAATTTTGTCAAATTTCGGCGATATTTCACCATATCACCCTATTCGCTGTGTGGCTAACTTGGCGAACTGGGCGATATATCGCACTTTGGTTGGAAGCCGGTTCGTTTTGTTGATAGATTTCCAATACCTAATTGGTGAGATGGCACCAAATAGAGCAAAACTTGAAGTATAATAAATAAAATAGATGAAGTATTGAAGAAAAATGACAAAAAAGGTGAAGAAGAGAAATTCATCTCTTGCCAATGATGGGTTAGTAAAGCGGTTAAAGGCCCAACCTCCCTAGGGGAGGACTTGGGTTTGCACTCATTCACATAAAAGTTCCCTTGAGGATGTAATCGTGATGCGCGCAAGGTGGCCCGGATGAACCTCATATAAAAATAAAAAAATCCTCTCCAGATAGGATGTTGGGCGTGATACTTAAATTCACCCTTACTCTTTGTCTTTGGTAACTAAACATAACCTACAGTTTTGGTGATAATTTAAGGATGTATGCAAAGAACAACAGTAAATAATTTACTTCAATAAATGTTTCTTCACCTTGCCGGCACATCCTTGACTGGGATACTCCCATTAGTCATAACTACTACCTCCTCACCAGTAGAAGCTTCCAATTACTCAAAAAATGAAAAACTTTTAAGGTAATAATGAAGAAGTAGATGAACTACTGTGTATATATGATGGAGCTGACCCATGAAACATGAAGAAAAATGAAATGGGAAATGTATCAAAGAGAAACGGAGAAGGTGAAATAATCTATTAGCATTAACAGCAAAGTATGTAAGATGTATTGATGTTGATGAGGCCAAAAACCGTTTAGCCTCTGGATTCCTCAACGCTAGCCTGCAAAACCAAATTAGATGTGGTTCGACCACGCGGTCGGGAAGCCACCTTTGAAAGTTAAGTCAGCAATGGGTCACCATAGAACCCTGGCTAGTGCAATGCTTAATTGAAAACGATTCAGATACCTCTGTTGTGTGAGAACCTCTAGCTTATGTAGGGTTTACCTTCCATTCACGACCGTTAGATTCGTTTGTGCTCTTTATCGGTGGTCGTCCGATCGTAGGGTTTTCTCCTCATCTTTCGAAGTCGGTTATGGTTTCCACGTGTAGCATGATTGTGTACTCCTAATTTCATGGGAGCACATTTCTTTCCATAACCGTCGGGTTCCTTCTTCTTAACTCCATGGCAAACTTTAGATTTTGAAGCTCCGGTGGGATACCGTGGAGTTGAATCCAAAGTTCCAAATGTGTGATACCGTGGGACACCGTGGAGTTGAATCTAGAGTTCCAAATGTGTAACTCCTAGTTCTCTTCAAGGTTCCATCTTTCCAAAATAATTAGATTACCCCCCACACACAACATGGTCCATCGTCAATCACATTTAGTAAATCTCTGCAAGGGTTTGAAGATGAAGTTGTATGTTCGTTCTACTCGCAGAAAAGCCTATAACTGATTGCTTCATATTCCACGCGGATAGCAGGCGTTCATCTAGTGCTGGGCTCCTAAACTTCTTACATTCCATTATTTTTCCCACGAGTGTGAGCTCCTTGGTAAGGTTGAGTTTTCCTTCCAAACTCCTCTCCCAGCTTGAAAGGCTTTTCCTCCTCCTCTTCATGCACTTTTGGAGCATGTGATAGTCATGTGCCGGTAGGGTGTTGCATATTTTGGTTTAGTTGGGACATCTTGTGGGTTGGTGGTGGGTGAATGTCTTGAGCATTTGAGGTCGTGAAATAGATGTAGAGGTAACAATGGTGAGAATCACCTATGTTACACACCGATAGGATTGGGTCATGGCATGTTTAACATGGTAGAGCAAATACTCTAGTATGCACTAATCATCACAGTCGGATCTACGACCTTTCGCTAAGAGGTATTAGCCATTAACAACCAACTGACATGTTGATTGACGTAATACATCTTCAACCCTAGGATAAACAATGATTGACAAAATCACGAACTAGAGGAGCCTGATTAGCCATAAACTTGGATTAAGAAAGGGCCACAAACCATTTATCCATAATTTGGTTTATTTCCTAAACCGGTTTTCTTTCAGAGTTAAACCATTAAAAACTTGGTTCAACATCAGACCGGAGTTCTAGTTACCTTTTCTATACTATCAAGTTTCAACCCTGCCTGCAAACCCTCCGATTTGGCGCTACAGAGAAGATTACTTCTTTAAGATTCTATTTCTCCCTCCATTTCTTTCTTCAAATTCAAAGAACAGAGTTATCGATGTGAGTTCCAAATCCCAACCCATCTCATCTTTTGGCACTATCATCTCCATGGATGATTTTGAAGCCCCATCGTTCTCTCTGGGCATTGATTTAGACTTCAATTCAGAGCCCCAAGCTGTTCCCGAAGAAGAATCAGTTTGCAAACAGGCTACAAAATCTTCAAGCAATCTACGCTTCCAGGTTCTCGGAGAAGATGACGATTTTCAAGCTCCACCGCCTGTTCTCAAGCGCCTGAAGCGAGGGCCAGCGAGTCGGTCGCCTGCTGTTAAAAAACGTCAACTGGTGCAACCTTCGCTGGATGTTGATGATGATATTGAAGAGGTCTCATCGCTGGAGGAACCACTTACAGGTACGAAAAGTTGAAATCCTCTGTTTCGGTGATAATTTTGTTTAAGTGACACAATTGTCGGTAAGGATATAGTCTTATGTATTAAATGTTTGAAATTCCATTTTATTTCGATTTCAAGTAAGAACATGTTGCAATGCATAAAAAAAAAAAAAAAAGGGGTTTGTTTTTTCTTCCTTTTTTTTGGCAACCCCGGAATAATCAATCACAATAGAATGAAAGAAGAAATCACACACACACAAGACGAGATTTACTTGGTTCGGTCAGAGACCTACATCCAAGGATGAGATATGCTCTCACCAAGCATATGCAATCATCAAATAACAGAGGAAGGTTACAGCCCTAGACAATGACAATACTCTATACAAAGACTAGAGATAACAACCGAAACAATGGAACAACCACACCTGAGTCAAGATGCAACCAGAGCTTCAAGTATCTCCTGCGTGAATCCAAGAGCATCAATACCGAAGCCTTTACGCACAACAGTATCCTGCTTAGCTTTGTACAAGAGCAAAGAACCATCACCAAGAACACATTAGGGCTCGAAACCCTCCGATGAAAACCGGAGCCAGGCAATGCGGGCAACGAGAGGGAGAGGTGATTTCGTGCGAATGAGATGAGACAAACCAAACCCCAAATACATATCCTCTTCTAGGTATGCAATTACCCTATTGCCCTCAGAACATAATAATAAGACAAGCTATCCTATTACATGAAAAAGACCATACTGCCCCTGCTAACCCCTGTTACATATTACATTCTCCACCTTGACTCGTCATTTTGCCGATGCATATACGGAGAACACAACCCATCAAATAAAATATATAAAACAATGTAAAACAATTTATAGGGATAACGGTTTATGAGTTTAGGCGATTTAAACTTATTAGCGGTACAACCTTAGTCATGATATCTGAGGATTAATAGAAGTATCAATCTTACACACATCAACTAAACCCTTAGCAATAATATCCCTAATAAAATGTAACTTTACATCAACATGCTTTGTTCTTTCATGAAACACACTTGTTCCTAGCAAGACACAAGCACTCGAGAATCACAATAAACCAAAGAATGCAAGTCATGAAAACCAAGCTCCCCTAGAAGCCCCTTAGCCACTGCATTCCTTCACGCCTCGGACAAGCAATGTACTCGCCTCGGTGGTTGAAAGAGCCACCACATGTTGAAGGGTGGACTTCCAACTCACTAGATTCCCACCAAGAGTAAACAAGTATCCGGTATGGACCTTCTCTTATCTAAATCGGAGGCAAAATCTGAGTCACAATATCCAACAATGTCTAACTTATCAACACAAGAGTTATCATGAACAATTTTATAAGATGCAGAATTTTTCAGATATCTCAACAACCACATCTGCATCCCAATGTGAATCACATGGCCTACTCATGTATCTACAAACAAGACCAACAGCATAAGCATATCGGCCTACAACAAACCATAGATACATGAGACTACCAACACATTCTTGATATGGTCTATTAGTTACAGCAGCAATAGAATCCATTCTAAGCTTAAAATGAGCACCAAGAGGAGTATTATCGTCCTAATATTATCATGTCCAAACTTGTTAACAAGTTTATGAATATATCAACTTTGAGACAAGGTCAAAACACCACTAGGCCTATCTCTATGAATATCAATGCCAAGAATCCTTTTGCCCCTTCTTTTTTCAAACTCGATTTCAACATAGACTTAAGCTTACAAATCTGAGATTTATCCTTTGATGCAATAAGCATGTCATCAACATAAAGTAAAAGATAAATGAAAGAATTAGTGCTAAACTCACAATAATAAATGCAACTATCATAGGAGCTTCTCTTATAACCATTCTTAAGCATGAATTCATCAAACCTTTTATACCATTGCCTAGGAGATTGTTTCAAGCCATATAATGATCTTAACAATAAACAGACCTTTGTCTCACTCCCCTTCATAACAAAACCCTCAGGCTGAACCATATAAATATGCTCATCTAACTTACCATTCAAGAATGCGGTTTTCACATCTAATTGTTCAAGTTCAAGATCAAGAGAGCGCTAGGGCAAGAGCACTCTAATAGAAGTATGTTTCACACGGTGAAAACACTTCATTATAATCAATTCCCTCAACTTGGGAATACCCCTTTGCTACTAGTCTTGCCTTATATCTAGGTTGCTCAACACCAGGAATTCCAGCCTTAAATTTATAAACCCACTTACAACCAATTAGTTTCTTTCCTTTGGGTCTATCTACAAGAGTCCAAGTCTGATTTTTCATTAAAGATTCCATCTCATCTTTCATGGCAACAAGCCAAAGCTTGCTGTCCCCACATCCAAGAGACTCTTTATAGGTTCTAGGCTCACTTCCCTCAAGCTGGTCAGCTACATTTAAAGCATAAGAAATCAGATCTGGACCACCATTAGATTCACACATATTAGCATACCTAGAAGGTCTCTTTATCTCCCTTCTAGACCTATCTCTTGCCAACAAATAACCATCTAAAGGATCCTCATCTTTAAGCTCTTCTTTAACATCAAAAGAATCACTTCCAACTTCCAAATCATCATCCTCAATCATAGGATCAGATTCATCAACAACAGTTTTAGACTTATCCCCTAACTCCACCTCAAATATAGCCTTGTCTAGATCATTGGAGTTAGGTCTAACACTAGATGAATCAATTTTCAGAAATTCAAGTTCATTGAATTTAACATCTCTACTAATTACAATTTTCTTATCTTGTAAACACCAAGCCTATATCCTTTAACTCCTAAGGATACCCTAGGAAGATACACTTCCTACCCCTAGGCTCAAGTTTACCCTTGTTTTGATGAACAAAACAAACACAACCAAAAGGTTTCAACAAATTGTAATCGGTATCACTTTACTCCACCTAAAATCGGTGTTTCAAAATCAACGAGGAACAAGAGACTTATTAATGACATAACAAGCTGTCTAGCGGCTTCAGCCCAATTTCTTACTTAGGCCGATTCAATCAACATGCATCTAACCCTATCCATGATTGTCCTATTCATCCTCTCGGCCACTCCATTCTGCTGAGGGTATAGGTGCATGTTCTATGTCTAGTAATACCATGTTCCTTACAAAAATCGAAACTTTTCATTCACAAATTCAAGACCATTATCGGTTCTAAGTTTCTTAATTTTCTTTTCAGTTTGATTTTCAACCAATACTTTCCACTCTAGAAACTTATCAAAGACAGCTGATTTATCCCTAAGAAAATACAGCCATGTCTTTCTAGAGTAATCATCAATAATAGACAAGAAATATTGAGCACCGAAAGAGATAAAGGTACATGTGGACTTCCCCACAAATCGAATGTATATATTCAAGTACATGAGGGTTTTATATGAAGAATGAGGAATTTAGTCTTATGGAGCTTACCCATGGCACACACATCACAAAAAGTCAAAGGGCTAAACTTCTTAAGACTTATCGCCACTTTTGTACAAGTGTCCAAGTCCCTTACTACTTATATGACCCAATCTCTTATGCCATAGCTCCACCTCACTAAGAACCCCACTGAGCTGTGCGCCCCTAAAACCACACTTCCATTTAAGAAGTATAAACCATTCTTCAAATCAGCAGTTAGAATTACACTACTACCCCTCATAACCCTAAGAGAACCCTCCCTGGGTGTATGAAAACCCCTAGAATCAAGCTGACTCGGACGGCGGTTTCTCCTAAGTCCGGTACATGTCTCACCTCCTTTAAGTCTCTAACAGTCCCATCATTCAATTTAAGTCTTATTGATCCAATCCCCATAACATCACAAGCATGATCATTACCCATTAATACTTTACCACCTCTAAGGGACTCAAAAGTGATAAACCACTCCCTTCTAGGAGTCATATGAAAGGTCGCTGAATCTAAGATCCAAGCATCATGATCACTACAAGTTGAAACCACTAGTGCATCACTGTAACATCCCACATGTGTGGCCTCTATTCTCTCATTTCCATTTTCACTTTGCAACTTTTGAAGTCTCTCTTTACAATACTTTCTTATGTGACCTTCCTTCTTACAATAATACAGACCCTCTTGTTGTTATAAGACTTTCCATTAAAATTCTGATTTGTATTAACATTAGTGTTCTTTGTAACAAACTTCTTCTTTTTCTTATTATTATTATTATTGAACTTCTTCTTAGTTTCATGCATGGTTCTATTATCGAGTTAACATACAAGCCATCACTAACATGCTTTACTTTCCTCTCAGTTTTCAATTCTATATCCCTAATTTTCAATGCTTCCATCACATCATCAAGGGTTATAGATTGCCTACCATACTTAATAGCATTCTTGACACCAACATGAGAATCGGCAAAGATTTCAACAATAGGACAGCAGGGTATTATCGATAACTCTTCATCCAAATCAGCCAAATCACATGACAATTTATAAAAGTCTTCTACATTATCGTTAAGACTTAGAAGCATCCATCTTGAAACTAAACAATTGTTCTTTTAATAATGTAACACTAGGTATAGAAGCCCATATATAGTTGTTCAAGTTTAGCCAAACCTGGCCCTCTTCACTCTCTTACCCTTCTCATTACGGTGTTACTCAAATGCAAATGATAGTGCTATAGCACATATCTTGCATATCTTCCTTCTCTTCATCATCTGGACAAGGGAAGTTCTCTATCAACCTTCAATGCCTTATGACATTTGTTTTGTACAAGAATAGCATGCATCCTATTCTTCCACACCATATAGTCCCCCTTACCATCAAATTTCTCCAACTCATACCGGGTAGGAGCCATAACACACAAATGAAGAAAATACAATCAGATTATATCTTAAAACAGTAACACAAGATATTACTAACTCTATCAAGTTTCAATTTAAATAATCCAAAAACTGAAATAATGATATATAATAATATCGTTTGACCAGGACAGGATAGAGTCTAATTTTTATCTAAATCAAGAGTTCAATAATAATTACTAAGAAATGTTAACTATAACTAGTTACATCATTTCATTTCTATACAACTATAATCGAATAACAAATCAAATTGATTTCAGATTATAAACTAAACTCAAACGTAATTTCATATATGCAATCTACTTTGCATAAAGTCCCAATTTATTTTCAAAGAACCAAGCCAACCACTTATCAGTCAATCGCAAATTAGATTCTAATTTCAAACATAAATTTGAGATATGATATCACTGTCCAAACCTACGATCAGCCCTAACTCAATTTCAAAACCCCCATGGCCGAACCACTTCACGGTCAAATTGCCAAATCGAAATTGATTTCAATGAATAGAGAAGAGATTACACATAAACAACTTCAATTAATCAATTACAACAATAGCCCCAACCTAATTTGAGTAAAACCCTAGATTAGGTTTCTCGATTGGTTTAACTGAATTGAGCATAAGATACTGAATCAATCAAATAATTAGCTCCGATTCCTTTCAAACACTAATTAGCAATATAATCAAGGTTAACCAAAGTTACAAACTCAGAATCACAGCTCTGCCTGTTGAAACTACCTACGCGCGATAATCAATCACAATAGATGAAGAAATCACACACACACACGGATTTACTTGTTCTCCCTCTCCGTGTTGCTCTCCCAGCTTGCATCATCAATCGGGAGTTCGCCCTCTGCTCTCTATACAAACTAGAGATAACCCACTGGACACCACACCTTCAGATCCCGCTTCAGATCTCTGCGTGATCCGCATCAATCCCCTTTCCGCCCCGTTCCTCTTCCTTTGTCAAGCACCATCACCGACACATTGGGCTCCCCCTCCCGTGACCCCCGCTCCGCCGGGGTTTTCTCTGTCCCCCCCATCTTCCCTTGGTTCTTCCCTTTGCCCTCCTTTGCCTTCCTATTACATCCCCCCCCCTTTGGTTCGGTTTCCGGGGGCCCCCCCTTGGGGCGTTTGTGGGAAGCACTTGATCTGAGAAATGTCCCGTCTCATGTGCCACAGACAAAAAGAACTCTTCTTTGCTTTGGTGTGATGGAGCAGCAAGTTTATGTAGAGTATACTGTGATTTCCTTCACCAATCACCTACCCCATGACCTTATCCTAGAATGTTGCAGTATGACGATGATATTGCAGTTCAAGCCAGTAGTGAGCATACTAACTAATAATAAATTGATGAGATTGACAAACAAGCAAAACACCAATACACGAGCGAGAGAAGTTTAGCTTTTCCAACTTCTCAAATTGGAACCTGAGCTCCATTAGCAACAACCATGTCAATTCGTCATGATTGGTCTTAATATTTGTCATGAATTTGGGAGAACTACTCAGATAGTCAGTAGCACCTGATTCTATTGTCCAAGCGGTTATAGAAGCTCGATATGCAGTACCAGATGCATACAATTAGAGTAATGAGCAAGAATAGTAGGGCCATCTTGAGTGCTGGTGTTAGAATTATTGGATTGATGTGTTGTCACTGGCTGGGGAACTTCTTGAAAGATATTTGTACTTTTGTCAGCCACTGGTTGATTCTCTGAACTCTTCTCCTTATTACCCTCAAATGAAGGTGAAGGATCCAATGCCTATCTTTAGTATAACTTTATTGCTAATTTCTGTCAAATTGAGGAAGGGATCCTCTCTCTTGCCCTTTTCCTTCAAACAAAACTTAATTTTCTTCCACCATCTTTGGTAGCCCTCCATTCTTCTTTTTGGGTGGTAGGAGCACCATTCATTCACATATCCACCCACAATATGCTGAGAGTAAAAAACCCTCCTGAGTATTCTGTTTGGAATTTTGGATACATGTCAGAAGTTGAATAATTATATTTTTCTCTTCCTTTTGTAAATATTCCTCAATCTTTTCCGTTGGGGATGATGTTGACCTGATTCATCCTGTTTCCATTTCATGTTCCCCAAATGTTGATGCAAAGATTGATCTGAGCATTGTTGGGAAAGATTCTACTACAGTTCATAAAGGTGCATTGTTTTTGTGACCATATATGTCTTTGAGGAGTAGTTTTGAATTTCAGCAGTCTATGCAAAATATTCGTAGATCTGAGATTCCATAGAATTAAATGGCCAAGAAATAACCAGATTATCATTAGTTTGACATTCATCATAACTGGAGTCAATAGAATCAGGAAACTGGATCTTGACATTGATGCACGCTAGTTTTGATCTTCCATCAAGTAAAGAATACCTTAATCATCTAAGTGGGAAAAAAAAAAACGAGGTTACAGTCTGTAGGCTGCTGATGTCTGCTAAAGCAGATTCATTACTATGCTATCTTTGTTTAGGAATAAGTTTAGGGTTGGGTTCTGGATATGTTGGGTCTTTGTTTGCATGGATGACATGAGCAGAATATTAGACCTGAAAATTTGTGGATCCAATCTGAGATAAGAAGGTTAGAATAATAAAACTTAAAAGGGTGAAGGGGTTTATTGGATGATGGTGTGGCTCAAGGGGAAAAAAATGTCAAAAGTTAGAAAGGAGATAGGTGGACAAAAATATGGGAGAGACAGAAAAAAGAATGAGATTTGGGAGAAAGGAGGGATAAAACTGATCAAGCACACCTGCCATTTTCCAATGGAAACCAATTGTCAATTCATTCTTCAAATATTTCTTGTCATAGTCAATGGCATCAAGTGTCCTGCACAGGGGGAGGATTGCTGATAAAAACTGAAGAGATACCAGCTAGGTGGCAAGGCATCGCCTAGTTAACCAAGGCAACACTGGGCTACTAGGTCTAGGTGCTGTAGTGCCTTGATGACAAGGTTTCTTTTATTCTTGTATTACATGATTATATAGAATATAAAAGTAATTCTTTGATCCAGATATCAATCATCTAGATGCTAGGTCCAATAAAGCATTAGATTGCCTAGAATCCATACCAAGTATAATTAATTACTGAACACAAACTTCTGGACCCCCACATCGACACATAAGAGGTCTACTTAAAGAACATAGAAGAAGAAATCAACTTATGAACTAAGCCTAGGGAATTGAGAAGACAGGTTGGAATATTATGATAGACTTTATGAAAATTAAACTCTGGTATGGTGGCTTTTTGGGGTCAACTTCATGGACCCTCCAGCAATAATAAAACTCCTGTTGAACACGCAGTGCAGATGGTAGTAATTGTGCAATGATTGGCGTTGTCAATATAATGCATAAAAATGGTTCACTGTCACAGAGGTCAATCAAGTATTTGGCATCACTCACAAAGGCATTTTGGTCACCTGATAGTGCTTAAGATAGTTCTTAAGCATGATGACAGTGATGTAGGGGCCTATGCGACAGTATGGAACATTTCACTTTAGTATTGCAAAGTGTTGGAAGCAATAAATAGCCTTGGGTGAATGTTTTATGTCGCTAGATTGATGGGTGAATGTTTGATGTCTCTAGAAACACATAGAAAATCAAGTTCTCTTTCCAATGCACATGGAAGCATGTCATTTCTATGCCAGATAATGAAGATATTCCAATTTCTGTGTAGTGGTGCTGTCTGAGTAGTTTTGGGGGACTTTGTGTATATGGATTCACCTTTCATTTGAGTTGCAAGAATGGCCAAGTGGCTAGCTTCAAGAGAGCCATGTGTAAAGTCCTCTTGACACAGATTGTGATGTCCATGTGACAATTTATATCCATACCTTGCAGTCAAGTTGTTTGGCTATGTTCAAAGGAGGCCTGCTTATGGCCCTATAAGGAGGAGTGATCTGATTCAGTTGAAGGAGCCAAGAGAGCTAGAGCAGGCATAAAATCACCTTAGGTGAGGTTGTGAAGAATGACAAGCATTGTGCATGGTCTGGGTGTGCCAAGCATGAGTGTCTGACCTCAGATAGTTTATTGAAGGGTGAGGATCCATATGATCAACACCAGCTGGCCATGATTTTCCTAATTTCCTGGATTATCCCCTTTCTTCTTACTTTCATCTTTCATTTCTCTCTTTTCTTGTTTTGTTTCTTCATTCCTAGTTTTACTGTTCTTTCTAGGTGTGCATCTGAGTTTTTCCATACTTTCTTTTGAAAGGATCCATGTAGCTGACACATTTGGTTAGGATAAGGCTGATTTTGTTGCTGCAGTTCAGTTGTCAAAAGATTCTTTACTGGACTCTGAGCTTGCTCAATGATGTGATTTGCATGTATGCTGGGGAGGAGGGGAGGTGGAAGAAGTACTGAGAAAAGTAGCTTTCATATTAGATTGATGAAAGCACCACCTTGGAATTGTTCTCTGTTCTTTGATGATCCACTTACCTAAAATGATTTGAAGTTGCCTAGGTCCATATATGGTAGACTGGTGTACCACCTAACCCGATAGGGTTGCTGCTTGATGAGATCTCACTTCTAAACTGGCGACAGGTAATACAGTCATTTGGCCTATCTTGATTCATGTCACTCCTTGGACTTCAAATGGTGGTCAGTCAATTTATTTGCCAGGCTGATTTTTGTTGATCATGTTTATTTGTTGAATTCATTCATGATTTTTATATTCATTTGCTCTTCTTTAATGAATCATTTAAAATCAGAAAACATATGCACTGAATAAAAAATTGACCAACTACATCATTTTCTTAATTCCATTTAATCTGTTAGGGTTACCGTTCCATCATGGTCAGAAACTCAATGTGTAAAAGAGAAATGAAGCAGTATAATTGCATGAAATATAGTAGTCCGGCTTCTCTAATTGCTTGTATAACTGATCTTTATTGTCAACGATGAACCTAGGCAATTAGCTAGTCTTAGTAGGTTGGTTGTCACTGGTCTAGACATTTTATAAAGTAATAGTTGCCTGGGTTTCCAGGGTTTCTAAGTGTTAGTTCTGGCTGGGCAGCAATACACTGGCTTCTTTGTTACACTATATGATAAGGAAGAAAGAATGCTATTTGGATGTGTGGGGTGCTGCCTCTGTGCTCGGACATGGATGGGTGAAATGACTGCTTCATCCCTGTGGAGAGGTGGAAATTCCCGGGCTCTGGTGGTCATTTTGTGCGGTTTTGTTTGGGCACAGGGTATCATGCTGCACACAGGTAGTGTTCTTTTCCCCATGAACTTTTTTAGATGGAAAGATTGTGTATGCCACCAGCATGCCTGGCATGCATCTTCCACTCTCCTTTGGAAAAGACCCCCTTGTCCTCCTCTGTCCTACCCTATTATTGGTGTATGCCACTAGGCACTAGCTTGCTAAAAGCTGGCAGGTGCCAACTGCATTCTGTTACCTCCCTTATTCTACATAAAAAGAATATGATATTTTACTAATATTTTTTTTAATTATATGAGATATGTTATTAGAATGACTATGTTGTTGAACATAGTGTCCAATAGTATTGCTCTTTATTGGATATCAAATTTTACATTTTTAATGGCAGTTTTTATGATCCATCTATTTCACTCTGTGGTTGCCCAGTTAATCAACAGGACTGCTGCTTATTGATTCAACAACCGTTGATGCCTATTTGTTAGTAATTAATATCATCCTTCTTTTGAAAAAGTATAGACTGAATTGACAGTCATTGAGCTTGTTTCTGTTGTTTTTCCTTCTCTGTATTCATTGAACCGGATTTTCTCTCTTTCTAAATTTTTCTTAGGAGAAACTGTTGGACGTTCAGCAATACAAAATCATTCTACAAGGAACATTTCAAAGTTTCAATTGAATGCCCGCAGGCTCTTGACGAGACAGTCCATAAGCAATAATGAAGTGCAGAAAAGAACACAAGTTTCAAATGCATCAACTTCTGCTAATTTGGAGGAAGGTGGAAGCAAGTTGATGTTTCCAAAGTTAACTCTTAGTCCTCTCAGAAGATTCCAGCTACTTGATTCTGATTCAGATGAACCTTCTACCAGTGAAGACCTATGTCAAGATGCTGGTATGAATGATGCTGCTGCAAAAGAAAGGAACTGCAATCCAGATCACTCTATGGCAGAGAATCAAAAGAAGAGGCCTAATGCTTCTACAAGTACATTTCCAGCAGAGGATTTATGGAAAGATTTCAGTCCAAAGAAGAATCCAAGTATTCCAACACCAGCTCTGGATGAGTTTTGTGATGAATATTTCAGGTCAGTGAAGGATAAGAATGTGGCGGATCTGGAGAAAGGTTTGTCTGTCAGTAACTCTGAAGGTTGTTATAAGAAGAGTAGTATCAGTGAAAATGTGAAACATTGTGGGAATATGCATACTTTTCCTCCTGCGTATCAGTATTTTTATAATGAAGACCCACGTATCCAAAAGTTAGTCCGCGAACGGTTACCTAACTTCTTCCCTCTCGGCGATGGTAATAACACAGGGAACCAGCAGTTCGATGTGTCAATCATTGATTACAGGTAGTCCATCTCAAATTACATCTTCTGTAGTCTCTGATGTTCAAAACTTCTTGATTCCTTTTTTGACATTATTTACTCGTGTCACCTCAGGAGTCAATTTGGTCAGAGTGTCTGTCAGCAAGTCAATGGTGCTGGGAAGAAACCTCTGGAAGGATGTTTAAGAAGAGGCAAAAGGAAGGTCAGAAGTTTTGACGCTAAAGAGGTCT
This sequence comes from Hakea prostrata, assembly GCF_041222555.1. NCBI lineage: Eukaryota > Viridiplantae > Streptophyta > Magnoliopsida > Proteales > Proteaceae > Hakea > Hakea prostrata. The sequence continues at coordinate 36,901,770 of NC_142609.1, forward strand.
CTGAACCGGATGGGGAATGGGTCAACCCCAAAACCAGTGCTTCCATTCCAAAAAATGCTGGCAAAAGACGAGTTCATGCAGCAGGCCGTTCTGCTAGTCAGTGGTACACAGGCCAGGATGGAAAAAGGGTAACTATAAATACTATATTATGCTTTTCCTTGGGGCAAACTTGTGTTCTATTTATTCTCAGTGCTCTCTCCCTTGGAAGTTTAAGAGAACTTTTGCTAATTCCCATTTGGTTTAGAGTTTATGTTCTGATGATCTTATCTCTGGGTCATCAGGTTTATGTCTCTAAAAGTAGACAACAGTTGACAGGGCGAGCTGCCTACATGAATTACAAGAAGGTACATACTTGATAAATCTCATGCTGATGTTCTGATCCGTCTGTGCATAGGATGGTCATGCTTAGCTTTTATTATTGGATGGCTGGTTCTTGATTATAAGATAGACATACCTCTTCCCATAATATTTTCACTGATCGGTTATTTGATACCCTCCTAGAATTCTCTATGCCAAAATAAGAAATAAAATGGAAGACCAAAAAAGAGATGGTGAGCGGTGAGCTTGTGGCAATCTCTGTGGGATTGTTAAACCATAACCATCATCAAGCGTATGGTGAACTTTTATATTTGAAATAGGGTCATGAAATGTGAGGAGTAATTATCATCTATGATCTATCCCACCTAAATTGCAGTTGAGGCTGTGAATTGAAAGGACATCTAGGTAGGTTCTCTGATTTTACACACTTATTGGCTCAACACGTTTTTTGACCTATCTGCAAATCCAGGTTATCTGCTTTCCAAAATACACTATTGTTTAGTAAGAGAATAATATCCTGCTGGTCTTGCTGTGAACTTTCTTTGAATTTATATGTGGTGGTAAAGCTAGTGGGGTTGGGTTTAACTTATTACTGCTATGAAAAAAGAAAAGAAAAAGGGATTTGATCTTCTGCTTACCCATTACACATGTTTGACATTTAGTCTATATTCTTGTTCACAGGAGAGTGGAAAAGGATACAAAAGGTCAAAGAAGAGAGCGACTGCCAAGAAAAAATCTAAAAGATGAAAGAGGAGGAAAGAAAAGAAAAAGAGAGATCGTCCATTATACTGTATTCATGTCAGGGTTTCAAAAATCTGGATTGGGTCAGTCAGTTTGGCCTTTGGTTGGTCAGGCGTTCCTAACTTTGATTGATTTGCTTCAGCAGACCCCTTCCAAAAATTTAAGTTTGGGCATTCTTGAGTTGGCCTAGTTTATCTTGACTGATCCAGATCTCTGAGTCTGGGCTTATGAAGTTCTTCATATGTTGTTCTTGTAAGGAAAGGAACAGTGTTCAATCCCTTGAAATTCACCGGGGAAGAGAGATTCCGGCGTGATTGTGTATCTGATGATGAGATTGTTTCAAATTCTTGTATAAACAATGTGACTCATACTGAAATTCTCTCCCCTTCTAACCCACCCACACCCCCCCCCAAAAAAAAAAAAAAAAAAAAAAATCCACATAGACCTCACATGAATCATACCATTTTCCCAACCCATTGGTGTGCTATGCCTATTCCTTTTTTTTTTTTGATTGTATCATTCATATATATGACACAATTGTTGCTCTGTGTATCTCTCCTAATATTATATATGTATTTTGATATTTTTTTGGAAAAAATTGTCCCCTTCTTGGCTTAAGAGTTCTCAAAATTTGATTTTTGAAGCAAAGAACTTCATGACTCATGAGTAAGAGATCTTAAGTTCTGCTCTCCCAAGAGCAAAACTTGGGTTTGTTGAGATATATAGATATTTGACCGTTGCAAGGTTGCTCGATTGGAAATGACAAATACTTTTTAGTGATGAAGTCATTAGTTTTGTTCTCATGAATGATGTATGTAATATTCCAATCCCGTATTAATAAAAAGTGTCTTTGTACTCAAACAAAGAAATAAACAAATACCATCTTGGCCTTTTGTAGATTAGTTGAGATTCTCAGCTCTACATGCAGACCCTTTTCATCAATCAATTTCTTTGTGTGTGATTTTCTAGTTATTTTATATTCCACTGTCTTTACAATTATATCTGATGACATTTTTCTTTAGTCATCTTAAGGGTAAGCTGTGATCCATCTAATAAAATAAGAGAAATTGCAGAGATAATAATGAGAAGGCTTCCACCTGTTTTCCAAAGTTATGGTAGTGTATATTGCACTTGGCTTTGAAAGGTCATCAAGACTAACTGCACTAGCTATAGTGTTTCAACCGAACGACTTTTGTGTCCGTCCTTGAAGCATGTTGTGTATTCGTGTCCGCGCTTGAGGCGTGTTGTCTGTCCGCCCTTAAGGCGTGTTATGTGTTCATCTTTGAGGCGTGTATTTTGTTTTCCTATGTAGTTGCCGGTGCTTATTTGGTGTTGTATTTGTTGCAGCTTTCTTTCTAATGGTATATTGGGCTTGACCCATCCCTTACTCAGGATGACCCTGTCTATTGCATGTATGACAATTTGGTCGCTTTCCGCTCCTTGGTTCGGTTTGAACCTTGTGTTTTCATGCAGCTATATATCTGTACTTTTCTTTCTTTAATGAATAAAGTGTTGTTTACCAAAAAAAAAAAAAAATAGTGCTTCAAAAGCTCATTCTTTCAAGAAGGGGCCTTTTGGCTTGTATTTTCTCCTCTCCTCAAGGAGCTCAACCAATCGAAAGAAGAGATAAAGAAAAGAAAGTATCATGCCATGGTTTGAAGGTGATCAATATTGATATTTGATTGATAAATATTTTTCAATAAAAGAAAAAAAAATATTGTGATTGATCTGTTCCAATGTTTTATTTGTGTTGCATAAATTTGGAAATGATTCATATTCAAATACAATGACATGCACTAAAATCATGATGTGTATAGTATTTCTTATTGATAACAAGATCACTTTTACCAAAATAAAAAATAACCAGATCATTATCTTCAAGAAAGCAAAAGTAGATCTCTAACTTTTCTGATTCACCTCAAATTGGGATCAAGCATATCACCATCAAGGTTGAGTTATTCTCAAGATATTGACATTTTGTACATAAAGAAAACATTGCCGGATCTAGAACGATCATTTATGACAAAGTATCAAAAAAAAGTTTTTGAGAAATCTTCGGGTCAAGGATAAAGCTTGTTGTATGTTTAGATAATTATATATAAAGCTATTTCCTAAGAATGTTTTCATTGTATTCGTAAGCTGATTGGATCAAACTTCAATTCTGAAAAGAAAAAAGAAAATTCTACACAAAATATGGATTTTTGATTACTGAAAAAGATGAAAATAAATTACAATAATTGTTGTCTATAGCATTAGGAATCTGGGATTTATTATTATTATTGGTATGAAACTGAAAGTAACTTAAAAACACAATATGCAAAACACAACAAGAGATGAAGCTTTTTGTTCTTGATCCCAGAGTATTAACTGTTCCAAAAGTAAACATAACAAGTGAAAAATACAGAAAACTAAATGGGGGTAATTGCTGTAAAATGTGAAACAAAGGAATCTCAATCTAGGAGTCTGGGATTTGTTCAGGAATAAAAATCCCTTTGAAGTGCTGTTGGTAACGAATTAATTATTGTGGGACAAGTTAAAGTAAAATTCCTTCCAAAACTTTTAAGAAATTCTTTTTCCCCCTCTGTGATTTGTGGCATCAAAAGTTGGTGGGAGGGATATAAAGCATTTCTTGATTTTGAAGTGACCTGGCCAAATGGAAGCCAATTAGACATTAATAATAATAAGGCTGCGTTTGTTTGCAAAGGTGGGGTGGGAAAAAAGGAGTGGGAAAAAAAAACATGTGGGTCTCACATGTAGTGGGGTGAGGGAGAAGAAAAGGAAAGGAAAGGGTTTTGCGGGGGTCCCACTTTTTACTTTTCCCAACTTTCCCACAATCCCCCAAATATGGGGGTTTTGCTGGGGTGGGAGGCATCAGACAGGTTCCTTGATTCAAGACCTGTTTCCCTTTCCCCGCAACCACCTCTACCTTTTGGATTTAAGGAAGTGAAATTTCCATTTTTCAAGAATCTCCCCCCCCCCCCCTTTTTCCCCCCAACCACCCGCGGCGGGGATAATTACTATGCCCCTTGACTATTGATTTTATTACTACTGTATCTCCTGTACTTTTTAAAATTACTAATCCAACCTTCAACTTTGTCTATAATTATTATTGCCCCCTTACCGTTAAGTTCCGTTAGTTATGATGTGGCATATTTATATTTTTTCAAAAACCCCAAAATACCCTTATACTTATCTCTTTACTTATTTACCCTTTTGTCAAGTTACAGTAGAACCCTTAATTAATTGTGGGAAAAAAAAAACTATAATCCGTTTTATTCTTTAATAAAAAAATTAAAAAACAAAAAAACCAAGTAAATAAAGAATGATTGAATAAAACTCAAATAGAAACTGAAGAGGAAGGAAAATCGAATTCAACTCAAATTGGAAACTGAATATCACCAAAATTTTCAAAATAAATGAAGTTTAATGAGGGTGGAAAACCAAATTGGATTTGGATTTTGTTCATTTATTTAATTCAAAATAAATGAAGTTTAGTGAAGGTGAGAAACCAAATCGAATTTAGATTTTGCTCATTTTTTTAATTCAAAATAGATGAAGTTTTGTGAAAGTGGGAAACCAAACTGGATTTGGATTTTGCTCATTTCATTAATTCAAAATAAATGAAGTTTAGGGTAAAATTGACATTTAATTTGGTTTTATAAATGGGGTAGAATCGTCTTTTGATTTCTTAATTTTAATGAAGGGCAAATTAGACATTACATATTCAAACTTAACGGCAACTTAACACCGTTATAAGGAAGGGAGCAACAGTAATTATCCCAAATAATAATAATAATAATAATAAATAATCAAGAAAGAATGGTAAAATTCCATCTACTATTTTGATATACAAAGAAGAAAGAAAAGGTGTAAACTCTATTTTTTTCAAAAAATTTAAAATACCTTTATTTCAAAAATGCTTAAAAAAAAAAAAGGAGACTTTTGAACATGTTTCATACATAATTAGTCATTTTGAAAAGTATGGAATTCTTCTTTAAAAAAAAAGGTATGAATTCTGAGTACAACTTGTTTTTGTCGAAAACGATAATTTGGACATATTAAACTTCAAAATAGGTCCGAAAACATTTTGCATGGTGAATTTAACTTTATTGCACTCTTAATATAACCATTGTATAAGGCTTCTGTCACAATAAGGTCATGAAAGAAATGTAATGTATGCAACTTTAGTACTCTTTTTTTTCTTTTTCTTTTTTTGGATAAAGAAATAAAGGGGATGCAGTAGCGGCGACCTAGCGCCCCCCCCCCCCCTACACAATATTTGGACTTTTTATCGAGTGCGACCTATGCAAGCATTAGCCCTGTGCACTACCAACCCAAGCACTGGCCCCGTCAGCGGAGCCCCACCGGAGGCCTAATATAGTCCACAGAAGCCGGTATGACTCATGCTCAGGCCAAAGAGCACACAACTGTCCAATGCAAGAAACAGAAGGGATTCAAACCTGGGACATGAGGTTTACCAAACCACTTGAGAATGACCTATGCAGCTTTAGTACTCCAACTATAAATAAAAGTTGTCTCAAGATTGAGATCGATCAATTGATCAAATATAGTCATACCATTTTTTTAAGGTGGAAAAAGGACTATACATTTAGCGGACAATCGAAATTGACCGTCCATTTCCAAAAGTATATTTTCACACTTCTTGATAAACGGACAGTCGAGATCAAAATCTCGATTATCGCAATAGAGTGCTGCCCATTAATTGCCCATCACTGAAGTCAAGTTCAAAGAAATAGCTGAGTGCAGCACTACGTTAATGATTACGTAAACTTCCATAAGACAAAAACAAAGAAGCTGCCTAACTTTGAATCACTCATTATCATAGACAAAAAGGAAGAAGATGACTTTTACGTATGTGGCTGTGTCACTTAATTTTGAAAATATGATTTGAAAAATGCAACAGTCAAATCGGGGTCTTAGATCTAAAAAAGAAAAAAATTGATATACCCAAAAAAAAATTAAAAAAAATAATGATAGTAACAAAAATTAATAAATAAATAAATAAAATAAAGTCTTATATTTTGAGCTTTCGTCACATGTTGAAAGACCTATTTCATCATGGCTAAAACGAATCCAAATCATTAACTTACAGCTTTACTAACAGGTGTTGGTTTTATCAACCTAGCAACCCTGCATTGATAGTAACTCTATTCTTATCTTGTATCTAGATGTAACTAGATGTAAAAGGCACATCTACCTAGCACTTACGATGGTAGTAACTCCATTCTCATCTTGTGCTTAGATGTAATAGGCACATCTATCCAACAACCCTACGATGGTGATAACCCTATTCTCATCTTGTGTTTAGATGCAAAAGGCACACCTACCGATTGATGCGTTTTTCCATAAATGATATTTTAGTAATAAAGAAAAGAGAGACCTTTAGGAAGTTTACAAAAAGAAGGAGCCCACCAAAAAGGAAACAGAGCCATACAAATTAACATTAAAACAAAATAGACCTAACCAGAGTAATCCATTTGAGGCCAAAAAACAGTGGGGAGCTAGAATATCCCCCCCCCCCCCCCCCCCCCCCAAAACTTGCGAGTCCGGATCAGCGACCCCGACGCTTCCTGATCACAAAAACCAGTGGGGGACCCGCGGTGAAAAACACTTTTTGGAAGAAAAAAAATTTCACCAGTGGGACCCACTAATTTTTGTGGCCAGGAAGCCATAGGAGAGCACAAAGTGCAACAACCATTGGATGGAATTCTTGTTTATTGTCATGCGAGAGATCGCAATACATGATAGTTTCGAGATCCAATACTATAATTTTTGCCACCCTTACGATCATAGTCGTTAGATCTCAAACATCAAAAAATATCATGCGTCATGATTTGAGAATCGCGTAGATATCATCTACACCGCAGCAAACAAAAACTCCCACTGGATGCCTTGTATCTAGCCAAAGAGAAGTGTTTCCATGAAGAAACGTGCCGTGATTAATGTTAAGACATGAGTGATGATCTTTGTAATCTACTAAATAAATGAAAAAGAAGCTTAAACCAGTTTAATGGTACCAAAAATGAACCCCCAATTTCTTCCTCAATCATTAGAACCCACCAAAATTGACTCACTCAATCTGAGTCACTGATGACCTATCACGATGTTTAATTTTTTTTTTCTTTTCTGGTTCAAGTTTTTGCTCTGTAGGTGATCTGGTACAAATGGTGTCTGTTGTTATAAGCCATTCACTCGTATAAGGTTCATGTTTGAATCCTTTTATTCTTCAAATTTCCTTCTCTGAATAGAAATTGTCTCCTCCAACATGGAAGGTGTTCACCAACAAGATCAAGAAGAAATACATCAACCTCTCCTTAATTTAGCAAGCGATGAATCTCTACCAAAATCGTCACCACCATCAATACCAAGAACATCATCAAAGCCTAGTCATCAACCAAGTGATCAATTAGAGAAAGTACTCAGTGACACAACACTACCACAGTGGAAGCGTCTCCAATTGGCCACTTCAATCGAACTGAAACTCCTCTTCCACCTTGCTGCCCCTGCTGTGGCTGTTTACATGGTTAACTATTTCATGTCCATGTCTACCCAGATCATCTCAGGCCATCTTGGCAACCTTGAACTTGCTGCTGCTTCACTTGGCAACACAGGAATTCAAGTCCTCACCTATGGCCTCATGGTATATATGTATAAATTCACACAGATTTCTGAGTTCTCTGTTTCTTATAGATAGAAAAAACTGAATAATAAGTATTGATTGAACAGCTAGGAATGGGAAGTGCTGTGGAGACCTTATGTGGACAAGCATATGGAGCTTCAAAGTATGAAATGTTGGGAATCTACATGCAGAGATCAACAATTCTTCTCATGGCAACTGCGATTCCTCTCATGATGATTTACATTTTCTCCAAGCCTATCTTGATCTTTATAGGCCAATCTCCACGGATTGCTTCTGCTGCAGCGGTTTTCGTCTATGGATTAATTCCACAGATATTCGCTTATGCAGCCAATTTCCCTATCCAGAAGTTCTTGCAAGCACAGAGCATAGTTACTCCTAGTGCTTACATATCCACTGCAACACTAGCTCTGCATCTGTTACTGAGTTGGCTTGCAGTTTACAAATTGGGCGTGGGGATTTTAGGGGCTTCGTTAGTGTTAAGTTTTTCATGGTGGTTGATTGTGATAGCTCAGTTTGTATATATTGTGACGAGTGAGAGATGTAAGCACACATGGAAAGGGTTTACAGTGCAAGCTTTTTCTGAGTTGCCAGAGTTCTTGAAACTATCAGTTTCATCTGCTGTGATGCTTTGCTTGGAGACTTGGTATATGCAGATACTTGTTCTTCTTGCTGGTTTGCTGGAAAACCCTGAAGTTGCTTTGGATTCACTTTCAATTTGGTAAGTGAAAATAAAACTTTCAATTGTTTTGCTTCTGCTTGGGTGGTGGATCCTGAATGTTGAGCAGAGGATCCTGGATACCTTTGCTCTTCAGTATTGGTGATGGACCAGGCTCCAGGCTCCTCATCAGGTAAGCCACCCCAATGTAGAGAGTGATAATACTTTCACTGCAGAACTACTTTTGTTTTGAAATGGAGCTTTACAAATTCATATATTCATGGGCAGTATGACAATATCTGGATGGGTTTTCATGATTTCTGTGGGATTCAATGCAGCTGCAAGGTTAGTTAAACATAACTCTCTAGCTATTCCCTTCTGTAATTCATTGTTGATTTTTTTTTTCCCAACTATTATGGTGAAGAAAGTTAATAATTGGGATTAACTAAGAGTTCAGTTTTAAAACAGTGTAAGGGTAAGCAATGAACTTGGAGCAGGAAACCCAAAATCGGCTGCATTCTCAGTGGTAGTGGTGAATCTGATATCTTTCGTAATATCAGTTATATTAGCAGGTGTAGTGCTTGCACTTCGTCATGTAATCAGCTATGGCTTCACAGAAGGTGAAATCATTGCTGATGCTGTCTCTGAACTTTGCCCACTTCTAGGCATCACTCTCATACTCAATGGTATTCAACCTGTCTTATCAGGTAAACCCATCTTTCTCTCCATTAATGTCTTCTCAGCTTGTTTCAGTTTCTCATCAAAACAGAACAGACCCTTTTGTTGTGGTGGTGGAAATGATCTGTTTTACTTTGGTTTCATTTCAAAGGTGTGGCTGTTGGCTGTGGTTGGCAAACGTTTGTTGCTTATGTTAATGTGGGATGCTATTACCTGATTGGTATCCCACTGGGAAGCTTACTGGGTTTCAAGTTCAATCTTGGTGCTAAGGTACAACAATTTTCGTTCTTCAATAGGGATTTTATCATCTGCCAAGATTCTAAGTTCATACCCAGTTCAGATCAGATCGAAACAGCTGGAATAGGCCTGAAAAACAGGTGAGGACTGAAGGTTAAACCCTAACTGAAGTTGTTCTTGTTTTCCATGTTTGTAGGGATTATGGTCTGGGATGATAGGTGGCACAGTGATGCAGACCATCATTTTGTTGTGGGTTACATTTCGGACTGACTGGAATAAAGAGGTAACTCTTCAAGTAATTGCCATTGTTTTCAGTAAAATTTGAATTAGTTAGCATATGATCAAAAACACAATAGCTGAAACCTGTGTCTTGTGTTTGATTTCAGGTAGAAGAGGCAAAGAAGCGTTTGGCAAAGTGGGATGAAAAGAAGGAACCACTCCTAGAGTAAGAAGAAGAACAGGGATGAGCAAGAGGAGAGGAATTTGAGAAACAATCATACTTCTGTTGTAAAATACTCACTTGATTATAGTGCACCTCGAAAGCTTCCTAAATGTAACTTTTTTTATATTTGGGTGTAAAAGAACTGTACACCCATTGGTTTAATATCTTGTGGGTTGACAAGCCTATCAATTTTGTGGGTGAAGATGGAGAAGGGAATTCAACATATTTTTAAAATAAAGATAAAATATCTATCAGGTCAGCCAATTCCACTTCAATGTGATTTCATTTTGGTTCAGATTTGGTTTGAACCCTAAAAGCTTGACTGCTGAAAAATAGAAGGGATTGGAATTCTAATTTGAGAATCTGTGGGAGAGTGAATGTTTAGTCACCGCAAGTTCACAAAAGAAAAACAAAAGAGTTTTTTATACGACACTTACTATATATTATTGGGGTGAAACTAGTGTCTACCCACTATTTTGGCCTAAATTACATAGCATCCTAACGTAGCAGTGTATAGTGTAAAACAAAAAATTCTAGAAACTCTAATAAAATGAAAGTTATTATTTAAAAGAGAAAAATACCTTACAAGATAATAATGACACCTATTTATAGTTAAGAAACTCTAAAAAATATTTGGGAAAAATAAAACAAAGCTAAAACCCTAAAACCGACTTAAATAGGAATTCAAAACCAACTAAAAAATTAAAAGTTCTCCAAAAACCGACTAAACATTGGAATTCAAGGGTCAAAATAACACGTACGGACATTGTCCCAAGTGAACCTCGATAGGGACACTGTTAGTGCTTGAAAAACTGTTTATTTTGATATGATATGGGTCCCGTAACTCTTTCTCGGATCAAAAGTTAAAAATTACCGTAAAACTACATCACACCCACTTTCAAAATTACGAATTATCCACGATTAGAATTTTCTATTATATGGGAGTAAAATGACCTAAATGCCCTTTGGACAGTAAAATAACTTAGTTACATTTATTTAATGCCCTCTCATACCCAACCGCCCCCCCCCCCCCCCCCCCCCCCCCCCCCCCCCCCCCCCCCCCCCCCCCCCCCCCCCCCCCCCCCCTTTTTTTTTTTTTTTTTTGCCCCCCCCCCCCTTTTTTTCCCCTCCCCCCCCCCCCCTCCCCCGGCATTCAAGCGTTCATCGGGTGGCCATGCTCCCATATCCACGCTACCTTCCTCCTTTGATGGCCCTCGCCTCTACCGGCATAGAGGAATCTTGATGCTCCTCCTCCGAAACGCCTCTGATCCCACCCTAGCCCAATGACTCGAAAGAAGGGGGGGGGGGGTCCGCGTGGGCCCTTTGACCATCCTCACCCTCACCAGCCACCTCGGCATGCCCACCCCAAAACTTTTCTTCTTGTTTCTTGTCCAGCTTCTTATCGCGCCGCCCCCCCCCCAAAAACCTTTGGGTGGGCCCCCCCTCGCAAAGCACCAACCCAAAAAAAAAAAGATCCCTTTGAATCGGTTCATTAACAGATGCATTCACAAAAATTAAAAATAAAATAAAATAAAAAAAGATCCCATTTTCTCACGTGTGGTTGACGTTGAGTTGTTAAGATGCTAAACCCAGTTCAGGAAATGGGGATTTTAATTGACTGTTGTTTTGCCCCTAGCCATCGACTTGTTTCGATTTATAAATGCTTCCTTTCAAAATGTGAATTTGGTTCTCCTTATGGTCTATTACCAAAAAAAAAAGTTCTCCTTATGGTCAGGGGAAGTTATCACATTTAGGGCTCAGATCTACCGGCTGCCTACAGAGCTGTTATTGGAGTATTCTGAAATCTGTCAAATTGATAGTTACTCTGATTTCTTCTGTTGGAGGTCTGGAGCTCATGTTTGAGGGTTTTCTTTTTGGATCCATTTTGGTCGGGAGTGATTTTTAGAGAATAAAATGGATGATCGTCTGAAAAATATAGGCAAACGAGCCCAGAGAGAATGGGAGTTTGGCAGCCGCCCTCACCAAAAGCACCGGACCAGAATGTTTCCTGTTGCTTACTATCTTTGCAGAAATCAACACTTCGAACATCCCCATTTCATTGAGGTTCCGCTCTCATCGCCTGGAGGCCTTTACTTGAGAGGTAAACCACAAAGGCATTCTTATGCGATCCCTCTGCTCAGTTCTTGCTCAGAGAGAGAGAGAGAACAAGGGTAATTAAATGGGGTCAGCAGTGGTCGTCGTCGGCAGAGAGGGGATATAGTGGTTTATGGCAGTGGTGGGCAATTTTCGACAAAAAATAGGAAGAAGATGGGTGAAGCTTCCCCCACCTAAGATTTGGGTATTCACCCACCCAAGAGTTGGGTATGGGAGGAAAGTCATTTTACTGCCCAAAAGGCATTTAGGTCATTTTACACCCTACTTAACAGAAAATCCTCACTATGGTTAACTTGTAATTTTGAAAGTAGGTGCCATGTAATTTATGCCATTATAGTGGGGTGACAGTGGATGCCGTGTTAAAAACTCAAAACAAAACAAAGAGGGGGTGGAGTTGGGAGGTGTAAGAACTCAATGACCTAACTAAAACTACCCCAGGCAAAGAGAGAAGGGGATCATGTCCTGGACTTCTTGACATAGTAGAATCAAGTTCTATGAGTTACATCTCCAATGGCAAAATGACCTGCGGAATACATTGTTAAAACTAAACTGGGCCACTATATTTAATACAACAGAATGGACAGTACTGCGACAGTATTGTTAACCATCTGCTGGATCACCTAAATCAAAACAAAATTGGTCTAGGCCCAACCAAACCATGGCAGCATGATATACCGAGGATGAATGATTAATAACACTGGAACATGATGAAATAGTCTACAGAAGATCATAAGAGCACCACAATGCTGAAAAGCAGAGGCAGAGCCTTCAAATGTGAAGCAAGAGCTGGCACCTATCTAAAATAGAAAGGTTTAGGACTGCTTTCTTCATCAAGAGAATGCAACAAGGGGAACTGATGGAAGTCTGGGTATAAAATTATCGATGGACCTGAAAACAGTATACATAAATCTCAAAACTTGTAGAACACGACCTCAGTCAGTTCGCATGTTATCAGGTGTATTTGGATGCTCTTGTCCCCTTGTGTTTTCCGGCCTTGAAGAAGTCTTGGCTCCTGATATATGTCTGCAGTTCCTGAATACCATAATTGATTTCATCAGATTCTTGAGCATGAAAGCAGGTAAAGAAAAAAATAAATAATAAAGAAAACTGCTACAGCATGAATTATATTTGCTAAAAAGGTCACAAATCTTACAAGTCACCTAACCAAACCGATTAATCATCACAGTTGATCAGTATTGAAATGCATATGGCTCTTTTCTGAAAAAAAATCCCCCCCCCCCCAACAAATCAACAATGACATATCATGCTCATTTATGATAAACTACTTGGATCCAACAGTGAATGATTTGACTGATAACACAGTTATGAATTCTGAATGTAGATCAACAGTATGAGGACATTACGTGTGTAGTGCCTCTGTCACCCTTTCGATTTCACTCGACCATAGTACTGGGTCAGCATTCTTTGGCAACAAATCCTGCTGCTGGGTTCTATCTCGTAACCATTGTTCTGCCTTGATGCATTCGTTAAGGATCTGCAACATCAAAGTAAAAATCTATTAGCAGTAAATCCAACCCCATGCCCGCTGCACAACACTAATCTTCTCATATAATTCAGATAACATCCTTATCAGACAATTCTTTAAGTTTGATCCATACAGCATCTCTTTCATTTGGTGGAAGTGATCTCACAGCCATCCGGTGATCTACAATACACTGCATCAGATCTCTGGTGGCCTGTGCTCTCGCCTCTTCATCTTTATAGCGGCTTTCAATAGGATCCACCATCTACCAGAAAATGCAAATCCAATTCATTACTAAGAATATTACCAAAAACTTCATTACCAAGGAAGTTTACAATGTTACAATTTCCAAGGAAAAAAACCAGCCACCTTCTTGAGAATATCCAGTTTGCATGTATAGACCTTTTCAGATTCATCATCTCCATCCTCATAAAGCCACTCTTCTGTCTCTTGTAAATTTCTGGAGATCCCTTCCTTCTCTGAATCAGTTGCAAAGCTCCGATATGTATGGAAAATCTATTGCAGTACATCAATCATTACACGGGGGAGACAAAAAAAAAAGAATAGCAGATTCACATCAGACACATATGGTGAAAGAGTGTGTGTGTGTGTGAGAGAGAGAGAAAGAGAAAGAGTGTCCAAACAATGATATAAACCAGTCCTAAATTTCTGAGTACATATACATCACTACTTGGATGTAAACTGTAATATTTCAGTACTTAGACCCAATTCTGATGCAATGTGTTGTTATGATCAAGGGATGATTTTGCCAATGTGGGTACAAATTGAAATGCAGCTAGCTGGTGATTTGATAAATAAAAGACAACTGCAGCCTTGACATCAAAGGATGGGAACTCCAAAACATATTTCTGTAAATTCAGTGAAAGGTCAGGAGAGGCAGCAGAAATGAAATTCTGGTTTACAATTTTCAGCAGAGTAGGGAAGTCATCCCATTGTCATAAAGATTCTCTTGAAAGCTGTTACAAGAAGTTAATTTAAAATTAATGATCCAGAGATCTTACACATTTGTAGGTGAATGGACTAAAAAGAAAAGATGATCAATGCTGACTGCACAAAAGCAGCAGAAACTTTTAAAAGGAGATAACGAAGGAGAAGAAGATTATAAAAGAAACGGAAAGGTAAAAACACACTTATGTTTTCAGACTCCTCAAATAACATCAAAATCTTTCAATTGAAATAAAACGTTGATGGAAAACATCATGGAACAACCACCAAAATGTTTTGCTCAGTTGGCAATGACCAACGCCTCTTAGTGAAGAGGTCATGGTTCAACTATCCCTAGTGATATTGTAATAGTCCCCCACCCCCAATAAAATGAAAAGTCACCAGTTCCCAAACCAAAAAAAAATTACACATTGTAACATCCCAAAATCTAGTCTCCAATCTAGATTGAACAGAACTAGCACGTCGCCTTAAGTTTACTTCCATTTAAAACAACTTTCTTTTTTTCTGGTAGAAATTAGAAACTTAAACATATTTCCCAAAACCAACAAAATGACAACTTATTAATGCTAGCTATTTAACCAAAAACCTTGAATAACCCTAAAATAGACCTGATTGTAAAACCAATTCATAGACAGCATCACCACCCATGTCTCAACATGGGAAAGGCCCAAAACTAAATGTATACACTATTACTACTGCATTTCCTGGTCAGATTTTACATCATCCAGGCAAGGCATTTTTTCTTGGATTAGCTTAGGCACCGAAAGGTCAATTACTTCAGACCCAACAATGAAACCCTAAAGGAGTAAATGTTATATTTAGCTTCAAAATTCTACCTTGTTGCGGGTTTCATAGACATATGACTCCAGGGCATTCTTTTTATTTTTGGTTTGCTCCATGATTTTGTCCTGTTGTTCCAACTGACGTTCTTTCTCTTGAGCTTCTGAAAGCTCAGCATTGGACATCCCACCATAAGGATGCTCACTCACTGGTATTTCATGTCTCTGCAAGTGCCTACCCTTTCTCATTCCATCATCCTGCATAAGTTGAAGATAGTGTGAGTAACTTTTACATCTCAAATCATTGTCTTCCGATTCATCACTACTCCAGGTAACATATCCAGAAACCAGGAAATTACTAGATGCATTAAGATTTTCCAGTGGTGGGCCTAGTCCATAAGCATAAACTGTAATATGAAAGACTAAGGGTGAACTTACTGCAGGCATCTCTGAAAACCTAGGATGCGAAATGCCTTCACCACCATTTGCCACAGCATCAGAAGAACCAGAAGTAGACTCTTTCTCCGAATTTCTCGTATTTAAATGAGTGTTATCCCTTGTCCTTGGATTATCAATATGATCTTCTAACAACTATATGATATTCAAAAGGTAATTAATAAGATTTCACAGAAAATGCATAGAGCTCAAAACTTTTACAGAAGTAAAAACTCAAATTCAATACTTACAGATGCTGAATCTACGGTAACAATCCCATGAATATTTAATTGGATTCTAACTTTAACTTTGCATTTGTCAGCATGAGAAATTTGGAAAGCGCCAATCTGTGGAAATATTGAATCATCAATCTAATATTGAATGCAAGCAAAATACAGAGAATCTAAATCAAAGGCCAGAAGATGAAATAAAAATTAAATGATACAAGCAAACTGCAGAAAAGAAGTACTGGTTGTCTCATGAGAAGTCAGCACGATGCAGTTAAAGAATGACCAATTGGACAAATTATGCCTCAGAAAATTTTATTTTGCTCATGGATAGATAGTATGGAACTTTATATATTTTTCTTTACTGTTGTAACGGGATTAAGTATACCAATAAGATTGTGTGGATCAAATGTGCTGTTAAATAACTTAGTTAAGCCCAAAAAAAAGTCCTTTCAGGTGAAGTATTTTGAGTTTGAATAGAATAATTTATGGCTCCAAAGACTTGTATTTTGTGTTTATATACCTTATTGAGTGTGAAAGTGATAGGATCCTCTTACAAGGCACTTGGAAGTTTACACAGAGATGCAGTTGGGATTAAAAAAAAATTAGTTGCCCAACAGATAAGAAGTATTAGATAGAACATTCTTGTGAGATGCTGTGATCATTATTAACTTTTCAAGAGAGGTTAATAGTTTTTGAAGCTACTAAAAGTAATTGCCTCCAAAATTCATTAGCTTTCATTTCATAATTCATTGAAATCAATGTGAATGGATTGAGGATTGACTAATCAATGGCGATTAAGTGGAAACTGCTCGTCAGATGTTAATGGCTTGGGACACAGGAACTGAATAGTAAGGTTGGTTTCCAATTCTGAGCCTGAAAAGGCCTGATTGGGACTATTAATGAAAGAAGCTGAGATATCTAAGCTGTTCAGATCCAGAAATTATTTTCAGTCCTGTTTCTACAAAGATTACCTAAGTCTCATCCAATCCATTTCTTGCATGACAACATTTTTAGTCCATTTCTCACATAACATATCCACAGTCAAATGGATGAGCCACTTTGAGTTCAGGATAGTCTAACGCATAGCAGGTTAGGTAGGGTCTAATTTTGCCGAAATCAGATGGAGGGGAGGGGAGAGGGGGTAAGGGACTAAGGGCCACCGGAAGTAAGATGATGTAACCAGAAGGGGGGGCCCATGGAAGGCTGAAAGAAGGCCCAAAATTAGCCTCCTCTCCTTCAGCCCTACAGGATGGCTGCACCTAGAAAGAGGCAAAATAGTCATTTTACCAGCCCTTTTGGAGTCCCATCAGTCCCAGTTAAATCCAGTATTTTATGAGTCGTCCAGACCTAGTCTCCATTTTGAGCCCTTGGTTGTCTATATATGGCAGAGTCCTTGTCCTAGTAGGAGTCCCAATAGGAATCCTATTTTCAGGTTGGATTCCTTCTTTAAGTAGGAAGTTTTAATTTTACAACTTATTTGTTTAGAAGTTCTTAAATAGATTTTCTTTTCTAGTTGTTTGAGTTGAGTCTTAGTGTGAGAAGGAATCCCAATCCAAATAGAATTACTTGTTGAGTCCTAATCCAAGTCCCTTTATTTTGTTGAGTCCTATTATAATTTCCTTCCTTGTAAAAGGCTATAAATATAGCCCTCACACACATAACAGGGCAGATTATGATTATGTTACCGCCCTAGGATCAGGCCACGTGGAGGAGAGAGAGAAGTTACAATCAGTTGGGAGGTTATAAATAGGAGAAAAGGTGTGAGGACAGGGGTATCGGATGTATTGTGAGTGGTTTTGGGCAGCCTATGGCTGACGGGCAGCATTGTATGCTGTGGGGTTGACTGACACCATTAAAACCAGATTATCTTTGTTAATTTCTTGGTTTTAGTATTAATTTTCATATTGCATTATCAATTGGTATCAGAGCCTGTTTCAATCCGCAGGAAGGGATATGGAGACTGGAGACAAGATAATCCATGTTTTCTAGCAAAAAGGATGCACAAGAATGGCTTCTCAAAGTTATGCTATTCTGTTGGGAACACCAAATTGAGGACAAGCACAGAATTTGGGTGGGTCTCCAACACTTGGAAGGAAACGTGATGGATTGGGTATACCAGGAATGCCGGCCGGAGATTACCTGGACAGACTTCAAAGAAGCCCTGAAAACTGAGTTCAATAATGGTAACGAGACTTATTCGAGCGTTGTTTAAATGACATCGAATTGACACTAAAATTAGTGGCAAGGAGAAGGAATCACAGGGTAAAACTGTAAAATCGAGAGAAAGAAGGCTCAAGTTAGTGGATGGAGAGAAGGAGTGGAGGTGACAGCTACCTCTCACTAAACTTGGAGAAAAAAATGAAGGAGCTCAATTGTTCGGACCACCCTTTAAAACTTCGTTGAAGGGATGGGTGCAATTTCTAAAGGCCAAAGGCATAGCACAGGGGAAGAAGAGGAGGTCAAGGGATGAGAAAGAGGGGCAGACATGATCAGTCCAGAGAGATGAACGGTGAGGCGGTGTGAGCACCAGCGAAACCCCCTTGGAAAAGGCCAGTAAAAAAGGGACTCATCGGCATTGTGGAGACAGAAACAGTGTGATTTCGAGCGACAAGTAGACCTCAAGCTAGGAGAATGGCATGAATCACAATCGGTGGGGAAAGAGGAAGACCACAGTAGGGTTTTTTTGCAAGTTTCATGGGGGAAGAGATGGTCCAATTAGGGATTTTCGTTGGATGGGGGTTTTATGTCCAAATCAGGGTCAGATTAGTTACTTCCCCAATCCTGGGCCGCCCAATGCAGTTGGCCCAACATATTAAACCCATTAAGTGTACCTTAAGAAGCTCAACAGTTTCAAGTACTTAAAAGCCCAATTTCCTGGGCAATGGACTGAAGAATCAAGGCTCAAACCATGGGCCTGCTGAGGAAGCCCCTACTAACCCCAGCCCATCATTGTTATCCATGGCATTAAGCACTTGGGCCCACCCATCGCCTTAATTACTTGGGCCCAACACAAAGTTATATTAACTCTAGCCCCACCATTGCAGTTGAACCAGAAGCCAACTGAGAAACCGGTACAACTCAAAGGATTGAACCGATAGCAACCCAGCTGAACCAACTGGCATGTGAACCGTCGTTCTCAACCTTCATAACTTGACCTAACTCTGCCCCTGCGACAAGACGACTGACCAGATTTGCAGACCAGGCTATCAGGGGCTGCTCACCGTGACGTAGGAGGGTGCATCACTTCAAATGGCGGGGTGATACATCTCGCCCTTGAAAACAACCTCAGAGGGGTTGTCGGCAACGGTGGTCTATTCTTGGGGAAAGCTACTGCTAGGTCACTCGCAGCTGCCATAGCCCATCTAAACAGCGAGGAAGAAAAGGAGGAATCCTTTCAGCATCCGTGCAAGAAGCACACGGAGAGATGCTTTGTTTTTGCCACCGAAGGTCTGAAACTTGACGATAAGAACAGGGAAGAATTTAATCTGTGTGCTAGTTCTGGTTGATGAGCACCGGGTGGGACTCAAGTCCGAGGGAACTTCAAGATGAATCCAATGTGTGTCCCACATGGAGGTGATCTTTTACAAAAAGAAGTTCTTTTGCTGCTCTGTTGGATGGGGGGGGGGGGTTTAGTGATGATTCGTCCAATCCAAGGACAGCTACTGTGGGTGCTGCTTCACATGGCAGGTTTCACAATAACCTCAGTGCAGTAGGTGATGTCTTGTATATGGATCCTTTTTGTTATGGATTTCCAGTTGAACCCATCTCCAACAGCTTCTTACTGGGGTCATTCTTCCATCATCTAAAGCTTCTGGAGTTTTCCTTCATATGTGCTCTCTCCAGTTATTAGGATACCAAATCTGTTGGAGTCCAAAGAAACTTGTTCTTGACAACACAAAATTGGTGTCGCTGTGCGGCAAGAATGTGAGACCAAACTTTAAATTTTCCTTCACCTTGAGGACAAGGTGAATTTCGAGGGACTGGTAGTGTAGGGCTCTAGGTTCAGGCCACATGGAGGTGAGAGAGAAGTAACTTCAGTTGGGGGTTATAAATAAGAGAGAAGGTGTGAGGAAAGGGGTATCAGATGTATATGTGACTGGTTTTGGGCAGCCTATGGCTGAGGGGCAGCATTATATGCTGTGGGGATGACTGGTACCATTAAAACCAGATTATCTTTGTTAATCTCTTGGTTTTAGTATTAAATTTCATATTGGATTAGCGGGTTCTAATAAATAGCCCTCCAAACATGTAACAGCTCAGATTATGATTATCTGAATAACTGAACTTGAAGGAAGACTATTGAAGTTGTGTTTCCCAAGTGGGGGACCAGCAGCTGTCCCGTGCTACTGTTTTTCTGTTTTCCTCTCAAAGCCTGCAGCAACCTTGGATCTTCAAGGAAATTTAGCGAACTTGATAGGTCCCTAGTATCACGAGTCTACACTCGACAGGGAAAGCAAATCCCTAAATTCTAGGGAAGGAAACGATTGGCAGATTCGAAGAGTCCTATTGTATTCAGGTTACTTTTTAGGATTAGATTGAAGAGTCGTATTACATTCAGGTTAGAGTCATATTACATTCAGGTTATTTCTGAAGAGTCCTATTCAAATTCAGGTTACTTTTGAAGAGTCCTATTCGAATTGGGATGATTCTGTTAATTAATACTGTAGGAACGTAATTGCTATAAATAGAGGGAAGGAAGAGTAGAAGAGACATGTTTTGAGCATTGGGAAAGTTTATGTGAGAGCTATTGCTCTTGGGTAGCCGTAGGAATCACCTACTGCTGGTAGTATGTATTGTTTCTTATTCAACTTTTATTCAAAGTCCTTTTTTTCTTCTTGAGTTATTCCACCTTGTTAAGTAGCCTCATTCAGGTACCTAACAGAACTGTTAAGAGTTTCCTTCCTCAACACAAGTAAGGCTCTATCCCACCCCACCCCTTCTTACTTCTTGTACAAACCCCCTTTTCTCTCATTTTTCTTGCACTACTTCCCTCCCCCTCCAATTCCAAAACCCTAACCTCCCTATTCCCCATGCTATTTCATTCCCCTTTGAACTGCAACACCTCCCCCCCCCCCCCCAAACCCCTTCGATCCTCATCACAGCCCTTATTCCTTCATTAGATTCCTGAAAACCTGCACTTCATCTTCTTCCTTCAAACCCTCGAAACCCTAAATTCCTTTAGTCATAACTTTCAAACCTCCCATCCAAATCACCATCCTTTCCCAACACTCAACCCCAGGCCTATCCCTAACCCAACCATAGAAACCCTAGTAATTATAAGCCCTAATTTTAGGAACCCTAACCTTGGAAAATAATTCTGAAATTATAAATCCTTCTAAAATCAGAATTATTCCCTGCAAATCCCAACCTTCATCCAGCCTGGCCAACCCCATTCCCTCTCCCATTAACCCTAGAACTCTAATAACTCCTAGCAACCCTAAACTTGAAGAAAACCCTAAATTCCAAACCCTGTATTTTGAGGATCAAATCTAAAACTGTAATTCACAGAGTCAGATTAATCCTCTAACTTCCTGCCCTTAAAGCAGTCTGGCAGAACCCTCTTACCCTAACCCATCAACCCTAACAGTTCCCTACACCCCTGACACCCTAGCTGCAGGGTATCATTGATCAATTCAAGCTGCTGTCCACCTGTACTTTTCCCTAAACAGCATGGTTGAAACCCAAAATTACTGCTTGTTCGCTACAAGACGATCCTGGACCTGGCCCTTGATTTGGGAGTTACATCATAAGGGGGTGCAGTGGGGGAAGAGTGAGACATGGCTCCTACAAATATCAATAAGAAGGATAATTTGGGTATTCAATACCACGGGAGATGGAGAGGTACAATTTTTTTCTCTAGTGTCTCATCAAATGAGCAAAACAAAAATGTAAATATTCCAGTCAGAATAATGGAAATGTTGACAAGTCGCAAATGTCACTCCTTTCACATACAATACTAGTTCCCAAGTTGTAATGAGTCAAATTGGTACAATTAAAGAAATTGGCCGAAATTGGAGGAATGAGCTGAAATTGCTAGAAGACTTAATTTATACAAGAACCATAATTTCCAAGGTAGCAATTTGACACAATGTGTTGGAGGGGTGCTTAAGTGCTTGGACAACAAGGTGCCTATCTAGGCAACAAAGTGTTTCTCTTTATTCCTCCATTCTCTAACAGCATTTAGTAACCTTCAATATATACCTCAAATACTTCAAGAATAATGAGAGAAGAGCTCACAAAACCAGGGCTTGGTTCATGTGACCAATAGACCATGGGTTGGACCAGCCTAATGAGGCTAGGAATTACTGGTCTTCCAAACAGAATCCTGGGGGCCCAGTAGTCTTTTGTTCATTAGGCTGTTCAAGTCTTTTGGTGAAGGGCAGTCATCGTCTTTTGAGAATCACTAATTAAAAGGGTGCTGGACACCTGGGATCAAACAATAAGGATGAACATACTGCATCACCAACTAAAGCAACTGCAAACACTAACTTACACTCAGGGAGGGATCCACAAGATACAACCATAGCCTGGAGTTCTTTCAGAAGACTCGAAGAATTTGGTAGTTTCTATTTTTATGTTATTCCTAATTTCTAAATCCTTAGTTTCTATTATCATGACTTTTTACTTTTTTAATTAGTAACCTTCTAATTTTTGAGCAATTGCTTGTGCTCTATAAACATATATAATAGCCTGTAAGAACCCTACAGAAAAAGTCAAACTCAAAACAGAGAAAGCAGTGGTAGATTGTTTACACCCGGGATCAACAAAATAAGGATGAGCGACTGAATAAAACTGAAACTTTTACTGCCCATTTTATTCCCTTTGAATAAAAAATAAGAACATAAGAAAAGGATAAGACGATGAAAAAGATATATGAAACAAGAAAGGGATAGGAGGATGCGCTACCTTGGTCTTCACTCTCACACTGTACAAATTTTGATCGAAACCAGGTGAAATTTCAGCAAAATTGCTTAACCAAAAAATGTACCATATCTTGGGTCATATCAGTCGAAGTTTTGACTGAGATTCGACCGTCTCACCAGTATCGACCCATTTCGAACCATTTCAGTCAATCTCTAACATAAATTAGCAGGTTTCGACAAGATCTGCAGGTATCAAAGATCTCATCTTGACCTACCTCTGGAGTTTTCAGTATTGACTCTTCGTCAATCGGGTTAGTCTGATTCAGATACAAGGTATTTCAACCCTGGATTAAAGGAGCAAAGAAGCCCTTATTTAGGATAGAAAACTTTCACCAGTGCAGGACCATGAGATTGCAGGGGAGACAGAGAGAGAGCAGAAGAGCAGAAACAGCAAAGATGGGTGGAGGCAATGGAAGTGAATAAGAACAGATGCATAGAAGACTGGAATGCACTAAGGGAGAATTTGGAGCACAACTTCTTGTGGACTTGTCGTAACTTAGCTATGGCCAGCATCTTTGGTATCACTCTTCCAGTCCTCATCTACAAAGGGATCATCAAGGAATTTGTAAGTGCAGACCCTGATTCACTCTCTCTCTCTCTCTCTTGCAACCCCAATTTTTCTTCTGTAATTTTAGTTTAGTTGGATCTTTCTTTTATTCTGACATTCAATCTATTCTCTTCATGTTTCACTGACCTAATTTTCTTGGTTTAGTTTCCAATCACCACTATTTCCTGGAAAAAAAAAAGAAAAAGAAAAAGAGGTCTCCAAAGATGGCTGAAGTTTTGCCACCATCTTGGTTTTGAGGCTGGGTGAAACCAGCCTCAAAACCGAGATTTCAAACCTAGCTCTTACCTAAAGCTATCCAGGTCCCGTGTAAATGGATAAATTATATCCGCTTCCAAGTCTGCATCCATATCTGTTTTTGGGAACCAAATCCATTTGAAAACTAATAGGATGTGGATAAGTGATACACCTTTCCAAATGATCATTATCTGATTACGTTGCATTGTTAGATTTGTTTTCTTATATTTATGAATTTTAACTTAATGTGATTATTTTCTAGATTCTCTGTTAAAAAATAAATATAAAATAAAATCAATAGTAAAAAATTTATGAAAATCAAAGACTAAAAAGAGTGGAAGAAAGAAAAGTTGCAAGATTCTCAAATCTCAACTCTAACCCTCGACAATACAATGGTAAAGATATCAACAGGTAGTCAAAAATTTGAATTCAATCTGTTTTCATAGCCATTTAGGCAAACCTATATTCAAAAATAACTATCCAAACGCGACGGAAATCCGTCCAAGAACCGATAGGATATTATCTCAGTCTATCAGATATGTGGATATGGTAATACCATTGCCATCTGAATCTGATCCAATTACACCCCTAATCTCAGGTGTTGAACATGGATTTTATTTCATAAGGTCTTCTGAAAAGCAATCCCAAATAAAGCAAATCTTGGCTGTAATGCCCTTCATATGAACAGTTTTTTGCCTTTTTTTCTTCTTCATTCATGCTTCTATTTGGAGTGGGGTCTTATGTGATGGTCTGTCAGACCAGGCAGCTCTCACACCTATCGCATCCCACAAACTTGCTTGGCTGGTTTTTGGGCTTGTTCTTAATGGTATATGTGAGCATGTAATCTACATTAGGCCTTCCCATGATTTTGCTTTTGCTTTGCTGCTGCTTTTCCCTTGTCCATGGTGAGCTCAAGGCCTTTCTGTTGATGCTAAATCCATCTATTCCTAAAGCTCTCCTTTGTCGTTCATCTTTTCTCATGCTGAATACCTTAAGTTGCTATTACTACATCTAGAAGACACTTTCGAAGGCTATTTGCTGATCCTCCCAGACCATCCAATTTTGGCTTGATTGCTGCTGCTGTTTTTCCATTCAAGCAGGTCTTTTGCTGCTCAGAAACTTGTGTGGCTGCATCATCAAGAACCTCCTTCCATTTTACAAACACAACTGAATTTTTTAATAACTCGCTCCATCTCACCTCCTCTTCAATCCATCCATCCATTCACTTCACTGTTGGGACACCTCCATGGTAAGAATTTTGATGGTCAGAATTTAAGCAAACTGCAGCATAAGATCACCTCATCCAGATCAATATTCAATCCAAGTTTGGAGACAAGCTGACGGCTATTTTCGCATGCAGCCCCTATGTTTCTAATTCAGTGTGTTCTGCAATTCAACCATTGGAATTGAATTGAATTTGCAGCAGTGTTTTTTTTTTTTTTTAGTCACAACATATAAACACCATAAAATAGATTTTCGACGGAATTAAAAAAACATAAGAGGGTAGAATCATAACCATAGAATATGACCCCCAATCAAAATGCATACATTTGTCTCATACACTGTGGAATGGTGATAAGAGATAGAAAAGACATCCCAGAGGGGCTATAATTGGAGATTCCATTCTTTCTGGCATTTCTATAAAAATAGGAAACGCCCTATGATTGGAAAATGCAATACCTTTGTGTGCGGTTTGAACTATTGATTTACGTAATTGGAAGTAACCAATTAGGTTTACGACAAAACCTAAAAATCAATCACTGATCCAACTTACCGAGGACCTGCTCTTGCAAGATACTTAGACTAGGCTTAAATCCTGGTCCAACTAATGTAACCCGCGGGATCTGGGTTAACCTTCCAGGACCCTCTTTAATTAGAACCAGTAAATAAATGGGCTAATACAGGGTTAAGGTTTTGTTTATGGAATTGTTTTGAGAGGATTGGAAACTTATGGGTATCCAATGGGATGGTTTTTGTGAAGAAAATAGGTAATATATTGTGTATCTTGGTTTTGGGAGGTTTAGGGAAAAGTTTAGGGTTTTAACAAGATGAGAATGGCTGGTGCTTTTGAAATTACTAGGGTCGAGGTACCCAAAGATCCTGCGGGATGAACTAAGGTTGATAGGAAAAAGAACAACATAAATTAGGGATAATATGGGTAGGCTTGAGAGCTATTCAGGCTTTAACAAACCCAAATGGGAAGGAAGAACTTGAGGAATGAGCAAGGATCAATGGAATGGGGATGGGAAAGGCATGGAAGGCCTACAGTTAGGGAAAAAGGGGTTGGGAGCTTGCAGTTAGGGAGGGAGCGGGTTCTTGGTTGATTCTTGCTTCTTTTTTTTGGAAAGAATCTTGATTCTTTCTTCTTCTTCTTCTTTCTTTTCTTTTCTTTCTTCCTCTTTTTTCTTTTCTTTTCCTCTCTTTCTTCTTCTTCCTTTTCTTTGCTTTTCTTTTCTTTCTTCTTCTTTCTTTTCCTTTCTGTTTTCAGATCAGCTGCAAGAATCAAGGGAGAAAAAATAAAGAAAAGAGGAGGGGAAGGTTGCCACAAGGTGGGGGAAAGGGCTGTGGGAGGTTCCGTTGGCAGGGGGACGGGTGGGGAGAGCTTGCAAGTGAAGGAGGAGCATTTCTAGGTCTGCCGAAGGGTAGGGGAGGTGTTGGGACGAGAGGGGAGGGGGTTGGATGCACTTACAGGTTGAGGGATGTTGCTTTGAGTTGAAGAACTTGCTGGAATTTCAGATTGCTTGACTCAAAAACCTTCAGCCCAGGCAATGTGATGCCTTCCACAACTCCAAGTTTGATTTCATTCAACTTCAACTGAGGTTTACAAGGAGATGTGCGGGCATAGCCTTAGATGAAAGAACTTGGGCTTGGACTAAAACATAAAAACCTAATTCGACTCAAACCACACAAACACACACACACACACACACACACAAAAATTCAAAATACTTGTAAAACTTTAACTACCTGCAACTAGGACCACAAAAAAAAAACATTCTCTAGAAGGAATCTTGAAACTAGATTCCAACTAGGCCAGAAAAAATTAGGACTCTTAAATATTTTAACTTTGACTCAACCAATTTAAGAAAACAAAATGAATTTGGAATCCTCAAGAGGTAAGGAATCTAACTACACTAGGACACCCCAAGGAGGGCATGGAAAATGACCAAAAAACCCCCTACAGGCATTCGGCCAGCCCTTGCTGCTCTGTGCTTCAAGGGGGCTGTTTGGGCCCCCCTTTTAGGGCTCTTTTGGGTCCTACATCACTAATATAATGCGCTAGGGTGACTTCAGGTATGGCCCATGGGATTGGCCTCTAAGTGGTGACCCCTATTGATTTTAAACTAATAACCTCTAAAGCCCCTAGTTGGACAAAGAGGCTGTAATGGGTTTGTATGGGATGGTCTGGAATGTGTTCAAAGGGTCTAGGGGACGTTTCATAAATTCCAAAAATAGGTTTTCCTTTTTTCTGAGTGGCCTTCTTTTTCTTTTTCTTTTTTTTCCCCCTGGGGGAGAGGGGTACTAGAGATAGGTTTCTTGAGAGAGTTTAGGGGACTTATTGACAGTTGAATGGGGTGAAACTAAGATTGATCCTAGTGCTGATTACTTAGGAGATGCTCACCAAGTTTCATCGAATCTGTATTGTGGAACCTAAAGCTATGAGGAATCTTGATTTTGGAGGGAAAAAAGGCTGTCAAAATCAAGAAAGAGCAGGTCCATGGATTGACTGGGTGTTTGGCTGCAATGGGGATCAAAGGGGTGCAGGGTATGGTGGCTCAAGTTTGGATGGTTGTGATGGCTGATTCTTGAGATCTGATGATTCTTGATTGAGGGTGATCGAACCTGGGGATGGGGGGGTTTAAACTGAAAATAAAAGTGGAATGAGAAGGGGGATTAGGTGGCTGCAAGATACCTAGATGGGGGGCCTTGTAGAAGCTTGATTCAAGTGGAGGTGGTGTCATAGAAGCCTGTCCTTTCAGCAATCGTATGAATCCAGGCTTGACTTCAACTTGGACCTTAATGTTCTTCAATCGTGGACTTTCCAAACTGAAAAAACAAGGTCACAGCAGCAACACTCACAAAGGCGACCAAACTGAGAATAACTTCATTGTAATCTAAAATAAATGACTGCCTTCCATCAAGTACCAAGGGCTATTTTTAACAATAAGCTAGAGAACTAACGTAAATAGAACTCCTAACTTACTTCTAACTAGAAAAATAGAAACTAACTAATTAGGTCCTTTTAAGTCAGACCTTTACATTGACAAGGATCCAAATTGTGGGCCTTCAATGACACTTAAAACTAAAATAAAAAATTTAAAAAAATCTTCTGCCCTTATTACCCAAGTTGGGCAGAATTTATATAATTAGACCAATAAACCAATTAATTAACCAATTTTTGTACATGCCTAAGTACTTAATTTTTAGGCCCACAAAGTAGACCCCTGACCATACATAGACTAAGACCCAAATAGTCATGGGCCATCAATGATACTTCAAACCATAGCTCTCAAGGTGACAAGGCGAGGCAAGGAGACAGAGCACAACAAAAACCAAGGCGTCACCGAGGCAACACCTGGACAACAGTGCGCTAAAAGTAAAACAAAGCATTAAAAAAGATTATTCTGTTCTTATAAAGTTGGTCTGGGGAGTTGCTCCCATAAGTGATAAGCTTAGAGAAAGTCATTTGAGGTGGCACGGCCACGTTCAACGGAGACCTATAAATGCTCCTGTATGGAGAAGTGATATAATCCATATTGAATGAACTAGAAGAGCTAGGGGTAGACCTAAGATAACCTTAGGAGAAGTGGTGAGAAAGGATATGTATAGCTTATGCCTTGTATCTAGCATGGCCTCGGACAGAACTGATTGGAGGACAAGAATCCATGTAGCCGACCCCATTTAGTTGGGACAAGGCTTATTGTTGTTGTTGTTGTTGTATTCTGTTCTTATAACTTAAGTTGGGCAGAATTTACACAATTAGACCAATTTAACCAATTGATTAACCTATTCTAGTACTTGGCCAAGACAAGTAACTTTTAGGCCCATAACAAAATAAATTTATGAAACAAAGGCCCAACACCCATGTCTATGAATACTAGGTTGCTTTTAACGGAAAATAGCCCAATTCAGTGCTGGATACGCATAATCTACAGACTGGTTTTGATCATATTCCTTAACACTCTAATTTAGTTTTGTGGGTATTTGGGGGTTAAGTAAATCTTAATTCTAGCTCTACGATGTTTGGCATTAGAGCCATGGTTGACAAAGCTAGTTTTAACCAGCACTCCCACACTCCGTTGTGTACGAATGATATTCTTCAGGTATGCATTGTTTAACAGACAGTTTTGACACCACCAATAGCAAAGTGCATGAACTGAAGAAGAGTCGACAACAACACACCATGGACAGGCCTTCACCTAATCACCACCTCAAGGGATTCAAAGAGAAAACAAAGATGACACAATCACACTGCTGAGTTTGTGATAGGCTTAATGATGACAAAGACAAAGTCAAGCTGGAGTTGAAAGATTATAATGGGGAACCCACTCATGTAGTCCTTTATCATCTAAGACCTTTTATAACTCACCCTTCAGGGCTTCATGGGCAAGGGATATGACTAGGTACTATCATATAGACCGGCAGTTGGGCATCCCCACCCGTCCTTCATGGCTTCATGACCGGTGGACATGACTAATTCACAACAGCTCAGTGTGGCGCTTAAGCAGTGCCCTAAATGCCTCGGTCACCTTGCTGCCTTGATAACCTTGGCAGTAGCATAAGGAAATTTTAGCCAGAAAGGAGACAAGCATTGACACCTAAGCTGATCAGAAACAAGTATCTGGAAGTATTTATATAAATAAACCACATGAGTACATATAACTATGGAAACACACCATGATACTTTCTGGTGAAATTGATGAGGTCAACCAGTCACAGGCAAGAAAACCTTTTTCCAAGTTTGGATAATGAGCATTCAAAACTTAATGCATTACATCAAATAATATCATTACTCTACAAGCACAAGAATAAGAAGCAAAGGCAGGCAATTGAGTGTGCATACCGTGAAAGAGCTAATTCTTGGAGAAACACCAGGAGGCAACTCATTTTGATCAGCATAAAAGGCTTCAAGGTGGAACGTATGAGTTCGATGAAATGAAAGCATTTTAATACTTGGAATGGATTGCCCTTTAGGAAATAATATGCCATTTGATATTGTGTGAATGGGACCTTCATCAGAGGAGAATCCAATCGAAAAAGGAAACAAATCTTGCACCTGCCAACAGAAATTTGTGACACATCTATAAGCACCAATACACCATATGTCCTACATCAATGGGCACTTGCATGTATAAAAGATATCCAGGGGAAAAAAAACTAGCATGTACAACTCGCAATCAGTTAAATCTGCAATCTAATAACAGGTAGGTCTTCCACCACACAAGTTACTAAAATCAACCACAAATATAAGAAATTCAACCATCATTCTCTGTGATGAGAAAGTAGATAAACAAAAAGAAAGGAAGACTTGGAAACCAAAATCATCAGAGAAAGAGAAAGGCTGCTAGTTTGGTAACCTGGAACATGGGCAGAACAGAACCAACTTCAACAACAACAAGAAGCCTTCTCCCAACTAAATGGGGTCAGTTATATGGCCACATTCAGTGGAAGCTTGTAACTGCCCCTGTATGCAGAAGTGATATAATCCAAATTGAAGGAATTTGAAGAGCTAGGGCCAGACCTAAGACTACCTTGAGAGAAGTGGTGAGAAAGGAGAACAGAACCAACTTCAATTGGATAAACAGGACCAGGTCAAATTAGCCAAGCTGATCTTCTAGAAGCACCAAAAAGAGGCCAAAACACTGTTCACATAAATACTGTAATGTCACTTATTTTGCTTTTGTATGATAGATACCACAAGATCTGGTGAGACCTAAAATCTTGTAGATAGTTTCTATTTCTAGCATTCATGCACGTACCCTAATTATAAAACTAAGTTTCTAGTTCACTTTAGGGTAGGTAATATGAGCGTAAGAAGGGAGATACTTGTCATTAATTTGACTAAGAGGGGAGGAACTCATCATTTACCCATAGAAAAAATCATTGGACTAAAGTCTCAACACGTAGAGAATCCAACCCAAGGATTATTTCCACTAAAAAGGCCCTTTCTCTGTTTCATCTGCATTTCTAGTCTTTAATTTGTGAGTGATGAGAATGCAGTCTCTACTTAGAATGAGTGGAATGGTGATAAGCCCCTTATTATTCAGGTATACAGATGCAAGGTTAAACAGGGGAAATCAGAATCACTTACAGCAGGGACAAGAGAGAACATAGCACCACTCGTATCTGAGGCACGGGTTGGGACAGGAGGCAATTCCCTATTGGACAGCAACCACGAGTCTGCTGTGGCCAAGAGCTGCAGAGCAGACAATCGAGCTGGAAGAAGGAGATTGGATAGGAGAGTGGGAGTCGGTTAGAGTTTGTTACATTGGTGAGGGAAGTATGAAAAGGAGGGGGAGGAGCTGGAAAAGGGGGGAGGAGAAAAGAGACAAGCAAGTGCTTGAGGAGAGGGAAACCTCTGGGGGGTTAGCTAGCCATCAGCTGTTCTAGCTTATCTGAGTTTTATTTAGTTTCATCTTATTTTCAGAAGTGTTTATCAGTAGTATAATCAATCTGTTTTGATTCAGCTATATCCATATCATAGTTGCTGTTATGCTTTATCTGAGTTATTCTGATGTTATGCTGTTCTGAGTTCATAGCTTTCAGGTAATACTTTCTCATATATCTGTTAGCAGTAAGAGATTAATAGGAATCCAGGGAGGATTTTATCAAATGGCAATCCAACAATTTCACCAGAAAAGCTTCAGAGAAATGCACAGGAATTTAGGGTTAAGGGTATGGAGGATGGGCCCAATGATCTCATCTGATTTGCTTTTGCCTTCCACCACATGAATGTGGTATGGGTATCATGGAAGCCTATGAGTGCAGGTCTAAAAGAAATCAATGGCACTAGAGGAAACTCAATCTAGAGAATGGAATGTCAATTAGGGAGTAGCGGTCAAACATAAACAAGCGTACGTGGGCCATGGGCGCCACCATCGTTTGAGATCTCAATCTCAATAGGGATCTCGGTCCCTCAAAAAACCAATATCCCACAAGAACTCAGCTGAGATCTAGTAAAAAATCCTGGCTCAATGGGTATTAGGGTTCAATTTGGGTTGGAATTTGATATTCAGCCAATTTTAGGCCTTCAAAACATAGTGGTGGCCTTAGCTTTGTGAGAAAACAAATGGATATATGAGTTCTAAATATACTCTAACTTTGAAACCGTATATGCTGGAGTGAACAGGCAGACTTAAAAAACAGGAAATACATAACCATTGCTTGATATAGATTAAAACATAAAAGTTTAAATCAAATAAGACATCAAATATGTTCAATTGTTCAACAACAATAAGCCTTGTCCCAACTAAATGAGGTTGGGTACATGGATTCTTGCCTTCCAATCAATTATGTTTGAGCCATGCTAGATACGAAGCCTAAACTATGCATATCTTTTCTCACCACATCTCTTAAGGCTATCTTAGGTCTACCCCTAGCTCTTCAAGTCCCTTCAATCTGGATTATATCTCTTCTCCGTAAAGGGGCATTTATAAGTCTCGTTGAATGTGGCCATGCCACCTAAAACAACTTTCTCAAAGCTGATCACTTATGGGAGCAACTCCCAAACCAACTCTAATATGATCATTCCTTATCTTATCCTTCCTAGTTTTGTCACTCATCCATCTTAGCATCCTCATTTCTGCTGCACTGAATTTATCTATATGATTCTTTTGAACAGCCCAACACTCTGCACCGTATATCATAGCTCGTCGAACAAAAGTCCTATAAGTTATGCCAATACAACTTCAATGTACTTATAAGTTACGCCAAAAGAGTAAGAGTAAAATCAATAACTAAGCAGCTCCTCCAACTCCTACTATTCTAGCACCAGCTACAAGATATCAGATTTTGTTGTCTTGTGTCCCTTGTTGAGTTATATTAGACAAAGGAGAGAAGCTTCTAACAAAAAGAAGGAAAAAGGACAACGAGGAAACTTCAGTGTGATGTAACCATGCCCCCCCCCCCCCCCAAAAAAAAAAAAACCACCAAAAGAAGGCCCATGGAAGCTCACAAATTGAGCCCAAATAGCCACCTTGAGCATGCAGCAGCAAGGGCTGACCGAATGCCCTGAGGGACATTTGGGTCATTTTCCACGTCCCTCCTTGGGGTGTCCTTGTTCTAATTAAATTCCTTGTATTTTTAGGATTCTAAATCTATTTTCTTTTCCTTGATTAATTGAGTCAAAGTCTAGTTATTTGAGAGTCCAATTCTTGTGGAAACCCTAGTTGGAATCTAATTACAAGATTCCTTCTGAATAATGTTTATTTTATTTTCTGTGGTCCTAATTAGTTGGCAAGTAATTAGAGTTTTATTAGTAATCTAAGTATTCTTTTTTTGTGGTTAAGTCTTATTAGGTTGTTGAGTCTCAGTCCAAGTCCAAGTTTCTAATGCAAGGCTATACATAGCCACCACACTATTCCCTCCAAAATCCTCATTCCCTCCAAGGACAGCACCTCCCCAACCTGTTCCCTGCTCTAGGATCCATCAAGAACCCCTCCTCCCTCCCCCACCCTCCCCACCCTCGCAACCCTACCCCAGTCCCTCCCCTCCTTCACAGCCCTATCCCAGCCCCATCCCAGCCTTCCCTCACCTTCGCAGCCCCTCCCTAGCCCCCGTTTCCCTTTGCGGCAGCAAGAGAACCACCCCTCCTCTCTTCTTGCGGCAGCCGCACTCTCCCCCTTTTCTGTTTCTTTAATTTTTTTGTTTCCTTTTATTTCCTGAATCTTGCAGCAAAACTGAAAAGAAAAAAGAAAGAAACGAAGAAGAAGAAAATCAGGATTCTTGAAAGAACCTTGGAATTATTTCTGCAATGCTCCACTACCCCTTCCTTCCCAATCGCAGCTCTCAGCCCCTCCCTCCCTTTGCCTTCCCAACCTTATCCAAGATACTTCCCCTTCCATACGAACATCTTAATTCCTTCACCTGTCCTTCCTTGATCTTCCTAACATCTCAAATCCCTACCCATACCAATTTTGTTAACCCTTGGATACTCCCTCCCTTTTCCTGTCAACCCTAAATCATTCCATAGGGCCAAAGATACATAATCTATTACCCTTTCCACTCAAGCCATCCCATAGTATATCCAAACCACCCCATAGGAAGACCTAACCCTTATTGATAACCCATTATTGAGCTGGTTCTAATTAAAGAGGATCCTGGAAGGCTAACCCAAACCCTGGGCTACATCACAGTGAAGACAATCAACTGCAACCAGTAAAATCCCTTAAACAAGGATCTACTGAAGATTCAGTAGATCCTTGTTGTAGACGAACTAAACAGCTTATTGATGCAGCAGCCTAGGTAGAGATCCGACCAACTTTTTGATGAAAAACCTGGCCAAAACACCAAATCCAGCAGTCAGAAGGTGTGTCAAGACAGGTTAAGATCAAGTTGAGATATCTTGACGACTCAACCGAGACAATGTACTTATAAACCATGGGTTAAACCGAGATCTCGATCCAGACTGTGAAGTTTTATGGTATCATCTCGACTCGCATGAGATCTCATCTCAAGGTTTCAAAAAAAGGAAACCTCGAGCTATGAGTGCCACAGCTGTCTTCCTCCATGTGATATCAAACAACAGGTTCGTTTAATGTGTTTTAGATTATCTGAATTAGATTCAGTTGAATCAATTTTTTGAATTTATGCTGAATTGGCCTAAAGAATGTTTCCATGGGTGATTAGCCAATTGAAGAAACAAGGGGTTCACTTTCTTCCTTTAGGTGGAGTAGGATGTGAGATCTTGGATTATTCAAAAAATCAACATCTCAAACAAGGGAAAGTTTACAGAGCTACAGGAGTGATCACTTGGGAGATACAAGGTATTTCCTCAGTGTTTTGAACTATGTGCTCTGTAGGATGTGATTCTTGGATATTGAAATTCAGATTAAAGTCAAATATGCATCTTGTAAGAAATCAAGAGCACAGGCCCTGGTCTGGATGGTTTTAGCATGGGTTTCTTCCTTGCCACTTGAGACTTCATTAAGCACAACCTTGTCCGTAGTTTCTTCGTTAACACTTCCCAACTTTACTTCACCAATCAAACCTTCATTTGTCTCATTCCCAAGAAGCAAGGTGCCTCTTCCCTCTCCGATTTCCGCCCCATCTCCCTTTGTAATCTCCTCTACAACTTTATCTCTAAAGTCTTAACGAATAGGGTCAAAAGGTTATGCCTTCTCTTGTGAGCTCGAATCAATCCACCTTTATCTCTGACCGTAGTAATGCAAACAATATCCTCCTTTGTGCGAAATTGTCCGTGGATTTGATAGATCTTCTCATTCTCCGGCTACCCTTCTCAAGGTTGATCTCCATAAAGCCTTTGACTCTATTTGCTGGGACTTTATCAGTAATGTTCTCTCCTCCATGGGCTTCCCTTCTCTCTTCATCCACTGGATCGAGACTTGTATCTCCACTCCCCACTTCTCCATTATCACTAATGGTCTCCGGTGGGATTCTTCTCTTCTCATGTTGGCATTTGCCAAGGTTGCCCTCTCTCCCCCTACCTCTTCTCGTTGGCTTTGGAGGCTCTCTCTCGTATTCTCCAAACCAATACTGATTAGCTCCTCATCTCTCCCATTCCTAAATGCAAATCCCTAATCTCACCCATCTCGCTTTTGCTGATGACCTTATGATCTTCTCAAAAGCTGATCATTTGTCCATCTCTAACATCCTCTAGGCCCTTTCCCTTTTTGAATCTGATAGGTCCCTAGTATCACGAGTCTACACTCGACAGGGAAAGCAAATCCCTAAGTTCTAGGGAAGGAAACAATTGGCAGATTTGAAGAGTCCTATCGTATTCAGGTTACTTTTTAGGATTAGATTGAAGAGTCATATTACATTCAGGTTAGAGTCATATTACATTCAGGTTACCTCTGAAGAGTCCTATTCGAATTCAGGTTACTTTTGAAGAGTCCTATTCGAATTGGGATGATTCTGTTAATTAATACTGTAGGAACGTAGTTGCTATAAATAGGGGGAAGGAAGAGTAGAAGAGACATGTTTTGAGCATTGGGAAAGTTTATGTGAGAGCAATTGCTCTTGGGTAGCCATAGGAATCACCTACTGCTGGTAGTATGTATTGTTTCTTATTCAAAGTCCCTTTTTTCTTCTTGAGTTATTCCACCTTGTTAAGTAGCCTCATTCAGGTACCTAACAAATTGGTATCAAAGCATTCACGGTCTCAGGGAAGTGAGATGACATTGTCGATCTTTCTAGGTGAAGAACGAGCGGAGGAATGGTTGATTGAAGTCAAGCTCTTTTGCTGGCAACATCAGATTCAGCAAGAACACTGGCTTGCAGTAGCACTCGAACATCTGGAAGATGATGCGTTAGATTGGGTCTACTGGAGACACTGGCCAAACTGGATTGGGCGAACTTCACGGAGGCCTTAAGAATGGAGTTCAGAGATGAGAGCGATAAGAAATCCATCTCAGCTTTGGACAACCACAGTATGGTGGTTGAGACAAACGTAGCCGAAGTCGATTCGAAAGTACACGATGAAAAATCCAAGTCGATTCGAATGAGAGTTTTGGGTGTCGATGCCTACCGGATTAACGTCGGGGCTGCGAGGACTCTTGCCGCTGAATTGAAGAAGAAGAGCTCAATCGTTGCCGGCAGAACACCTCAGGCGGCAGCTAGGGTTGCAGCAAATCGTCGCAGGAAAGGAAGAAGATGATGGAGTATTAGGGTTTTTGGGGTTGGTTCGGTTCACCTCAAATCGGTTCATGGGTTTGGTCCAATCCCTATGAGGCAAAGATTGTGTTATTTGGGCCTCAATAAGTTATGTTTTGTCTCAAACTTAAGGCCCAAACAAACCCAACACAAAGACTAGGCCACTAGACCCCCAAAGAAACCCCCTTGGGTCAAGCCCACTCCATTAAACCCCAACAGAAGAGATTTTCAGATTTTCACCTTGAGGACAAGGTGAAACTGTTGGAGGGGAGTATTGATAGGTCCCTAGTATCACGAGTCTACACTCGACAGGGAAAGCAAATCCCTAAGTTCTAGGGAAGGAAACGATTGGCAGATTTGAAGAGTCCTATTGTATTCAGGTTACTTTTTAGGATTAGATTGAAGAGTCATATTACATTCAGGTTAGAGTCATATTACATTCAGGTTATTTCCGAAGACCTATTCGAATTCATGTTACTTTTGAAGAGTCCTATTCGAATTGGGATGATTATGTTAATTAATATTGTAGGAACATGGTTGCTATAAATAGGGGGAAGGAAGAGTAGAAGAGACATGTTTTGAGCATTGGGAAAGTTTATGTGAGAGCAATTGCTCTTGGGTAGCCGTAGGAATCACCTACTATTGGTAGTATGTATTGTTTCTTATTCAACTTTTATTCAAAGTCCCTTTTTTCTTCTTGAGTTATTCCACCTTGTTAAGTAGCCTCATTCAGGTACCTAACAGAATCTCCCTCGGGGCTCCGAGTTAACCTCGACAAATCTACTCTCTTTCTTTAGGGTGTCTTTGATCATCTGCGAGTCTCCCTTCTGCAGCTCTCGGGGTTTAAACCCGGCTCATTTCCCATCACCTACCTTGGCCTTCCTCTCATTACTGGTAGGTTCACTCGCCATCATTGTCTCCTCATGCTTGATCATATCCATAAGAAGCTTCAACTTTGGAAAGGCAAGCTCCTCTCATTTTCCAATCGAGTGGTGCTCATCCGCTCAGTCCTTAAATCCTCCTATCTCTACTGGTATGGTATCTTTTCTATTGTGAAATCCACTGTCCATGTTATGGAGTCCCTTTTCTTAGCTTTCCTCTGGAAAGGGCGTGAAGCCTCACGCTTCATCCACCCTGTTGGTTGGTCGACCATCTGTTGTCCTACCTCTAAAGGTGGCCTTGGCATTCGCCGGATCTCTGACGTTAGCATGGCCTGCCTTCTTAAGCTTACTTGGAAAATCGCTTCAAAGCAAGACTCCATCTGGGTCAACTAGTTCTACTCTCACCTTCTCTGATTAGATTCCATCTGGACAGTCCCCATGCCCTCCAACCCTTCATGGGTCTAAAGGAAAATTTCTCTTATTGCATCACCGCACTCTCTCCGCTATCTCAATCTCTGTCTCCAATGGCTCCTCCACATTCTTTTGGCTTGACTCGTGGCATCCGATGGGTATTCTCTTTTTGCTTTTTGGCCCTTGCTTTGTTTATGACACCGCATTCCCAAATCCACCCCCTTGTCCGCCTTTATTTCTGATGGTTCTTAGACCCCTGCTCCCCTCCCCATTCTCACACAAGTTTTGGGACTCTCTCCCCCTCCCCTCCAGCCCTCCCTGTGACACTACCATTTAGCTTCCTTTGCCTACCAAAACCTTCTCTACCTCTTTAGCTTGGAACCTTCTCCATGACCACAACCCCAAACCCCCTTGGGCCCCCCTAGTTTGGTTCAAAAGGCATATCCCCCGCCATTCCCTTACCCTTTGGAGGGCTCTTAACCTTGCCCTTCCCACCCAATCCTTCCTCATTGCCATCATATCCCTGTTAGCCCAAAATGCATTCTTTGTTGGAATGGTTCGGAAGACATTGATCACCTTTTCTTTTCTTGCCCTTTTTTCCAAATCTATCTTGGAAAAAGCCCTTTCTTCCATTTAGCCCCATCCAAGGCATTCTTTTGGCTTCGCTAGTGTTTGATCTTGGATTCTGAGAAACTTTTCCAGTTCTTCCATCTGTGATCTCGTTGGTAAGCTAGTGTTCTATGCCACTATACACCATCTTTGGTGGGAGCGTAACCTTCGTAGATGGACTTCCAAATCCTGTTCAAAAGACTTGATCTAGAACTCTATCTATTTTGATGTTTCCTTTTGGCTTGCAGCTCCCCCCCCCCGACTGATGACACCCCAAGGAACAAGCTTATTGTTGTCTCCTGGGGTCTAAATTCTTCCTTGAGGTCTTCCTCTTAAAGACCGTTTGTTCTTGTTTCTCTTTTGTTTAACTTAATTATTTATTCATCCAAAAAAAAAAAAAGAGCACAGGCCTTGCCAACTCAAAAAAGCAAGTTGACTCGAGATCTTGGTGAGATCTCACCAAGTTGGTGGAAATTTTTCCCCGACTTGGGGGGGTACTAAGGGTCATTTAAGGATGAAACTTGCTGTCAGCCTATTTCAGGCCTTCCAAACACATTGGTGGCCTCAGAGATGAGAAAAACAATGTATATTTAAGTTCAACTTCGGACCCAAAGTTGGAAACAACTACACTGAAATGAAACCTTCAAATAGCCTACCATACATATCATATGCTCATATATTAATGTTCAAAGTTCAAAATTCAAACAAATCTAATACATTACACACGTTCATAGTTCAAATGAAGATCCAATCATCAAAATTACAATTGAGAGTTAGGACTTGGGACCCTTTGTGCTAAACACATCATCTCATGATCTCATCTAGCACATTGTCTCGTCTCACTAAATGGAAAGGCAAGATATCTCACCAGATCTTGGAGTTCTCCTACCATGAGCCCAAGAATATCAAAGTATTGGCATAATCAACAAGTAAACCGTTGTAGCTCAACCAAGCAATGAAAGAATTGAATATTTATGATTAAACCACTTCATGGTGTAGAAAAACTAATATGATACTGATCGCACAAAATTTGGCTGAGGAAAGTGCTGGCATGCCAAGGTCTGCAACTAACCAAGGGATGTGACAATCAAACTATATGGGTTCTCTTTGCCTCGGCATATCGAGGACTTTGATGCTTTTTGGGAGAAAGCAACCAAACTCGTGGGGTTCTTTCAAATGGTGAACACCATCGTACTCTACTGCCAATTCTAAGGAAGAAGAAGAAGAAGAAGAAGGAAATCTACTCTAAGATATAAAGATAAGTGTAATGTTGTTGGCATTGCTGAGAGTTGTCCCTTGCAAATGCATTACACCAAGTATTTATAGAGATTGAGTATAACTATTCATCCATAACCACCCTAAACAAACTCTGAATAAGCTCCCAATAATTTGGAGAAGAAGAAATTTGAATGTAGAAAGTGAGCAACCACCATTAACTTCTGCAACTATCTCGTCCTTTCTTGGTTTCGGCCAGCATGGACGAAATTAGTCTCATCCTAGGCTAGCGCTGAACCAACCTCCTTAATCCAGTTGTTTACTTGATCCGGCTCATCCTTGAACCCAGTTCACAATGGTTGAGTTTTTTGGGGAACTAACGGATATACAAATAATTACAAAAGTGGCAGCCTAAAGGCAAGAGTAGCAAAAATTCAGAAGAAAGAGCATGCAGCAAGCAGTAAGAAGACTGATGCAATGTGAGGTCAATCCGAACAGGCGCCTTAAGGTCCGCACGGTTTTGGTTATAGGAAACCCGAAACAAGGCTTAATTTGGGCATCAGTACAAGCCATGCAGATGCCCATATTCGGCCTATTTGGTGTGCTAATTTAGGCTCACAGGTCCAGCCAGGTCCTGCCCAAAACAGCCATGGAACAGCTTGTCCAGACTCCAGTGGAAGATATTTGTCAGATTTTGAGGGGCCCAATGGATCTTTGCATGGCCCCCTTAATGAAGATATAGTCAATCTCTATTGGAGTTAACAGCTAGATGAGTTGCTACATAGTACTCATTTG
This sequence comes from Hakea prostrata, assembly GCF_041222555.1. Classification (NCBI taxonomy): domain Eukaryota; kingdom Viridiplantae; phylum Streptophyta; class Magnoliopsida; order Proteales; family Proteaceae; genus Hakea; species Hakea prostrata. The sequence goes on from NC_142609.1 coordinate 36,941,980, forward strand.
GTAGAGAAAGAATTTATTGAAGAGAACAAATTACAGGCCTATACTGTGTCAGAAGAAACCGAAAAACTAGGATCAGAATTGGCCCAAAGCAAGGGTATCTGCAGGAGAGTTGGTATCTAGTTAGCTACTTCTTTAGTTTCTATTATTGTAGTTATCTGATTTATTGTCTATTGAAATCAAAATGATAAAGTTTATGTTAAAATATGTTTCTATTTTTTTCCACTTTCAAATTTGTAAAGAAGGATATATTGGGCTTGGCAGCTTACATTGGCCACGCATGTGGTGGTTTCTATGTCTGCTTTTCTCCCTTTGTAATTGCATTTTATAAGTATATAAAGAGAAATAACCCCCACCCAACTACTGAAAAATAAATGCTGAAGGAATGCAATATTTCCTGAGGCATGTCTCTATTTCAAAGTCTCCCCCCCCCCCCACCCCCTTTTTATTCAATTATTTATAAAATGTACCATACTGAAGTCATTAGCAATTGAAAGGAAGACCCAAATTGATAAGATTGAAACTAGCATACAGCCGAGAACTTAACAATGAGAAAAGCAAGAAGTTCTCTATCATGGATCAGAATAAAAAGTTACCAAATACTTCATTGTCACAAGAAAATACAGTGCTTTGAGACAGAGAAAAAAGGAAGTCTAATGTAGTCCTAGTCTCGTAGTTTGAATTATCAAACTAGGAAAGAAACCAGGATCTGTAAATTCAAAGGTGACTCAACTTCGGATACAAACACATGTAAATTGGCTAATTTTAGGTGTAGGCCTATGGGTGTTAATGACTCGCTTCCATTATCTCCTTGGTTGGGAAGACTGGGCTCTAAACCACTTGCCTTTTCAGGTGCAGTGGTCTTTCTCATTTCAATGCATGGCATAGGATAGTAATGCATCCCAATCCCCCGGTGATGCATCGCATATTAACTGCAAACTGTATGTGTGTAGTGTATACCATGTCAAAAACATATACACAAAATGGTAAACCATTCGACAAAGTTTCAACATTTTTACATTTTTTCGGATAACAATATGCGAAACTGTAGGACAAAGCAAATCCAATTCCTATTAAGAAAGCATCAAGTTTTCAGATCCATTTTTAAACTCTAACAAGTTAATGAACCCCGTTATTCTTAAATATATACTGAAGTACAACTTCATTCAACCGTGAGTATGACCTTGTGTTTTGCTCAAAATTTGAGATTGCGATTAAGAACAAAAATGAACCATAAAGATGGAAGAAACATCAAATTTGAGAAGGCATTTTCCACAAAAAATTCAGAGCTAGACAGACTTATTTTCTTATATGTTTAGGCATCTCTTTCCAGTTTCTATATCCCATGCTGTGGAATCAAATGGATTTTCTTCCTTGGATAACCACCTCTTTTGGGTGCAGTGAACTCTGGAACAAGCACTGACATTGAAACAAGTAATCCTGGGAAAACTTGCATTCAATGGAACCAATAACATATTTGGCAGCCAAACAATAAAAGCAGAACCAACAGACAACAGTAATGGGGAACAAGCATAGACAAGCAATTCACACGCCTAACAGCAAAAGCTGGGAGAGGGGAAGAAGATCTGACACGAATCTACCAGAGAGAACTACAGACATCCTATGGTGATGGTCAAAACACAGGAAGAGGTAAATGGAAAAAATCATGAATGCCACTCAAACGTCAAGACTAGCAGAGCACACCAAGCATGTGGATTAGACCTAACAAGAGAAGCACTAAGGTACAATATGGTTGTTGAAGATATTATGCTCCAGCTGGTGGATGGTTACTTACTATTTTCTTATTGCTTGGCTGACAAGTAATCTCCCTAGGATATTTCCTGTTTAGTAGATCTATATTTTCCTTTCTAGTAGATTTAGGAGACTCTATGCACTATGTATTTTTCTTCTTTGCTATCACTCAGTTTAGGAAAGTTTTCCTAAACTGAGATTGGATTCTACATGATAAATAAAGTACAAGTTGCTAAGGGCTATACCTTAGACATTTGCTGTTGATTATTCTGAGACCTTTTTTTCAATTGCCAGACTTAATGCCATCCGCGTCACTATCTCTTTTCTTTAGCTGCAAATCTTGATCGGCCCTTGTACCAGTTGGACATGAAGAATGTTTTTCTCTATGGTGTCTTCAAGAAGAATTGTACATAAAGCAACCTTCTGGGCATGTTACTTAGGGGAGATGTCAAGGAAATGTGCAAGCTTCACAAAGCAATATATGGGCTCAAACAATCTCCAGGAGAGTGGTTTGAAAATTTTGGCTCCATAGTTACTCCAATATGGTTTTCACAATGATACTCTGATCATTTTGTCTTTTATTCAACGACAGGATTCTAAAGTAATAATTCTGGTAGTATATGTAGATGATATTATCATCTAGCAATGATTCTACTAGTCAAGCCAAAGTCAAAACCTATCTTCACCAACAATTCCAAATGAAGGATTTGGGTTTACTTTGGTATTTTCTAGGAACTGAAGTGATCCAAAGCAAAAATGGGATCAATTTGCCTCAAAGGAATTATGTCCTTAATTGACTGATTGATACAGGATTCCTTGCAGCCAAACCTATAGATACTCCCATGGATCCACATCAGAAATTGGTTCTACTAACAATAAGGAATTTGAAGATCCCCATCAATACAAATGACTTGTAAGCAAGCTTATATATCTTACAGTTACTAAACTTCACATATCCTTTGTTGGGTGTAGTGAGTCCCTTTATGCATTCTCTCAAGAAGATACATTGGGAAGTTGTATGTCGTATCTTGAGATATCTCAAAGGAGCACAAGAAAGGGACTTGTCTATCATCCCATCACCATACTGACATCATTGGGTTTTTTTATGCTGATTGGGCAGGGACTGATGGTGATGAACAATTTACTACTCGCTATTGTACGTTTATAGGTGGCAACTCGTCACATGGCAAGCAAAAATGCAAACTACTGTTGCACGGTAGAGTGCGAAAGTTGAATATAGAGCCATGGTTCAAACCGCTACTGAGTTGGTATGGATCCAATCCTTCCTTCTTGAGTTAGGCTGCCAGTGACTCAACCTATGAGAATGTTTTGTGATAATCAAGCTACAACAACAACAACAACAACAACAATAAGCCTTGTCCCAACTAAATGTGGTCGGCTACATGGATTCTTGCCTCCAATCAGTTCTATTCGAGGCCATGCTAGATACAAGGCCTAAGCTATACATATCCTTTCTCACCACTTCTCCTAAGGTTATCTTAGGTCTACCCCTAGCTCTTCTAGTTCCTTCAATATGGATTATATCACTTCTCCGTACAGGGGCATTTATAGGTCTCCGTGGTCGTGCCACCTCAAACGACTTTCTCGAAGCTTATCACTTATGGGAGCAACTCCCAGACCAACTCTAATATGATCATTTCTTATCTTATCCATCCTAGTTTTGCCACTCATCCATCTTAGCATCCTCATTTCAGCTACACTGAATTTATCTATATGATACTTTTTAACAGCCCAACACTCTGCACCGTACATCATAGCTGGTCGAACAACGGTCCTATAAAATTTTCCTTTAAGCTTTAATGGAATACGCCGATCACATAAGACCCCGGACGCACCTCTCCACTTCATCCGCCGTATTTTAATTCTTTGGGAAACCTCATCCTCTAAATCACCTCTTTTACTTATGATTGAACCTAGGTACCTAAAACAATCACTCTGAGGAATCTCTTTATCGTCAAGTATCACCACCTCATCATCTACCCGATCATGATTAAAGTTACAAACTAGATATTCTGTCTTTGATCTACTAAGTTTAAAGCCTTTTGATTCCAAAGCTATTCTCCATGATTCTAATTTGGTATTAATCCCCTCTTGGGTCTCATCAATCAACACAATATCATCTGCAAAAAGCATACACCAGGGGACCTCATCTTGAATGTCTTTAATTAATTCATCCATTACCAGTGCAAATAGATCTGGGCTTAAAGTTGACCCTTCATGTAGCCCAACTGTTATCGGGAATTCATTACTTTGTCCCCCCACTGTTCTAACACTAGTCATCGAACCATCATACATATCCTTAACTATATCTACATATTTACTTGCAACACTTCTTTTCTCTAGTACTTGCCAAATTAACGCTCTAGGGACTATATCATAAGCTTTTTCTAGGTCAATAAATACCATATGAAGGTCTTTCCTACATTCTCTATACCTTTCCATAAGTCTCCTAATTAAGTAAAAAGCCTTCGTTGTAGATCTTCCTAGCATAAACCCAAATTGGTTCTCCGTAACTGTAGTTAATTGTCTCAAACGAGTTTCAATTATTCTCTCCCATAACTTCATCGTATGGCTCATCAATTTAATGCCCCTATAGTTATTACAACTTTGAATATCTCCTTTATTTTTGTAAATTGGAACCACAACACTTCTCCTCCATTCATCTAGCATTTTCCCTGTGCTCATAATCTTATTAAACAACTTAGTCAACCAAACCAGTCCATGGGTTCCTAAGCTCTTCCATACTTCAATTGGGATTTCATCAGGACCTTGTATCTTGCCGAGTTTCATCCTCCTTAAAGCTTCTTTTACTTCGGACATCGAAATTCTATGTATATAAGTTCGGACATTGGTGCCTTGGTGAAAGGTGTAATCGTCCGAAACATAAGTGCTTGAAGAATGCTCATTTAGTAAACTAGAGAAATAGGTTTCCCATCTTTTCTTAATGTCCTCCTCACAAACTAATACTTTACCATCTCCATTTTTAATACATCTAACATGGTCAAGATCTCTACTCTTCCTATCCCTCATCTTAGCTATCTTATAAATAGATTTTTCCCCTTCCTTCATGCCCAACTTATTGTATAACTCTTCATACTTCTTTTCCCTTGGTTTATCTGCAATTTTCTTAGCTTCATTTATATCCAACCTATACCTTTGAAGATCCTTAACATCCTTTGTTCTTTGTCATGTCTTAAAACTAGCTTTTTTATTCCTACTGGCAGCTTGAACCTCACTATCCCACCACCACATCTCTCTATAGGAATGGAGCTTTCCTTTTGATTCACCTAGAACATCTTTAGCCACCTTCTTAATACACATAGCCAGCTCATTCCACATTGCATTGGTATCCCCTTTAAAATCCCATTTTCCTTGTTTGACTACTTCATTAACGAAGGATTTAGAGTACTCTCCTTTCAAATTCCACCATCTTATCCTGGGATAGTTTACCTTAGACCTTTTATGTGTTCTTGAGACTAAACACATATCCAAGACCACAAGTCTATGTTGTGCAGTTAAGCTTTCCCCCCGTATCACCTTGCAATCCTTGCATAGCAATCTATCAGTCCTTCTAGTTAGGAAGAAATCTATTTGGCTTCTATGTTGTCAACTTTTGAAGGTAATTAAATGTTCATCTCTCTTTTTGAAGTAAGTATTTATAATAGATAGATCAAAAGCAGTAGCAAAATCCAAAATTGAAATCCCCTCCTCATTCCTTTCTCCAAAACCATATCCTCCATGTACACTCTCATATCCTCTTTGATCTTTTCCAATATGTCCATTTAAATCACCTCCTATGTTGTCCACTTTTGGAGTTAATCAAGCTACAATCTATATTGCCAATAATCCTATCTTCCACGAACACACTAAGCACATCAAAGTGGATTGCCAATTTGTTCAAGATGTTGTTTTGGAAAAGAAGATTATTACTCCATTCTTTCTACTATTGAGCAATGAGGAGACATCTTGATGTAGAATTAAAGACATATTTAAGAAAGAAAAAGCCCATTAGGTTAGGCCCATCAAAGGCCTAACGCTATCACCTGAATCAGCCCACGGCTTTCATGGGCAAGGACTGTTTTAGTGGGTTAAAATTAGCCCACATATTTTGATCTCTATGCTCTAGACCTAAGCCCAAGTCTAGTTCCTAAAAAGTCAATAAAAGGGGTTGTGCTTTGAAAATAAAAGAACTCATCGTCAAAGGAGCTTTCCTTGTCAAGAGTTACGTAGTAGTTGAGTTATTAATAGGTAGGCGATGTTAGCTAGTGGTTGGATGTTACCATTAATGTTTATGTCTCTTTAGAATGTTATATAAAGAGACTTATGTAAGAGGTGAAGAGAACTCATCAATTGAAATCAAATTGTTTTGTTAACATTCCTTCTCTATGGAGACTCCTTGTGTTTGATCAAGGTAGGTTGGTATTAGATCCAATTGCTCCACCTTACGGTGTGAAGCCCGGGTGTTATACTGTTATTCTCAATTCTCTCATATTGTCCCTTCAATTTCTTCATCATATTTCTGCTCTTGTTTTGAAGATCTATTTTGCTCATATTGTTATACTACTATTATCCTTATAATACCACTCTAATTCCAGCCCTCTTTCACATCTAAATTCTATTTCATCTTAAGTTTATCAAATCTAAACTTGATTCCCTGTGAAATGTCCTATTTGGCTATTGTTTTGATCAATCAAATATAATACTACATTACATCTTTACCAAGTCACTGTTTGGGCTTGCATTCAATAATGAATGTTGCAAGCTGGCATGGGAGACATATGCTCCAGGTTGAGGGGGGAGTGTTGAAGATAGATAGTATGCTCCAACTGGTGGATGGTTACTTTCTATTTTGCTTACTATTTTTCTCATTACTTGGCTGACAAGTAATCTCCCTAGGATATTTCTTTTTTTAAAGATCTATATTTTCCATTTTAGTAGATCTAGGAGATTTTATGCACTATATATTTTAGGTTTTCCTATAACACAGTTTAGGAAAGTTTTCCCGTAACACAGTTTAGGAAAGTTTTCCCAAACTGAGATTGGATTCTACATGATAAATAAAGTACATACGGGAGAGTCTCAATGCACACGAGCTATCTCCCCCTTTCTCTCTTCATCTTCTACTTCTTCTCCTCTCTTCTCACTTTCATCATCCCAGCTGGTCTGGCCTTCTAAATATCTGAAGTTGTTACAATGGTTTTAGAAATTTAGGGAAAATAAAGAAGAACAAAAAAAAAACACATAGTAACTACTTGAATTAGAAATTATCCAGTTGACATTGACCTTGGAAGAGACATCAGAAACATGATAATTACTTGAAACTACAAGATGTTCAATAGAGAACCTATGTAGATACTTGAACCACGCAACACACCATAAAAGCATAAGGCATAATGATTAACCCAACAGCATATATTCCTGAAAACTGACTGCTTTTACTAAATGGAAAAAGTTGGCAAGATTCAACAACTAAAAGGTCAAGACAACAACCTCATACTCTCTGACTCGGTATATTGGGCTGAGCATCGCACACTGAAGAGCACATCCACGGGCCACACATTCACTTGCATTCAGTGACCGTCTAGGCTCCCTTCTGAAAAAAGAAGCCAATGATCTTGTGATAGCAGGTATCCGAGACCCTGACCCCACAAGCTCAACTGAATGGATCTTATCCACAGTCAGACCAGCATCAGCTAAAGCCTTCTTACAAGGAACTGTAATCCTCTCCAATAGACCCGATGACAGCGTCTCAAACTCCTCCCTTTTAATAAAACTCTTCACATCTTTCTCATCCATCAAACACTCAATATTCAGTGGTGCTTCCGGATTTGCACTTAGGACCTTTTTCAATTTCTCACATGCTGCTCTCAACCTTATAGATGCCTTGATATTCGAGTGCACATCAATATTATACTTTTTTTTGAACTGCAACGCAAAATGATTAAACAAAACCTCATCAAAATCCCTTCCGCCCAAGTTTCTATCAAAAGCATGAGAAACAATCTTCATATGCCCCGTCTCGAAGGCTGCAACAGAGACCTGCGTGTCACAATGACCAATGTCGACAAACACAACATAAGTAGGACCTGAGGGGGAGAAATCTGTTTTGTAAATCCCATAACCTAGTGCGCTGGCAGTACAGTCATGCATCAACCTCAAGGTTTTCAACCCAGCTATTGCTGCAGCATTCAAATATCCACGTCTTTGCAAATCGGTGAAGTATGAAGGAATGCCAATAACACAATCTGAGACTGGATTTTCCAGATTCTTCTCTGCCATCTGCTTCAAATGTGAGAAAAGCATTGCTAAAATTTGAACAGGAGTAAACTTCTGAGTCTTTCCCATGTATTGCAAATGGATGAGAATTCCACCATCAGCAGCTTCTGAAGTTTCAAAGGGGAAGAAACGGAGTTCATTCTGAACATCAGGCTGCCTAAAGTTCAAACCAATCAACCTCTTGACCTGAGAGATCGTGGATTTTGGATTCATGGTTGCAGAAGCAGCTCCAGCAGAGCCCAAGAACCGTTGCTTCTCACCGAATGAAACAATAGACGGTGTTTCACGATTGGATTCCTCATTAAGCAAGACATCAATGCCTCGCTGCTTCGCAGCAGCAATGACGCACTTATCGTTTCCAACATCCAATCCCACCACACTCATCTTAACTCAATCAGAGCCCAAAACAATCAAATTCAGGTAGCCGGAACAAAATCTCACTGCAATATCAACGAAAAGTCGATTATCATTCCCATAAATTGAACACAAAATTATTTCGACCTCAATAACTACACACTACATTCCATAAGAGCAACCTAAAACAACTGAGTCGACAGCGAAGCAGCAAAATTTGGGTAAATCAATCACAATAAACTTCCCTAACGACTATAACAGCTCAAGAATGAGAAACGAAAACGAATAAAATGATTATCTAGAGAATTCACTAGATAACCAACTAGCAATCAGAAAATAGAAAGAACAAGAGTAACCAAGATGATCGATCACGCTAAGATAATAATGTTAACTTCAATGAAACAGATACCAACAAAAATTGGTTCAAAGATATGAGAATTATAACGGACCTGAGAGCAGAGCGGTGCTGAAAACCCTAGAATTAAAGAGAGAAGGAGAGATTCGAGGGAATGGATGGTGGCAGGGAGAAGCAACGCCCGCTAAATAAGAACCCCGCTTTGAAGGTTACGAACACAAGAGCAAAGGCGGAACGTTTTGAAGCCAAACAGCAAGCCGTGGCAACGATTTCACAGGGTTTGCTCGAGAAAGAAACAAGTCTTTGGTTCTGAATTCCGGATTTCCGTTGAGCCAAACCATTTACGTTTTCTCTTACTTCCACGTCAGCTTGAAGTGGGAAAGTGGGGCCCATTAATCTTCTAAGATCATCATGCTTAGTACTTGGAAGCACGTCATCAAAGACAAAGTCCGCATGCGCCCACCAGATTCTGATTTACGTCTCCTGATTCGTCATGAATTAGTATAAAGTAGACCACGTTCTTAGCATATCAAAGGAATATTTAACATTTACATGTCACACGGCGTGATTTGGTCCAAGACTCCAAGTCATCGTCCTGCATTGGTAGCAGTCTCGATGTGTAGGCGGCATAACAAATTGAAAATACCACCTAAGATCCAGGATTTCACGAGTCCGGATCAGCTACCCGTCCGGGGAGCACTCCACGGCTTTACCCAGGGGAGGGACGGGGGCATGACCCTCGGATTTTTTAAATTTATTTTTATTTTATGTTAATTTCTTTTATTTTTTCACTTTTTTCTCTTCTCATATGTGAAATATAATATTACTATTTGACCCCCTCTCAATATTGAAAATAAATTTTAAAGATAAAATAATGGGTATAAATGTCATCCATAGTAAAAAAACTAACTCCTCAATCCCTATTTATTCTCCCCTCTCTTTGCTCTCACATCTTTTATTCCTATTTATTCTCTTTTTTTTCTATAAACGTGGGTTAAAAGAAATTTTTAAAAAAAAATCATTTAGATATTTAAAATGTAATTCTAATTAAAAACCAACTCTTCAATCCCTATTTATTCTCTCCTCTCTCTCCTCTTTTCTTCCTATTTATTATCTTCCGTTTATGCCTTTCTATATTTTTGGTTAGAATTCTTTCTTCCTATTTCTTATTCGCTTTCTATAAGCGTGGGTTAAGGAAAATTTGGGAAAAAATCTTCTCTACAATTAGGTACTCTTTCTGTTTCTGAATTTATTTGTTGTTTCTTTTTTTTTTTTTTTTTTCTCATTTGTTTGTTATTCTTTATTTGATTTTATTTATTTTTTTTTCTTTTCTTTTGCAATTTTTTGTTATTTGATTTTATATTGTAAATAAAATGGCAATAGTTAGTAAAGTAACTAACTACCATTGATTTGCATCTCTTATTTTAAAAAAAATTTGGTTTGCATCTAACTTTTTAGGGTTGAAGTCATGTGTATTTATTTTTGTACTGATGCTTTAATTTACCTATATCTTGTTGAAAAAAAAAATATCATCATCAATAATTTACCTATTTTTGTCAAAAATGTGTGGGCCCTACAAAATATATGTGGTTTAATCCTTAATATAATAAAATAATTCATAAGTGGGACCCCCCAATATTGAATCCTGGCTCCGCCCATGACTTTACCAACATAAATACAGGGGGAGACCACATAAACACAGGGGGCCAGGGGTTTGGTGATGGTTCTTTTTTTATTCAACTTTTTGGAAAAAGTGAAAAAGTTTTTCCCATAGGACTTTGTGGTGGTAAGGGGAGCACTCGTGCTCCCCGACGGGGGGTCGTCGGTTTGTGATGGTGGGTGATGATCCGAATTTGGAATTCACATCTGGCATACAAGTATCCTACCTTCTGCCATTTATAATCAATTACATCAGCTATTCCAAAAAAAAAATTTCTCAAAAATTTACTAATCTTTTATTACCATATCCCTTTGATAATAAACCTGGAAAAATAAAATCATTATTTACACACATCAAACAAAGAATGACAAACCACTTAAGAACAAACACATTTGTTCCACGAGCAATATTATTTGCAGTATAGTTTAATGACCTGTTGATAAACCTGAATTCAACAAAAGAGAAATTTGCAACAAGCTGTTGAATTTCTCCAATAATACTCATATTCATTAATCATATTCATCCAGTCAATAGATTGATGGTTATCATTTAAAACATAAATAATAGACTGACAGTTTGAAAATAAAATAACCCTATCAACATAAGAGTTTAAAGCTAAATGAAGTTCATCTCTAATAGCTTTAGCCTCTACAACAGTCTCTATAATAGTGAGTGATAGCCAGGGGCGGACCCACTAAAGGGCCGGGGGCCATGGCCCCCCGGATTTTTAAAATTTTGTATTATTTGCTTAGCTTTTTCATTTTTTATAATAATTTCTTTCATTTTTTTAGCTTTTTCTCTTTTCACATGTGAAATATCACTATTTGCCCCCTCCCAAAATTTGAAAACAAATTTTAAAGGTAAAATAATGGATATAAATATCATCCCTACTTAAAAAATAAATCCTCAATCCCTATTTATTCTCTCATCTCTTCTCTCACATCTTTTCTTCCTATTTATTCTCCTTCTATAAACGTGGGTTAAAGGAAATTTTTGAAAAAAAAAATTATTATTAAATATTTAAAATGCCATTTCCAATGGAAACTAAGTCCTCGATTCCGATTAATTCTCCTCTCTCTTCTCTTTCACATATTTTCTTCCTATATATTCTCCTTCTATAAACGTGGGTTAAGGAAAATTTTTGAAAAAAAAAAAATTATTAAATATTCAAAATGTCAACTCCTCAATCCCTATTTATTCTCTTATATCTCCTCTTTTCTTTCTATTTATTATATTCGGTTTCTTTCTTTTTATTTATTCTATAAGTGCGGATTAAAGAAATTTTGGGAAAAAATCTTCTGCACAATTAGGTTCTCTTTCTCTTTTTCAATTTATTTATTTATTTTTTCTCTTTTACTTATTTTTTATGTTATTTTTTATTTGATTTTATATTCTATGTTTTCTTTTCTTTTTTGTAATTTTTTATTATTTAATTTTATATTGTAAATAAAATGGCTATAATTGTAAGGTAACCAACTACCATTGGTTTGCATCTCTTATCCAAATATTTTTTTTGTTTGCAAATTTTTTAGGGTTAAAATCACGTGTATTTTTTTTTTTTTAAATTGATACTTTAATTTACCTATATCTTGGTGTTTTTCCAATCTAAACTTTTATTATTCGGCCTCCCCACTATTGAATCCTGATTCCGCTGAGAGCTATGGTATATCTTAGCCTAAATAACTATAAAACTGCCCATGCTATGTATTGAAGTTAAATGATGCTAATAACGACAATAAGACACTTGCTGTCTGTAGGACGAAGTAAAACTGCCCACTGTTATTTATGTTGAATTCTTCTTTTGTTGTTTCCATTCTAGTGTTTTTAAATGTTTTATGTTAGGAATGAATTGTTACTCTTCACCTTCAACCATTGATTCTCGAGCTAAAGTATCCTTCAATTTAGAAGGGGTTGATACAATTACCAAGTGATTTTCTATTGGAATACTTAGACCAAATCTATTATATTTAGGGTTCCATGAGGCGTCCACATGTGATCTTGAAGCCACTAAGAAAAGGGCCATCCCATCTATAGTGTGACTTGCATGCTGCGCATTAAATGCGCAGCATGTGCAGCGCACGGTCGAGATCGAAATCTCGACCGTGATTTCGATCTCGATCATCCGTCTCGACACCGAGACGGACGGTCGAGATCGAAATTTCGATCGAGATTTTGATCTCGACCGTACGCTTCACTATGCTGCGCATTTAATGCGCAGCACTGAAGCACGACCCTCCCATCTAAGTTGATGGAGAGTTGTCATCCACCTCAGGTCTTCAGAGGAGGCATGACCACCAGAAAAGAAAATAAAGCATGTATGATTGGAGATTCAACCAATGGTGGAACTCTTTGGAAATAACATGGATGTAATAGGTATAAATGAAGCTAAAGATATGTTCTCCATAACATGGGACAGGGACACGTCACAAACCTTTTAGTCTCAGTGACACCCCATTTTTAAGTTTCCTAATCACATATCCCCACTTCTATATCGAAACCATTTATTTAGTATTAAAGATGAAAAGTAACTAGTAACACATTTTTTACGTGGTAGCTTCAAGGTCCGACGGACAGTATCGCCGTGTTGGTGACTGTCGACACCACCGACACGGCGACATTTTGCCGATATGTTAGCAACTTTTGGCAAGAATGTCAATAAAAATTAGACCCTCGTTTTTGGGGGTATTTAAGATCGTTTTAGCTTGAATTTTGTTGTGTTGCCTAATTTGAGACTAATAATCACACTGGGAGCATTATTCTGGTCTAAAACATCACTTAATCTAAAGTTTCTAATATGCACATGCCAGGCTTTATGAGGTCAAAACTGAAAATTTGGAAAACTCATATAAACTAATGTAAACATGTAAAGAGAATACAAATACACAACTAGTGAAGAGAAGTATTAAACTCTACAATTTATTATACAATTATGTTGAGTATGACTCATGCTTCACATTTTGCTTTAAATTTTGTTGTCGTCACTTTGGCAAAAATCGGTGAAAAACCGAATGAAATTCTTGTAAATATAGTGAATTTGGCAATATATCGCCGAAAAATTTTCTTTTTGCGATACATCACTGACTTTTCACGATATATCGCCAATTATCGTCAACTTTTTGAATAAGTCGTATCGCTGCCCCCAACCGACACGATGATATATTGCCGTGTGTCAGCGATATATCGCCGACACCGACACACTGTACCATGGTTAGCTTTGGAGGGTCCATATATATGGTTTGATTTAGTTAATTTAAAGGTGCCTTATATTTAGTATACTTTCGAGGGGTGCATGTAAAAAACTACATATAGAATAAAACCATATGGCTTTTTTTTAGGGGGTGTTTGATGGGGGTTGGAAATGAAAGTGTGAGAGCACATTGTCATTCTTATGATTTATATAGTAATTAGGGCTCTTTTTCACCATCATAGGTGAACTAAGTTTGCGATCAACATTTCCCAGTGAAAAGGTCAGATTCGATCCCCCTGATATTATATGTAATAGTCATCATCCTTTATTCCCAATAACTTACAAATAATGACATTTAGGGGGGGGGAATTAGTAATCTCTTTCTTAATTTATAAAATATTTAATTCATCGATCTGCGCCATAAAACTGTGAAATTCAAATTTTAAAATTTAAATCATTCAATGGTGTGGAATTACCTCGCTGACAGTTTGTCTCTCATCCTTGCTCAGCTGAATCTAGTCCTCCCCCGTCGGGGGCCGGTGCTCCCGCGGGTTCCCCCAAACGTGGGGCCCCGGGTATTTAATTTTTTGTGTTTTTCCAAAAAGTGTTTTCACCGTGGGCCCCACTGCTTTGTGTGGTCGGAAACCGTCGGGGGAGCACTTTGTGCTCGCCGTTGGGGGAGCTGATCCGGACTCTGCTCAGCTGAAGAATGGCCCACATATCCTTGACTACAGATGATCTGAATCTGGGCTAGAAAATGTGTTCTTGTAATAGCATATTATCACTTACCAAAAAAAATAATAGCATATTATTATTCCGGGATAGATTCCACAAAAGAAATTTTCAGCGATAGAAATTTTTTATTCTCTTTAGTATGTTTGCATTTTAGGCATTGGCTTGAAATTAAAACTCTACACCACCAACTCCTGTGCTTCTGCAAGAACTAAAACATGAACAACTCTGTTTTTTATCAGACAAGGATCATCAGGAGAGAAAAGGAAACCATGAGGAGCAAAAGAAGAAGAAGAAACTCAGTTACACACAGGAGCAGGAGAAAGATTAACCATGGCATTCTGTCCCACGAAGCAAACACTTGAGAGTTTTTAACTGAGCCATTATTCTCTTGTACAAGCTAATCCTTGCCACAAAGAAATTGAGAAGCACTCTCTTCTTTATTGTCTTCAGCCTCTTACCAGTCTTGACCTTCAACTTACTTATTCTAACCAGTGGCCGCTGCTTCTTTGATTGTAAATTCTCCGCTTGGGCCATTACCTTGTTGATCAAGAACTGTGCCCGGCGGTGAACTGTGTCGTCTGGGTCTTCTTTCTCCACCCTTGAGTAAGCATAAGGTCTTCTCGAGAGACTCATCCCTTACCCAGTTGCAGAGAGGAAGAAGTTAGGCATGTAGAGAAGGTGAGATTTGAGAGTTGGTAATGGAGACCTTGGCGTCTAATGGGGTTGTGTGATTTGTACTTCAAGCAAAATAACCCAAAGTATAGTAATTAGTAATATTTTTCTTAATTTAGCATTGACAATGTTTTAGGAAATATATTTCATGTAATAACATATTATGATTCAGGGAAAGAGAAATTTTTTTATTCTCTTTAGTATGTTTCCATTTCACTGTTAGATATTAAAAATCTACACCAACAACTCCAATGCCTCTTTAGAAACTAAAATAGTAACAAACTAACTACTCTGTCTTTTATCAGATAAGGATCATTTGGAAAGGAAATGAACCCATGAGGGGAAGAAATTCAGCTACATACAAAGGAGTAGGAGAAAGATTAGCCATGGCTTTTTGTGTCACACCCCACCCGCCGGTATTGGTCCCACCCGACAATCCGTGGGTGCAATCCGTCATAAGATCCACGGTTTCATCATCTATAAACAATAAATGCAAGTAATAATATAAAAAACAAGAGTAAATTCAATTAATTAAATAAAGATGCTACATCATACAAGAGTCCAAATACTCCAAAGGAAAGAATCAAAGAAAAAGAATTAAAGAAATCAAGTCCAAAATTTATCGAATTTAGCAAAAGCAAAAATAATCTAGTTTAGTTTTATTCTTTTAGCTTGCTCTTGGACTAAAGTCTTTTCCTCAGTTTTAGCAACGTGGGGAACTATCCAGCTTTGCTCCAAAGACTTCTCAAAATGCCAAGCGATCTATCTCCTTCCATTAATGGGTGCTATAAGCGCACTCTAAGCATCCGCAAGAGGCTTCATAATATATATCTCCATCACCCACTGACGCCACCACATCCTTTTCACGTGAGTTGCTCCAGTCATACGGAACTTTTCTTGGTCCAATATACCCATCTGTATAATATAATTTAACATACAAAGAAAGGAATGAATTCTAACGAACTCAGTAATGAAAACACATCTCACATACATATCATCAGTACATCAAAGTAAGCACATATATAAAGGATGATATGCAAATATATGAATGTAGCTATAAGTCTACCTATGCAAGTCTATATATAGTGGACATGCTTTAAGATATAACACCAGCCCTCCTTTAGGTAGGTCTAGTCACTTTGATGCCTCATGGACTAAGTTACCTCTGTCGGGATCTCGGGCAAGGAGTTCAATCCTCGTTAATCAACCATGGTTGGGGTTTAGGTCAACACTCTCTTACCATTTTACCACGACCATTGGCATGAGTACTGGCACATGGTAGGGTTTCTAATCCAATGCGGGTCATACAACGACATACTACATGTAGACCAAATACTTCCCCTACGGCACAAACCAACTCGGTTCAGTATTGTAATGCCCCGCATCTTTTCTATTATTATTTTATTATTGTGGGTGTACGTGTCATTGTGGTCGAGGTCAGACATCGCTTGTGGGTCCCACAATAGTGGAATTAGACTGAACGGAAAACGAGAAAATGATCGGCATGATTTTCGGAACCCTCAGTGTAGGCCCTGCATAAGATATTACAGCGGGCCCACAAACCCATAACAAAGCCCATTAGTCCTATAATTAAATATATATATATATATATATATATATATATATATATATATATATATATATATATATATATATATATATATATATATATATATATATATATATATATATATATCACAACCGACTTAGAAGACCGACTTAAGAGGCCTGACTAAATGGAGGGGGGGGAAGAGTGATCGTTGCTGCGTAGTGGAGAAGACACAGAAGAGAAGAAGATTAAGGAGGAGAGAGGGAGGTGAAACCGTAAGAGGAGGAGAGAACGTTACGGGCGGGGAGGAGTGGAGAGAGAGAAGATCAAAACGAAGCAAGAGGAGTGAAGTCGAGAGAAATAGGAAGCCATTAAAGGCCTTAGAGGAGACGTGGAGAAGAGGAGAGAGAACGAGTGGACGGGAGAGGCGTGGAGAGAGAAGAAGATCAAAACAGAAGCAAGAGGAGAACTGAAGTCAGAGAGAAATAGGAAGCCATTAAAGGCCTTAGAGGAGAACGTGGAGAAGAGGAGAGAGAAGGAGTTCATGTAAAGGAGAGAGGAGAGAAATGAGAGAAATAGAGAAAGTGGAGGGAAGCCATTAAAGGAAGAGGAGAGAGAAGAAGTGGGGAGAAGAGGAGAGAGAATGAGTGGAGAGAAAGTGGAGAAAATAAAACAAGAGAAGAGAGAGAGGAAAACCGTAGGGAGGAGAGAGAAATGAAGATGAGAGAGAAATAATATAAAAGGGGGGAAAATTCCCTGTTGGCTCCTACGTTTTCGTAATTGCCGTTGATCGATCAAGATGCAGGGAGAGCGGATTATGATGGAACCAAGGTCAGGACACGCACGGAACAGATAAGTAATATTGACCAACCTATGTATGATAAGTGGGTGTTTTCCTTCACATGATAACATAAAAGCTATTTTATGTATTCGTTGATGCAATTTATGGAAAGTGCATGATATATATTTATGTGTATTGTGCGAAAATGCATGGGATTGGATGACAGCTCAATGACTTGATTGAACGCTTGAAATGGAATGTTGATAGCATTCTTGAGCTGTTAATTATGCATTTGAAAGAATGATTATGCATGTTAAATGTAAATTATCATGCTCTCATATTTAAATGATGGAACTACATGAGTCGTGTTCGATGAGATTGAATGATATCATGCTCTCATGTTTAAATGATTGAATTGTATGGAATTGTGTCCAGCTTTACTCATATGAGACTGAATGATGATTGAAATGAAAAATGTATATTGAAATGGGCAGAGTATGGTAATGCAATACTGGAATTGAAGATGAAAAGAGTAAAAGAAAAAGAAATGAAAATGTAATGGCTTCTGTAAGTCCTGGTACTTATGTACCCAAATGTGAAGGCATGAAGCAAGACTGAAAAGTGAAAAGATTGAGTCTATGCCGATGGCAATCCACGAGGTGTACAAGGCCTTGTGCCTAGAAGCCACTTCGGTGGTGAAGAGACCAAGCCACTTCGGTGGTGAAGAGCGGCCACTTCGGTGGTGAAGAGCGGCCACTTCGGTGGTGAAGAGGCTGGCCACTTCGGTGGTGAAGAGCGGCCACTTCGGTGGTGAAGAGACGAAGCCACTCGGTGGTGAAGAGACGAGCCACTTCGGTGGTGAAGAGCGGCCACTTCGGTGGTGAAGAGACGGAGCCACTCGGTGGTGAAGAGACGAAGCCACTTCGGTGGTGAAGAGATATGTGCATCCTCTGGATTTGCTTTGGCTCAAGACTATAATTTCAGATAACTGAAATGCAAGTAAAAGAAAAGGAAAAAGGAAAAAGAAAAGAAAAGGAAAACGAAAGGAAAAATTGGAATGTATGATGTTTTATGATTATTGATGCATGATGAACTGCCTGACTTAGTTGCATGGTTGTCATTTATTGCTTACTGGGCCGCAAAGCTCATTATTGTAAATGTTGACAGGATTCATGATAAAGGCAAGGTGTTGCCATCTGTCAATGCCTTTAAAGTTGAAGATGTAATCTCATATTCCTTTTGTTACATTTGATTTTTGTATAACTGGATGTGCCAGATATATATTCTTTTGCCGAGAAAAATGTTTTGTGTAGCATTTTGTTTTTATTGATTATAAAGAGGTGTTAATGAATAGGAGCTGCCACGTGCCCTAGTGGAATGTACATGATGTGGGCCCCACTAAGCCTGTGAAAACTGGGGTCGTGACAAATATCCTTCTCTACCAAGGAATAAGAACCCTTATGGACTGGCTACCGCTATTGGACTTCATTCCTTAACCTTATGGTCATCCACATATTGTTAGGGCGGATGCTCTCATGATCCCTCACTACTCTAGGCCGCTCCTTGGATGTCCATGAGCCCGAACCCTAAATATACAACCCTACCAATGCATGATCAACAATGGACCACTAAATCTCTGCATGTATTGGTTAACGTTGTAGGATGAAACAGAGTCACGTCACTATTATCACGGGTCATTCGGCTTCAATTCCCATTACCAAAAGGGTAGTAGCATGTATGGGTACCTAGCCATACAATATAGACTCCCTAGGTATGTCATCCAACAATCATGATAGTGCTGGGGACATCAGTAGACAGTGTCCCATACTAACCAGTATGGATATCCATTCCATCAAAATCACAACACATCACCAACCATGCTTAAACAACCATTCATTCTATATCACAAAGTAACAAAATACATATAAACATCATTTACAACATATATTTGACTACTAATTAATCATAGAATGATACAACTACATCAAGTTATAAGAGCAATGATATATATAAGAAATCAAACAGTTCATCATAGAGCATATCATCGCATATATATAAAAGTGTGATCATTACTTGTAATATGTAAAAAGTTTACTAAAAATGCAAGTAGACCTCACCCACAACAGTTCCTTATACCTCAGAGATCACCTAAATATAGAATATAAAGTTACATTAAGTACATGAGTCAAATTAGGGCAATAATCAACTTCAGAGAGCTACTATGATCGAGCGGGTCGCTTGGGGCGGTTGGTTGGTCAAGTGACTGCCATAAGCAACCGCCCCTATTCCAGACTACTTCTAAGTCCAAAATTCTGACTTTTGATCTCCCAATTTGAATCCGATTATGGGATGATCTAAATCCGAAATTTGTCCTTAAGGAGCCTACAATACAAGCATGAAATAAAACCCTAGAATTTTAATGATTCAATATTCATATCATCTCCTTCAATCAATCTCGTCATTTATTCGAATGCAAGGATCCATTTTCGGACATGTTCTAATCAAGATCACTGATGGGGAAAAGAACCAATACAATTAACTCAATACCAATCCACTAAAGAGGATGGATCCACACCATTCAAAGAGATGAGGAAAGAATATAGAGAGTGTGGAATCACTTACTTCCACTTAATTCGCAAAACGGACAAAGAATTGGATCTTCTTTGCAAACCACACTTCTCTCACCTTCCAACACGTGCTCTTTACCTCCTAACCATCCTCAGCCATAATTTCGAATACAATAATGAGTATAAAGGTTGAGATTGGCTATATAGAGAAGACTGGGGCAAATTAGGGTTCAAAATCCCGCAAGCAAACCTGGCCCCTAGTATTTTTAGTTTTGGGGTGTTTTGCTCAAGGGGTTGATCCCCAACTCAAACTTAACCCTATACAACATGTGGGGGTGATCTTACCTCAATTCCGGACATCTTCAAATACATCATGATTCCGACTGATGATCCACTTTCCTAGTCCGTCAAGGTTTCTACGGGTTTTTCTTCGGATTCCTAGCAAGGCAGGTTCTTCATCGCACAGAATCCAGATCCATGGACTTAGGGTATTGATCATAGACTTCAATCTAGATACTCCACAACTTATTCAGGCTATACCTTTGGATACTCGTAGGGGTGTCAAAACCTAACCCGAACCGTTAAAACCGGACCGAACCGCCCGCTATGCCCGCGGCCACCGGCATGGGTTAGCCGCAATGGTTCGGTCTGGCCGGCCCGTGCGTGGCCCGCTGCTTTGGCCCGACCCCCAACCAATCCGCCCGTTAAACCCGCTATAGAATATAACTTCAATTTAATGTAAAAGACAAGAAAACCCCAAATATCCATTTGTTTTCCTTAATTGTTTTGCTTTGGAATATGCAAACAACAAGCTTGTCAAAGCTTTCGCCATTTGGAAGATGGGCTTAGTAAATATTTAGCAAGTGTATTATCATTTGAAAATCTTTTATGTTTTATTTTGATCCATTTTTACAAGTGTCAAGAAGGGGAGGAAAATAGCGAGACAACCCATTAAAATTCATCAAAATGCTAGCTTTCTTTTGTATAGTAGTTCTATAAGTTTTATTTCTTTGTAAAAAAAAGGTTTTTGATTTTAAATACCCAACACAAAAGACTTGAAGATAACTTAATATTTATATGTGTTCACATACTCTTGATAAATTTCACATATCAACAAGGTACTCAAAGCACACCGTTAGTAAACCCGAACCCAAACCGTTAGTAAACCCAATTCTAAACCGTTAGTTAGCCCGAACCCAAACCGCACCGGCTCGAAACTAGCCCGAAACCGTTATTTGCTTAATGGGCCGGGTTTGGGCTGAGTGTTTTTCAGCCCGAAACCGTTAGGCCCTGCCGGAAACCGGCCCAACCCGAACCGTTGACACCCCTAGATACTCGGACTTGCGATATGGATCATGGGTTAAAAATACAGGGGTTATTACATTTTGTCCCACGAAGCAAATTTTTTGGAGTCTTGAATGTTATTTATGTGGGTCTGATTCTATGTGATTGTGGAGAGTGGTAAGGGAGGCGAAAGCCTCCCAATGGGGAACAGAGCTTGCAGAGTGAGTGGAGTTTCCAACAAAGTGAGTGAAGGCTTAGTTTACAATACACATAGAAATTCTTCATCCAACAGCCCAGACTACCATGAGATATGGAGGGTGTTGGTATATCTCAGGTTAAAGATTTTTGTATAAATATGTAACTCCTCATCTGTAATTGATTTTCGAGATTGTTGAAATTAGTAGATTGTTTGGCATTCATGGGTTTTCTTCCCCTTGAGGTTTCCCACGTAATATCTTGTGTGTTTTGTGTTCAATCTTTTTTTTACTTTCTTTCATTGTGCGATTGTTCCTTGGATTCAATACTCAGCATTGAACTGATCCATTATTATCTTGTACAAGCTAATGCTTGCCACATATATCAAGATATGCTTATGGTACCCTATGTATTAATGATCGAAAATCGTTGAGGTATTTGTGCAAATAGGCATAATTCATGAAATCCAAGAAACTATCAAAATGAAAGAATTGACAATAATAACTATAAGTATAAAAAGTAAAAATAAAAAATCCTATTTTTGTAGTTCTTATGATGCACTAGGAGCTTATCGACATAAAAAATTAATTTAAACAGTCATTTGTGGCTTTGATGGCGGTTAGATCAACACGTTTTCTTCTATGATGACCGATATAAACATCAACAACTTCAAATTGGATCGATTCTCCTCGACAAATAAGTGCTTGGGCGAAGAAAATCCTACCTAAATGGAGAAATAGTTGGAGAGGTGACAAAACCCTATATTTTTCTGTGTTCTTCAATCCTATTGCCAATTTTGTCCGCTGCTTCTGTGGTTGTAAATTTGCCCCTAGTGCCAGTACCTTGTGGATCAAGAACTGTGCCTAGTGATGAGCTGTGTCGTCTTGTCTTCTTCTCTAGCCTTGAGTAAACGTAAGGTCTTCTCAAGAGACTCATCTCTTACCCAGTGGAAGAGAGGAAGAAGTTAGGCATGGAGAGAAGGTGAGATTTGAGAGTTGGTAAGGGAGACCTAAGACCTTGACGTCTAATGGAGTGAAGTGATATGTACGTCTAAGCAAAACAACCCAGAATGTTAAGGTGATTGAAGGAGTTGTTGGGATCTGAATAGTGAGGGCTGCATGACCTTAAGTTTGGTAGGAAATAATGATGGAGAAAATAAGCATTTGATCATTATTTTGACTATGTAGATTCCAATTGGATTTTAGTGGGATTCGCCATTTTTCTTATAATCACAATGACTCGAAGCCCAGTGGCCCAATGAATGAGAAGGGGGTTGCGAAAGGTGTGGAGAGACGCAGACTCAAATATATGATTTCCTCAATTTACAAGATCCACATCGTGTGTAATTCACTTTTTTTTTTAGAATTAGTAGTCTATAATTCACTTTCCTACAATTCCCAGTAATAATAGACTGCTAGGATTGTGACACCATGCATTTTAGTATCCTATGGAAACAATTAAAATCTATTCAAGAGAAATTTTAGGAGTAATACAAGCGATGGGAAAAAAGGAGACCAATTTGAGAAAAACTTAAGGAATTCTCTAGAGATAGTTTCTAATTGGGCTTTAATTATGACCATTAGATAATAAAACGCTAGATGTCACAATCCTAGTAGTGTATTGCAGGTAATTGCAAGGAAGTGAATTACAGAAGATGTGATAGGTCATCTTTGCTTTTAGGAGGCTTTCACTTTGTTAATTTTTAGAGACAAGACCAACACCTAATTGTGTGGTGAAAAGGATGTGTGTTAGTTTAAAATTATACATAATTGGTAAAAAAAAAATATAGAAAATATGAGAGTAAAGTTAACATTCCCTTTTGAGATATTTTTAGTGCTATACCTTAAAACAGCAAAAGAAGGTCTTAAGAAAGTGATTTCATGTAGTATATGTTTTAATTTTCAACCATCGACCGCAAGATGTGCGGATGTGTACGGTAAAAGCATCAATCAAGTTCTACTTAGAAGCCGTATAGCCTAAGGCTATAGCATCAATAGGAAATAGAGAGGAATATTTTTTCAATCAATCCCCTCATGCTATCAGACTACTACGAAAAGAGCGAAGGAAAAAGGGTTAAAGATAGAAGAAATTTGGACAAATAACACCCAGTTAGTAGACCTACTACCTTGGCCTTCAAGACAAAAATAAACTCTCGGGGAATTACCAATGTTATTGGAATTAGCGATGATAACAATACTGATTAAATTTATTATATTCCCAAACCCAATGCTCCAGACTTATTTTGAGGAGTATGCAAATATGGCAGAAACCTTTTGGATAACTGTAACAGAACGGTTTGTAGTATTTGTAACTACTTTCAATTTTATGTTTAATTTAAGACTTCTTTTTATCAAAAAAAAATTTCCCTCATTCTACAAAATCATAAAGATATTTTTTATTTATTTAGTGCGCGTTTGGCAACAGGGTTTTCTTTTTGAAGTGGCTTTCTTTTTGAGAATCATTTTCTAACATTTTATCAAAGAACGTGGGTATAAGCACAATTTTGAGCATTTGGTAAAATTTGTGCCAAAAAGCGTTTGATTTTTTTTTATTTTTCATTTTTCTTTTGAAGGCAGGAAGAAATTAAAAGTTGTGTTTAATGAAATTCGGTTCAAGTGTTCATCTATGTGTAATTTTGAGGCAAGTTTTTTGTTTTTAAAAACAACGAAACAAGTCAAAGTTGCTTTGTAAAAAGCTTTCTCAAATACAAAAATTGAACCTCTTTGTTTTTTGAAAAGAAAGAACAATCATTTTACCAAATGCTTTTAGTGTTTTTGGCATTTCGGAGAACAAAATAATACTTAAAACTCTTTCTTACCCTGTTACCAAACGCCCCATTAGAATTTGGTTTTTTTATTATTTATTCTTTCTATTTTCTTGGGCTTAATTTCCTTTCTTTTCACTTTCTTCACTTCAATGCAACTGTGATGTATTGGATCTACCAGTCAAGGTCAAGCAGGTAGGGTAGCTGAAGTTTCCAACCTAAGTCAAGCAGTGGGTTTCACTGGGGCCACTAGCCAAACAGCCAATAGAGGGGTGAGCCGTGAGCCCCACCTTAAGGATGGGATCCAAATCTCACTTAGAATTTCCACCCAGGGATGTTGGGGATTTTGTCATTTTCTTTCCTCCACAAGACCATTGATACAAAGTCTGGTTCTCATATTTCCCAGAGTAGAGTAAAGAATAGCATTATTCTTAAAACATAACCTGGAATCAAATCTTTATTATCTAAATGATTCTAAAACATGTCATTGGAAAGTGATTCAGTAATTAAATTTTCATAAATCCATTTTTGTTCTTGCATTCTAGGTAACCCCTTTGAAGTATCAGGAAGAGTGACTTTAGAAGGTAGAGAATCCTTACTTTTTAGTATATGTCATAATTAAATGAGTTTTTCTAAATTTAACGTGAACTTAAAATTAATTTTGAAATGTGTAAAAAACCAGAGATCCGAATCTAAGACTTCTTTAGACTTACTATCTCAAAAAAAGACCTAGCCCTGCACAACTATGTATAGATTCACTACTTGGTAATCGGTATATTGAGAGACTATCATCAGGTTTCTTTTATGTACTTATATAGTATGATAAGTAGTACTATATATAATTTTTTTCTTTGAAAGAGGAAAATAGTGCCATATTATATTGTATTTGAAAAAGAAATATATTCTAATGGTGAGATTTTTTAAAAAACTTCTAGAATAGATACATGACAAATGGAAAAAGCTGTCAAATTGTAAACCCAGCTATAGAATTGTCATGGAAACTTCAATTTTAAATCAGTCAATCCATCCATGTTAGTTCTATTTGAAAGATCAGACATGCCAACCATATTGTGTTAAGAACTGTTTCATGATTTCCTCACAGCTTCAACTACCCAAAACTCAGAGGAAGAGAAAAACTTGAATCCTTATAATTGTGATTCTATTTAATTGAACAAAGACAAAAGACAAAATTCTAGTTTAACTACAACAACAACAACAACCCTGTTGCTTCTGGGAATATTCAAATATGATCACCTCAGTTTGATGCTCAGGGGAAGGAAAAAGGACCCATAAAAAATGAAGAAGAAGAAGGAAACTCAAACTCAATTGCAGAGAGGAGCATGGGAAAGACTAACCATGGCTTCTCCCCCACGAAGCAAACGATTCATAGCCTTTAATTGAGCCATTATGTTCTTGTACAAGCTAATCCTTGCTGCAGATATATTGAGAAGCACAGTTTTTCTTATTGTCTTCAGTCTCTTCCCAGTCTTCACAGTCAATTTACTTATCTTCACCCTCAGAATCCATGGCCGTCTCCTTCGCGATTGTGACTCTGCAACTTCTTCCATGACCTTGTAGATCAAAAACTGTGCTCGCCGATGAGCTATATCTTCTGGGTCTTCCTTCTCCACCTTTGAGTAAGCATAAGATCTTCTCATCAGACTCATCTCTTACCCAATGACAGAGAAGAAGAAAATTCTGGGTTGGTAGAGAGAGACCTGAAAGTTTGAAGTAATGCCTAGATGGGGTGGATTTGATTTGTATTTATACTTAAAAAAATAACCCAAAAGTTGGGACTGAAGGAGTTGTTGGTTCTTGGTAATGGTGAAATGAACAGGATTTCAGGTTTGGTAGGAAATAATGGAGGAGAGAAGGGGCATTTGGCATGTAATTAAGCAGGAAAAATGCCCCTTAGACGGCATGATTATTAAACATAAGAGCAATCCCTACTTTAATGGAGGAGATTATGAAAAAGAGGATATTAATTAATCATCTGGCCTGCATAGAGAGTGCTGCTTTGTCTCTTGTGCTTCCCAGTTGTGGATTTTTTTAAGTGTCAGTGAAAGCCACTTATCAATTTGGTGCTGGGGATTTATGCGCTGCTCACATGTATTAGCATCTCTAGCTTGTACCCAAATGGCATAGAAAACCTGGATCATCTATCTATACATCTTAAGTATAGCATGTTGGCCACATGTTCATGCATCATATTGACATTAGATTTCATCTGGGTTTTAATGGGATTGGTCAAATCAAGCCATGTAACTTGATTCAGTTCATACCTTAACAGAGGTTGGGATTAGTTTATTTGATTTCAATTTCTCAAATTGAGTTTTCTTGTATGAATTGACAAAGATCGATGTCTCATAGTATGAGATCAACGGTACAATATTTCTTAAAGCCAAAGGTGAAACATCGTATTATATATATAATAATTATCGTCCACTCTTATGTAAAACTACAGGTTCTAAAAAAGAATATTTCATTGTTGGATCATGACCAGATAATTTCCTAAGGTTCTGGGTTAGATCTCGAATTAATGTTGCCTTAAATGGAAGCATTAGAGAGATATATTAAGGTCACCTATTCTCAAACCTACACGTAAGAAGAATGTTTACGTATCTGTTTTTCTTTCACTGCAATAGATATCGCTTTATGAATTTTTAATAATAATACATAGGTGTATATCATGCTACTAAAATATACATGCAAACAAGAAGTACATTGTCAAAGTAGATAGAAAAAAAGTATGAGAGTGAGAACCAAATCATGCCATCTTTTTCTTGAGATATTCTAACTTTTTTTAATGAAAAATAATTACAAATTTTCTTTTCGTTTTTTGAAAGAAGCAAGTGTAAAGAGCAATTTCTTGGGAATTTTTTTTGCATAGCTTCTTGCAAGTCTCGTGAAGCATGTGTAAGTTTTGAACATTCAACAATCAACAGCAATAAAATGAAACCATTAGTCAAGATTGAAGGCTTAACATACCTTAATTATATGTTTGTGATGGTGTGTAGGATCCAAACCATAATGGAGAATCCATCAGTGGAGGATAAAATAGTGTGTGAAGAAGTTTTTTGTTTTCTTTGGGGGGGGGCTGAAGTAGCCATAATTGAGTACGCGCTTGTACGGCAGTGGTGGTAGTTGGCCACATGATCTAAAAACTCTTTTATCTTATTGATTTCTTGTGTGCTGTAGAAGAAGAACCCAACAAAAAGACACCACATTTGTGGGGCTGCAAGCTACAATCTGTCTCTTGTCAATATTCTTAAAAATGAATCTCAATCAGTGTGGAAAATTTTTCATATCCTCGATGATATTGAGTGACAACAATGGTCTAATGCATATCTTTAGTTTTGCCATATTTATTGTGAAGGAAACTTTTTAGCAGACTTTATAGTCAAACAATCTACCCTTTAACATAAATCATTCATTTCTCTAATTCCCCCACCTTGTATTAAATGATCTTTACTTTTAGATACTTTAAGTTATAATATTTCGCGTGGTTTCTCTCTTAATATTATTTTGTTAAAAAAATAAAATAAAAAAAGTTAGGAAGTAAGGTTTATAGTCAAAAGTGGCAATTTAGAGACATGTTACTACTTATTGACAGATCCAGTGGAATATATGCCTCAAAATGTGGGACCTAAGTCTTTAGGTATGAAATTTAAGGTTGAACTTGTTTCTTTGAAGTCCAGGCTTGAGTGAATGAATCTCATGACTGGGTTGTTTTTACAGAGTCCATATCCTCTCTCCGGACGCTTGTCGACCACTATATATATAGGGCCACAGAGTATTGGAGATGGGTCCCACTTTCTTAAATTATTTTTTACTTGTGGATCCTATAAATTTGTGGTTATCAAGTAGTCAGGAGAGCATAGAGTGATCTCCGTCAAGGGAGATGATCTACACTCGTCATTTTTACAAGCATTGTTTAACCCCAAACCCTATCATGCAAGTAGGGTTCTTCTAAGCCTATCTCACCTTGATTTACCTTGATAGCATCGGGTAAGATTGGTTAGCTTTGGTTTACCTTGACCCATCCTTGATTCTTAATCCATTGAAACAAACCAACAAGTACAAGTTAGTGGCCCTTCGAAAATTTGAACCATGAACCTTTTACTTGTGAAGTGATACTCTAGACCAACTAAGCTAATCCGCCTTTCCAATTATTAATTGGATACTTGGATAAATAATTATTCCAACTCATTTTATATATAATTGAGCAAATTGCACTGGCACCCTAAAATAGAGGCCTTAAAGCACTGACACCCCCACTTTATGTTTAAAAAGCATAGAAACCCCAAAATTGGATTTTTATTTGATATATTTGTCCAATTTGTTACTGAAAAACTGAAAACCTTTCAGACATTGTTTATCATAGGAATCTTTTTGAAAATAAACAGTGATTTAACTGTTTTCAATGATAAATTTGACAAATATTTTCAATAAAAATTTAATTTATGGTCTTTGTGCTTTTTAAACATAAAGTGGGGTGTTAGTGCTTTAAGATTTTCATTTTGGGGTGCCAGTGCAATTTGCTCTATATAATTTTAATATAATTAAATTAACACAGAGTTAGGAATGCTTGGCCAGGTTGACCCAGATCTTACTTAGAGCTAGTTATTTTGTAACCCAAACTCGTCTTTTGGATTTAAAAGATTGGGTCAAGCTTCTGTCAGGCTCAAGCCGGGTTTAGGCTGATTCAGGCCAATAGGGTTTTTATTTATATCCTACTTCCAATTGGAAGGAATTAAGTACACAATTCATTGATGCTTTTATTTATATTATTTACATTTATAAAAAAAGTATAATCATTTCTACACAGTTTGGAAATATTATTTTCATACAATTCCAAAACCATATCATAATAATATGGAAACAGTTGGATGAAAGTAAATCATATGATGTATGATATGATTTCAATATTCGATAAACATTTTATGTGGCGTACCAGTTGACACCCTTATCTATATGGTAATTTTATGCTCTAAATATGGCTTTGAGTTATTTTGTATTTTTTCATACGCTTCTCCAATTGTATATTAAATTCTTTATTTAGGTTGACTCTATCAATTGAGCTGCTAACAATGTGGTAAATATTAGTTTTTGGCTTCTGCAATATTGATTAGCAAATGCTAGTGTTTGTAGCAATTTTTTTTTCTCAATATAATCTTTCTTTCACCAAAAAATGCCTCCATTTATTCTAGAGCATAGTGGATTTTGGAGTGAGCTCTGATGATACCTGTATGCTACATGACTATTAGATCAAATCTCTTCCTGTCAAAAGTCCATTGAATATATTAAGATTTTCTATAGAAAATTTAATAAGTAAATTCAAAACATTTAGTTTAATTGGCAAAAGTCAAACACCTCATAAACATTTCATTTTCCAAAGATTGAGAGAAAAAAAAATCTAGAATTATATATTTTTAATGTTCGTCAACGTGCATGCCTTGATCAAAATTGACTTAGATTTATCATATGGATGGAATCACATTGAATCGTAAATTTTAAAATTTGTCAAGCAAGTTCGAAGTATTTTTGACATTCGAAGAAAAGAATCTTTGCAAGCTTGAGGTATGATTCAAGCATAAGGGGTTGTGCATGCTACCATATGTATCTGTCAATATATGATATTATATTGAATTGTAGCAAATGAAAGTATCTTACTAACTCATTGGAATTTTGAAAAGAAGTATAATGGTCATACTATTCATTATATTCTCATTTTAAGTAGTAAAATGAGAAAGAACACCTTGATAAGTTTTTCAGAGGCAAGACACTTTCTAAGAGTTCTTTCTTTATATCATTGTTAAATAATAGGCTACATTCACAAAATCAATAGAAGGGTTAGTTACATCCCTAATTGGTCTAACATTGTGGAACAAAAAGAAAAGCAATTCACAAAGTAATCCATTACAAGGAAAAAGGAGATTAGTTCTAAGATTGTTTTAATCTGTTCATCTAAAATTGATTAAAAGTCACATTTAACAATAGTTATGGAATCTTAACCTTTTGATAGGGGTGTGGGTTATAAACAATGAGAAATGTTCATGTTATATTAGGGGTGAAAGTTATTGCATCTTGTTAAAAAAAAGGAACACAAGTCCATTGGAGAAAGTGAGCTTTTATAAATATGATAAACTATATAAGATATTTTATATTCTAAAGTTTTTTATTCCGCTAATGTCATCTCTTATAAGGGAGGTTAATGTCATTATGTCAACAAGAGACTATTAACCAAAAATGGACCTTCTGAGGAGGTTGCATGAAACCTGCTAGGTAGTTCGCACAAGTATTTAACTTGCAAACTTGGTGCACAGAACGACAGTTTACAAACATCCCTTGAACTCCCTAACCTCACCAATCAAGTTGGAAATCTTCCAAGGCATATCATACTGACCCAAAATAGACTAAATTGCAACCATGAAGCCAAACCTTATCATAACCTATGAAAGCCTCAATAGCAAGGCCTTTTCCATGCCCTGTTTGATTGCAAGGATTTTCATTCGAAGTATATTATCGTTAAGAATACCTTTGGCAAGAATGAAAATCATCTTATTATGATATCATTAAGAATCCCGCCGGTAAGAATGAAAATCATCTTATTACGATGATCCCTATCAGTGGTGTTATACCTACTGAGCTTATGTTGGATTGAGCCATCATAATTAATGGCCATCGGCCCCCTCCATTGGCCAACTACACCTTAATTCTAATGCCTACTGCCATTGAAATTGCATGAGGATAATCCACTTTAATCATTTTCTAAAAATAATTTAATTAGCCAATTGTCTAGCAACTGAGAGTCGTTTTAGGGTCAATTTGCCCACAAAATTTTGGCTCAGCCTCAATCAAATTGGCGGTGTTGGATAAGAGGAATTTTCTACTCTTGCTAGAGTTTAGAGTCTAAATTAGAAACATTTTCTTAAAAAAAAATTAGTATCTCATTTTCTCTTGTCTTTTGTATGGAAATTTTTTTGAAAATCTTTAGTTTGGTACAATTACAAGTATTTTTGTGAACCACCAAGTAATTATATAAAAAAGGAGATGTAGAAATTTTAGTTTGTAAATTTTTTAACCATAAGCCAGATTTTCAAGATCAAAGTTAGTCACAATTGTTTTAATATATGTAACATGATTTCCATGTATCTTCTGTGATCACTTTCTTTGTAAAAAAATTTATTTTCTTTATTGGATTCTCATAGCATTATTTCACCGCTTGGGAAAGTCTATTTAATAGAAAATATTGATGCAACTTAACACTTGAATAATCTTTGGGGTCAATTTGGCTAAAAAACTATATATGTGTTTGGTATGCTAGGATGGAATCTAGAAGGTAAATGTTTTTTTATTTTGACAAAGAGAAAATGTCGTTTGAATTCTCTAATACTGTGTTTCAAGATGCACTTTTATCCATCTCATGTTTTCATTTTGATGCATTATTTTTTTAGTTTATGAAATAACAATGACTTGGAGGAATAAATATCTTTTGACCTTCCTCCCTAATCTTCCTTAGTTTGCAATTAAACAATAATCTTCTAATTTTTGTAGAGAAATATGTACTTCTTAGTCCTCCACCCTTTTGTTCCTCCCTCACTACACATGCACAAAGTATCAATTCTGAAAGTTTGTAATTAGTCATTCTTTCATTATCTATGTTTGAAAATGGGAATTCGACTCTCATAAGAGGATCAAATGAATGACTACAAACCAAATAATTTGAGTTCTTCACCCATGGTGGAAAGTGTTAATGACTAAAATGGTCATTCTATATCCCGAGTTTGAACCGGCGGTTGCACGATCCGACCGGGTCGCACGGTCCGAGGGCGGTCATGGTAGGACCGACCACACTAATAAGTCCATCCGAATAGCGGATGGATGGCCTCTGGGTAGACTCCTACCACCCAATAACCGGGAGGGTTGTTGGTAAAGGATTCTTCTAAAGGTTACTCTCCTATAATAATTCTTCGGGGTTATCCGAATATAACTCCTCACCTCACTATATAGCCTCCCGTAAACCTGAGGTGGTTCTTTTCGTGTGTCATTACTTGTTCTCTATTAGTAGTTGAGTCTTTTTGGTCCTGTTCGTCGGGCGCCCGCCCCCGGTCGCTCGTTTTGCGGGTTCGTGCGGGGCGGCGGTCCGTTCGGAAAAATCTCTTCATCTACTACTTTAATGGTTGAGTGAGACTTTTGGAGCAATACCATGAATATATACTTTGAACCTTCACATATTAGAAGGAATTTGTGTGAGATATCATAACAGTGTAGAACTTTATCATAATAGATTTAAGCTCTCGCTTTTGTGATTTTTGTTTGTGAACTTTAAAGAAAAGAAATGACGGGCTATTGAATGTTATAATTTATCAATTCACCACTTTATTATGTGAATAAGGTATAATTTCTTTTAAAATTATGTATGGCCATTATTTATTTTTTATTTTTGGGATAAACTAAACTTCATTCCAAATTGAAGAGAAAATGGGCATTATAAAGTTCTAGTATCCATGGGTTCGAAGTCAACCAACTTATCTTACTCAACAAGGATAGAGCTAATCAAGATAGGAATATCTGTAATTTTTCCTTGTTGAAAAAGAAAACTGTAAGAAACAAAGGTTGACCATTATAAAAGGTTAATTTTATTAATATTTCTTCAGTATCAAATAGCACTAATTGCCTCAAAATTGTCATTTCATTGTCTTCCTCCTTTTGCTATGACATGGTGGTTACAATAAAACAAGTATGACATAGCTTTTTGTTTTCCTTACTTTTCTTCCGGTGAATGTTGTACCTTCATCTTATATGTACTCGAAAAGTACAAATGTCATATGCATTTTTTTAATAAATTAAGTACTAATATATCACTTTCAACTCTATTTAAAAATTTTGAAGAAAAGAAAAAACACAACTTAAACAAGATTTGAAGTTTTAAATAGCATTTATAAAATGTTATTTAGAGAGCCTCACTAAAAAAATCCGGCCAAATTTGTCTCCCTCTGTTTGGGTGAAATGTCAGTTCTTTCATTTTGATAACATAATTGATCCTGATTCTCATTGTCTACTTATTTATTATTTCTTTCTTTGTTTTGGTGAAACATCATGTCTTTTGTGGTTACGAAGGTTCCAAAATTAAGGACTTGAACCCTGTGCTTTTTTTTTTTAATTTTTATTAATGAATAAAATAAACTAAGTGAAAGCAATAGGGTACATAGTATTAAGCTCTCACTGGTACATACCAATAGAGCCCAATTAAGGTCAAATTGAGAAAGATCTAACCTATGACTAGAATATAGATTAGTAATTATTGGACATTGGACAAGCTTCAATCGAAAGTCTAAGTGATAAATAGGCCATATTAGACTGAATAGAATCACTAATCTCAAAGTGGAATCAGATGTATATTTATATAATGATAAACAGATACACCATATAGAAAAATCTATGTGACTACATACAAGAGTAACAGTCTATGGTCTTAGCCCCTAATACCCTCCATCAAAGTCAAGGGTCTTGCAAGAACCTTGATTTTGGACCGAAGAGCTTTGAAGCTAGTAGGAAAGAGACCCTTAGTAAGTATGCCAGCCAACTGATCATCAGTAGAGATATATTGAACAACAAGATCCTTCTTAGTCACTTTGTCACGGATGAAGTGCAAGTCAACCTCGATATGCTTCGTTCGAGCATGAAAAACGAGATTGGTGGAGAGATAGGTAGCACCAATGTTGTCGCACCATAATCAAGACAAAGTAGACTGAGGAATCTACAACTCTGAGAGTAAGGACTGAATCCAAGTCAATTCGATAGTAGCTAGTACAAAAGCTCTATATTCACTCTTCGTGCCAGAGTGTACAATAGTAGTCTACTTGCGAGACTACCAACAGATGAGGTTTGAACAAAAAAAGATAAGGTATCCTCCTTGGGATTTTTTTTGTCATTTGGGCACCCTACCCAATATGCATCAAAGTAGGCATCCAGAATAGTAGAAGTAGAGGGAGAAAGGTGAAGCCCAAAAAGAATAATTGCCTTCGAATAACAAATAAGATGTTTCAACAACATCCAATGAGCATTTGTGAGAGCCGCAATAAATTGACAAAGCTTGTTGACGGAGTACGATAGATCAGGACTAGTTAGAGTGATAAATTGTAGACCACCAACAAGACTTTGATATAATGTGGGATCCTTCAAAAGCTTCCCATGAGATGATAAATGATGTGAAAGCACAATAGGAGTGGGGATTAGTTTTGCATCAAGTAAACTAGCCTGCTCAAGCAAACCATAAACGTATTTCTGTTGAAAAAGTATGATGCCAAGTTCAAAAGGGATCAATTCGATGCCCAAAAAATACCGTACAAGGCCAAGATCCTTTAAGGCAAATTCAGATGCAAGTGTGGCTAGCAAGTCCTCAATAGCAGAAGAGGATGACCCAGTGATGAGAATGTCATCGACGTAAACAAGTACATAAAGAGGCGATGTATCATGATGACGAATAAGTAAGGAGGAATTAGTCTTGGAACCTTCAAAACCAAGTCGAAGAAAAAACATACTAAGTTGTTGAAACCATGCTCTTGAGGCTTACTTAAGGCCATAAAGAGAGCGTTGAAGTTTGCAGACATAAGAGGGAAAATGAGAGTCAATATAGCCAGGAGGTTGTTGCATATAAATGTTCTTAGAAAGTGTACCATGCAAAAAGACATTGTTGGCATCAAGTTGACAAACTTGCCATTTGGAAGAGGCTACCAAGGCCAAAATAAGACATATAGTAGTAGGTTTAACTACTGGGCTAAAAGATTAATCATAATCTAGGCCATATTCTTGAGTATACCCTTTTGCTACTAAGCGAGCTTTACAACGCTCGATGGATCCATCAAACTTGCGTTTGATTCTAAAAACCATATACATCCAATCACATGGCGATCAAATGGTGGTGGAGTAGGGATCCAAGTATTATTGTCTATCAAGGCATTAAATTTGGTGTCCATAGCTAGACGCCTAACGGCAAATTTAGATGCTTGACTAAAACAGGTGGGCTCAACATCACTAGACCCAACAATAACAGGAGCAAGAGGCAAAGGGTGACGAGTAGCAAAATAGCTCTTTGGGATTTTAGGGACATGGGTCCCATCTTGAGAACAAGTTACCATAGAGTGAACTTGGGTAGGGGGTTGCACCACAACTAAATCCATAGTTATTGAAGACAGATCCTTAACAAGTGGGTCAAGAGACTCAACATGAGTAGGTGAATGTATTGTCTCATCTTGAAGTAAAGTGGTAGAATTAAAAACATAATTTAAAGTCTAGTCCTTTATAGTCTCCTTAGTATTTATTAAAAATCTAGCAAAATCCAACCCATTAGAAGGGTTATGAACAACAGAAATCCCACAATTATTATGATGAGAAGTAAAAGGCCCATGCTCCATTGAAGAAGGCACATCACACTCCAGCACATAGACATCCTCATGAATTGGACCAGCATGAACAAGAGAACCTGAAGGAAAATTTGCACCAAAAACTTGAAGCTCATTAGTAGAAAAACCAACCATGGGATCCTTAGGTGAAACAACTACATTTGTAGGCAGCCCATTAGAAAAAGTAGGCAATCCATCAGAAATAATATGCAGCCCATTAGAGCAATTAATATCCAAATCATTAGTAGCAGTACATGGAGAAGGCGGAACCAGATCCTTAAAACACTAATCTTGACCATGATTGTGTAAACCAATAGGAGAACCACCATGCCCATCAATGCACATTGTGCAAATCGGTAGATAAAGAAGGTCCAATAACATAAGGGGTGTAGAGGAGGGAACCATGCTGGGACCAACAACAATATTTGGGCAAGATTTAAAAGGAAAACTAGACTCATCAAATACTACATGTCTAGATATAACAATCCTCCCAGTGGATAATTTAAACATTGGTAACCATAATGTTTTGGGCTATATCTAATGAAGACACAGGCTATGGATCTAAAATATAATTTGTGATTGTTGTAAGGTCAAAACATGGGGTAACAAGTGCAGCAAAAGCACGAAGAAAATCGTAATTTGGGGGGGGGGGGACATGAAGCCTATTTATAAGAAAAACAACTAATGTAAAAGCCTCCCCCCATAACTGAAGTAGAAGTTCAGAGTGAGCCAACATAGATAATCCCATATCCACAATGTGGCTATGCTTTCTTTCCACCTTACCATTTTGCTCTGAGGTATAAGGACAAGACAACCTAGTTAATGCCACATTGCTGAAGAAACTTGGAGAAACCTTGAAACTCACTCCCCCCTAGTCAAATTGGAAGTTCTTAATTGAAGTAGAAAATTGGTTTTCAACAAGATCTTTAAACATCTGAAAAATATACAAAGCATTTGATTTATGAGCTTTAGTGTAGATCCAGGTGAACCGAATGAAGTCATCAACAAAAGACACATAGAACCTATGTCCATCATTAGAGATGGCTCGAATTAGTCTAAAAATATAAGTTGCAGTGGGGCAGTAGTGTGGAGATCACAAGAATTAGATGGTAGTTTGTGTGATTTGCCTAACAGACATGAAACACCTATAGAAGAGATCGAGCACCCACAAATTGCAAACCAAAATTACTAATAACTCTACTCACAATGGAGGTGTTGGCATGATCGAGCCTGGCATGCCACACATCTAGTGAAGCTCGAATAGCAAAAAAAGCCACCACAATACCAGTATATTGCCACACCAAAGGAAGTGTGTAAGCCCCATGTTTAACATGCCCAATGTGGATGACACGACCCAAGAACTGATACTTTATGTGAAAACAATCAGCATGAAACTCAAATAACACATGATTATCAGAAGCAAACTTGTGGATAGAGAGAAGATTGTGAGAAGCCGATGGAACATGAAGCATATCAGTAAGATTGAATGTATTGTCACCAACACAAACAAAAGAATTACCAATATGAAGAATAAAGATACCAGACCATTGCTAATGCAAACAGTATTAGCACCAAGAAACTTCGTTGGAGTACCGAGCACCCAAATTTGATGTGACATGATGAGAGGCTCCAGATTCTAGAAGCCAATTTGTAACACTAGGAAATATCAATAAGATGAGCTTGAGCAACATAAGCCTGAGGAGCAGACATCCATTCAAGACATTTGTAGTAGATCAAGGATAAACACCAAAAGAAGTGGAGGTAAAGGAGTTTCTTGGATAACAGAAGTTTGCCTGATGTCTTGGCCGATCACAGAGTTGACAAAAAAAATTGAGAACCAGATCTTCCACCATATCGCTCTCCCTGAATGTGACCACAACCTCCATTTCTATCATAAAAAAAAAAAGAAAGAAGGGGGAACCATAGGATTGCCTTGAAGCAACCAAAGGATTTCTTGTAGATCTTGAATTAGTGACAGTTGAAGACAAAAATTAAAGGCCAATTGTGTCGAAAAATTCGTCACATCCTGAAGTGTTGAAACTATATGCATCTCTTCACAATAGAGCAATCCTTGTAGATTAGCAATTTTAATAGGAGAATCATGAGTTGTGACAAAGGTCACAAAAGCCTAGTAATCGGATCTTAGGCCACATAGAGTGAACAATACTAAATTAGGATTAGAGAGGGGCTAAGAAGCTAGGCAAGATCATCAGCTAATTTTTTGATCTTCACATAGGCAGGCATCAAATCAAATCCCTTTCAAATGGAATGAAGTTGCATGCGTAATTGTACAACTCTTGCCTGAGAAGCAAAGACATATGTAGAGGATAGAACATTCCAGACCTTTGCAGATGTCCGAAGACCAATTGCTTGTGAATGAACCGAATCGGTTAAGGAAGAGAGCAACCGATTGAGTATGACCTGATCTTGGTGTTGCCAAGTGATACATGTAGGATTAGCCATCGAAGAAGGAGAAGATGAATCTAAAAATAGCACAGGGCTAGGATTTGTGCCATCAACCAATCCCATAAGTCTAGAACTTCATAATAGAGGGAGAAATTGTGCTCTCCAAATCAAATAGTAGTCACTTGATAACTTCATATTCAAAAAATGATGAACGTTATAAGAAGGATGCAGAGAGGCAAAGACCACCGAAGAAATAGTAGGTGGAGTAGCGAACATAAGAGGCCCACAGGTGATGGAATCGGACCCCATAAATGAAGAATATAAAATTTTCTTCAAACAAGAAATCATAGACCTAAAAACCACAGATCTAAAATCACAAAAAGACGATTTGAACAAGAAAAATATAGATCTAACAATAGATTCAATCTTACCGTCTATTTGAGAATATAGATCTAACAATAGATTTGATCTATATGTATCGTCACAGATCTATTATCACAGAAAGACGATTTGAGAAATTTTATAAAGATTTAGCCAAGCTGTCTGTTTTGAAATTATATTAATAGTTAGTAACAACTAGGGAGGGGATAGCAGATCAAGCCATGACAAACCTGATTTCTCGCATTCCAAATGTAGTAACAAGTAAAAGCAAAAATGGAGAAAAACCATTCCATCTCACCTTCATTTGTTGAGAATCCGGAACATAGATAGGGAAAATTGGGAAAATGTCGTAGCATTAAGAAAGTCAGTATTTAAAGGACCTCTAAACCAGATTCTGGTGAAGAGGTGCCATTCATCTTCATTACCTTGATTGCATAGAAAGCAAGATTTTCTTCCATCTTGCCACTTACAAAAATTTTATATTTGGGAAGGATTCTAAGTTTCCACATGAACCTCTACCAACTCTTTTAACTTCCTACATCAAGAGTAACATTAGCCAAGAAAGAAGTAGCATTTTAAGTTTTGGAAGCACCATCATTAGAAAGTTTAGAAATCCAAGAATCATTATTGGAACTCGAAGGAATTTGAGAAATTGGGGAAGAAAAGTGCTTAGGGAGAACTTCGCATAATAAACCAGATTTTAAGAGAGAATGAGAACACTTGTTAACCTTTTTGTTTTAAGTAAGAGAGTTTTATATATACATATACCGTTTGCAAGGGTCGAACTCATAATGTATTTACTAAGAAGTATGAGTCTTTACCATTCTACTATGGGTGTCAATTTATAGCCCGAACCGTTAAAACAGAACTGCACCGGCCCGTTATAGCCCGAACCTAACCTTAATGGGTCGTAATTGGGCTGAGGGTTGTGGAGCCCGCACCAACCCAAAACAGAACTGCAACCCGTTATAATCCGTTTTGTAATTTTATTAAATAGTATTTGAATCATTATATTACCATTAGGTAGTTGATATAGACAATTAACAAAATTAAACATGAATTCAAAGATCAAATAGTCATTTTACTACTTAATATCTAAGTTCTTGATTTCTATAGAATGGATAGGTTTTTTTTAATGGAAATTGACCAATAGCAATTTTGTTTTTCATATAATTTTCGCTTTTGTTGTAGGATGCTCAATTGTTTCTCCTTGTTTTTTTTTCTTACACACCATAAACCGTTAGTCAACCCGAATCTAAACTGTTAGCCCAAACCGTTAGTTTGCCCGAACCCAAATCGTACCAAACCGAAACCGTTAGGCCCAGCCTGAAACTGTCTCAAACCGCACCGTTGACACCCCTACATTCTACCAACCCTGCATTGGCAACACTTGTTAACCTTATCCCTACTAGATCTAGAGAATAAACTCAAAGCAAGATAATTAGAGGGAAGGTTAGGTATCCAAGGATCATACCAAGAAAAATTATCTTGTCCATTTTTTATTCTTCAAAAAGAAATAGATTTAAGAGTAGGAAATATTAGAACAAATATTGTTCCAGGTGGACCAGGTCCAAGAACCCCTTGCTATAAGCATTTTATGGTAAAAAATAGAAGAGTTGGGAAAATATTTACCTTTTAAGATGCGAGTCCAAATAGAGTTTGCTTGAGAGAGCAACCTCCATCATTGCTTCAGAAGAAAAGCATGATTATGGTCTATCTGAAACTCAAGCCCCCAGAAGAGATGGAAAGACACACTTTATCCCCCTGTATGCTCGAGAGCTTAGAGCTTTTATGTGCATCGACATTCCAAATTTTACTATAAACAACATCCATGGAAGAACAATACTTTATAGGAATGACAAAACACCCGCAAAGAAAAGAAGGCAAGGCCGAAAGGACATGTATTATTTCACACACGCCTACCATCATTACTCAAAAAATTGGGTTTCCATGATGAGAGCCTAAGTAGAGAGCTTTTCAATTAAAAATTTGAAAACTTTAGTGCTCGACCTAAAATGAAAAAAATACATTCCTATAGACTACAGAGAGACATGGCAAGAATTCCTAAAATAGATTGAAGCTTCAACTTCAAAGATTTATAGGTATTAACACTAATGAAAATACCACTCTTCTCAAAATTTACCTCTTATCCAAATGACTGTGGAAAAAGGATTGAAAGCTGAACGGATAGAAAATGTCTAATCTGTCCCTTATATTTTTGTGTTTTTCCCAAAATATCCTCTTCTCCTCGTTATGCATTTGTATTAAAAAAAATTATGGATTTTAACATTCTACATGTATAAGTAAGTAACTTGGATTTTTATCTAGAAAATGGATGGTTTATTTTCTTGTGGATGCGTGACAGGTACTATTACATGGAGATTAAGTTTATAAGATAAATTTATTTTATTTTAATTTAATTATAACCCTTTGATGTGACTTGTGAATATTGATACATATTTCGAAATGGGCTTGATAAAATTCTAAAGTAACCCGGCCCAATTGTTTGCGTGACTCGTGAGTCTTGAGTTTCGTGACTCGTGAGTTGGCCACGGTTATCACCCGTCACATCTTCCATCTTCCACCATAAATGCGGGTTTTGAGGCTTTGAGGGTAAAATTAATGAAAGCTCCTCGAAAAGTCGAAATTAAAAATAAGTAAAAGACCAATAATACCCTTTTAAAGGAATGATTATCGTTTATTGTGTGAAATAGAAAGATAACAATGACAAATGGCAAAATATGAATAAACGATGGGAGATAAACAATATTTTCTACAGAATTAATAAAATTGAAAAAGCAGAGAATCCCAAATCAATTAATAAATCTAACTTCCTTCCTCTAATTCCTTATTTTCCTTTCGTTTATTTTTCCTTGGTAATAGAGTGTGTCTAAGAAAGAGAGAGAGACAGGATGTTTCTCATCACTTCGAACTGTGAAATTGAAGAAGAGTAGATCTAGGGTTTTCAGATGTTTTTATTTTGTGGTGGAAGTCCTTGAAGCCGAGCAGAGGTTAGTTCTTTGAAGCCCTACATTTTGCTAATATTTATTCTCCAGGTCCTCGCATTTTCATGTGTTTCGATGGAATAGTTAATGCAATGGTGCCAAAAATGACATTAATCGATAGCAGTTTTATTTTGAATGGACGAAACTGTATCATGCAGATGGGTTTCGCTTGCGGTAACGATACTAAAAATTATTGCTGTATTGAATCTTACCTTTCCGTTGCTTGAACTTTTCTCAATGTTTTTTTCCCAATCTACATGCATTTCAGGATCTCTGGATTTTACTTGACATTAGTTCAATGGTCATCTTGTTTATGTTTAGGAGTGTAGAGGATACAAATATGTATAATACTTTGAATGTTTTACTTTTACCGGCTTGAGAATGGTATCTCCATGGTTACACTAGGAAGAATAGTTCCTGCACATTTGGGTGGACTCCTTTTGTGTATTTATCTTGAGGAATGGGAATATGGGTGTGACTGAGATTCCAAGAGCTCAAATGCTCTGTGATTTTTCTTCTCTCCCCAATCCCCCCCCCCCCCCCCCCCCCCCAAAAAAAAAAAAAATGTCAGTACCCACTTTTACAATGAAAATAGTTTAGGTGATCACATCCTTCTACACCTGAGCAATATGCCATTGGTATTAGGATAAGTTCATCCACTCCGTTTGTCCAACTCATCCTTGATATGGGTTAAAGACATGTCCAAACTTTTCCAATGCTTGTTAGGTGATTGCCTTATGGTGAACCCAGTTGTCATTTACCATTGTTTTTTTAATAAAAGGGAGAACAATAATGTCTAGATATGTGGGAAAATGTTGTATTTTTATGAGCCTTAATAAGAACATGAGGGTAGAACAGTTGATCAAAGCTTGTCCACCAAATTTGAGTGTCAACTGAATGGCCACGCTTCATTCAGCTAGAAGGGCAATGGCGAAATGGGCTCTGGGTACGGGCATGTTGGAGTCCATTTTTCTTAACAGATATTTCTAAGGGCTATCTTTCTGTTAGGAAAATATTTAAGAGCCTCGCTTTATGCGCTTTAGAGAACCCCAACTCATATCCTTTGCACAGCTTTTTTAGAAATACATTTAGAAAGCAGCTCTCTATTAATACAAGTTCTTCTGTCTCTTTAGTGTTATTGTGTGGAATTACTTCTTATAAGTTCACTTGAGCTTCTGCCTAGAAAATCTTATAGGATGTCTACATAAGTTGTCCAGTGGAAGAATACTCAGTGGGA
This sequence comes from Hakea prostrata, assembly GCF_041222555.1. NCBI lineage: Eukaryota > Viridiplantae > Streptophyta > Magnoliopsida > Proteales > Proteaceae > Hakea > Hakea prostrata. Next base: position 36,984,566 of record NC_142609.1, read on the forward strand.
GAAGAAGTCCGGTTCAGCTCCCCATCAAGGGAGAACAATGAGCTCCCCTGATGGTTTTGAACCACATAGTTGAATTTTAGTATTATCTACAGGTGGACCCCACCCCCTACTGTGTCGTTCAAAACCATCTGGGGCATATTGTTCTTCCTTGACTGGGAGCTGATCCAGACTCCGGGAGAAGAAGATATTAAGTTTCTATTGCCACTTTTTTAACTAGTACTCAAGTTATTTTTGCTGGTTCTTAGAAAGAAGGTATATTTGGTAGGATTTTTCCATGAACGCATAGAAGAGTCGTTTGGTGTTATAGTTTTTCATATCTATTTGGACTCCATTAGTTATTTCAAAATTCAAATCTATGTATTGTCTGATTTTTATTTCCATTAATTCTGCAAAGAGAATTGGCTACTCGAACCCACCTAAGTTATTGCTGTATTGAATGACCATTAGATCTGAAACATCAACCTAAAGTTATAAACTTTCCAAAACATGCAGAAAATAAACTGTTGATAGACTGTACATCTTCTCTTAACCTTGTGTGTGAAATTGGAATTTTACTCCAAGTAAGAGGTTCACATATCCACATTCTTGTCGTTTCACATGTCGTTAATTTTCTTTACTTACCAATATTAACGCTGTTCCTCTTTATCCATGGAATGCTATCTATCAAGCCGAGTCGCTACCTTTCACCGGAAATTGTCTTCCTTCCTGCAGGTTGGTTCGGTTGTATGTGTGTTTTCTTGAGGGTTGGAGGTTATTTTTTCCTTTTTAATGAGGACAAATGACCTTTCTAATCAAAACTCTTTTCCATGTGCTGACCATTAAATGGCTTAAAACACTACAATACTACATGGATCAGAGCCAGAATGTTATACACAAAGTTTCAAGTATCAGCATTGGGTTGGCTGATCCATATCAGTACTAGTCCAGACAAACTACATTGTGATATAAACCCAGTTTTAGGGTTAGGGTTTTTGGATTTTCCCTAAAACTAAGGGCTGCCCAGAATCTTCCAGCAAAGGGAACTAACTTTATAGGCTGTTAGGGTGGGTTTTAGCACTTGGACCTTGCTTTAACAGAAATTCCAGATCTTATTTTTAATAAGGATTGAAAAATAAGGTTTAAGGGTTTTGGCTAGGTGGGAGAAGGGACTATTACTGCTGTTTTGTAATTTCAGGACTTTTCCTAATGGGTTTAAAGTGTAGGAGAGGGTCTAAGTTGAATTGGGGTTTTGGTTTTAGAAGTTGAAGATGATCTGTAGAAAATTTTGATGAAGATGAAGTGCAGGAGATTTTCAGATCCAAGGGAATAGGGTTTATTAAGGGAACTAACAGTAGAACTGGTGCCTAGATGTTGAAGGAAAGAGGTTAAGGGGTTGGGGAGTAGGGAAGAAGAAGGGGTGGGGATGCTTGTGGGTGCTAGGGGAAGTGGGGGCATGGCCTGGGGAGGGCCGTAGGGGTGAGGGGCTGGGGCTAAGAGGTGCCAATTGGGGGGGGGGGTTGGGGCAGGTCTGGGGTCTACTGCTGTGTTGCAGCAGAAAGGGGGAGGGGTTACATGGGTGCACAGAACACGGGAGGGGCAGGGGAGGGGTTACGGTTGTTGTGGGCAGTGAAGGGAATCCTTGCATGAGTAGGGAAGAGAGGGGGAAGGGTCTGGGGTATTTACTTACTTGGTGGAGGCTGCTATGGTGATTAATGGCTGCTTTTGAAGATGACTGGTTGCAGGAATTATTGATAGGTGCTGATCCGTGAACTAAATTCTTACTAACTCAACCATGGCTCCCTCAACAAGGAACCATGATCCTTAGCTCAAACTCAATTTTATTCAATAATCAAACTTAAGTTACAAAGAAAAAGTAGGCTCTTATTTATAGCCTGTTAAAAGACTCTTAAGACTAAGTGGGATTCCTTTATAGATTAGGATCTGCGTAATCTCAACCCTTGAAATAAAATCAAAACATCTAATGGTCCATAATAGTCAAATGCTAAAAATAAAAGATTGATTAACTTAAAACTCTATTGTAAGGAAGTTCATTGGTAAAAGAATTCCTTAGGATGCTTGGATACTAACTACTAATTCAACAATTAACTCAAGTTTTAAGAAGTATTAACCAAATTAGACTCTAGGATTAAATCTGAAATTAATTACAGAAATAAAATAGGGCTGAAAATGCCCAATATACTCCTCCTAGGGCGTTTGGCCAGCCTAGGGAGGTTTCTTGGAGCCATCTAGTGGGCCCTACTTAGAGTTTTGGCCAGGGGGAAGACTCGTGGCCACATCACATTGTTTATGGTATTTTCCTAGATAAATCTAATACCAGATACTGTAATTAAATCATAGATCTAATACCAGATACTGTAATTAAATCCTTGATTAAATTTTGTCCTAAATAAATTGTCTATGCGAAGTTCTTTTCATTCATTATCCTCAGATTTTTTTCCCATGTATTCTTTCATTTTCAATAACCCATTCGGAGATTCTACGTTTTTTTGTTAGTAAGTGACCTGCAATCCACAACGGATGCTGTATTCAGGGTAGTAGCTCAATATTAAAATGAGAAATGCTTCACTAAAGCCTATTGTGATTAGTGGGGCAAGTTATGTTTTTCTGTGAACACTGTTGTGAGTATAGTCTCCAACTAGTATATGGTCTTAGAAAGACTTTGAGGTAGTGGAGATTCCCACAAATTTCCATCCTTTAGGCTCTGTTTCTTTTCATGTAAAATTTTGCCTGGAGCAGTTTTTGCAAAATTATTATCTTCAAAAGTGTCAACGTGAAAATTTTTACAAATAGTGGAGCTTCCTGCAAGCTTCCATCCTTTAAGCTCTGTTTTTTTTCACACAATTTTGCCTGGAACAGTTTTTGCAAAATCGTTAACTTCAAAAGAGTCAACATGAAAAATCTTACAAGTTGAAAAATGTTCATTTCAACATATACAAATTTACATTTATGAAGTGAAGTTTACCATGGAAATGTTCCGGGGAAAATTTTGTGTCAAGACAAAGAGAGCCTTAATGAAGGTGGTTTCCTTTATTTGTTGATGGATAGTTTTGGTGCATTAAATTTTATGTATAATTTGCCTGATTGTGTAGCCCCTGCATCAGCATGGGTTCAATTAGAGCGTGCAGAGGGGGATCAACTAGATGGGATTTTTATTCAACGGGGTCTAGCAGTACTTTTACATGTTCCTTCAGGGGCTGCATGACAAGGCAGTGTTCTTTTTGTTTTATTGTTATTACTACCTTTTGGGTGGCCTTTTTGGGACATTTTTCACATTTAAGTTCACTCTACAGCCATTAGCAGTTTAAAGAGTCATTATTTGCTTAAGTTTCATTTATCATATCTTGGGGTACAATTTCTTCACCAAAATCCAAAGCATATGCGTTTTAGATTGCTTGAGCCAAGTTGGATCCTTCTCTGTGTGTGTGTGTGTGTGCATGTCTGTTTTTCCTCCTCGCCATTTAGATTGCCTGTACAGTCTACCAAGAAATTGAGAATTCACAGGTAATCCAGTCAAGAAAGAATTAAGGAGTTGGCTTAGGTTCTGTAAATGTTAGGCAATTTCCCGACATTCTTGCTCAAGCTTCAGGTTGACTAGCCATGAGAAATATGGTTGTTCAGAAGTGTTGCATCACCCCCCACCACCTCCTTGCATAGACCTTTGGTCAGGAAGACGATGGACCAAACTACTGTTCCGTATCACTGATGGTTTTCCCCTTGTGTAAATCCTTTAATTTCTCATTGTTACTTGTTATTTTATCTGCTTCTTCTTAATTGTTTGACATGTTTTCTTTTCAAAAGAGTTATATGCAACTCAGCGAAGAATGATGCCTTTCTGTTGCAGGAAAGAAATCCCATAAAGATAAGTGAGAAACCAAAATCTGCATTAGTTCCTGAAACATGAGCCAGGAGAACCAAGGGACTAATTCTTCTGCAATGGATAATACCCCAATGAAGCGCAAACGAGGCCGTCCTCGAAAGGATGAAAATATGGTACGTGGGGAGCCGGCTTCATCATCTCCTTCTGTAACTGATATAGTGAGGAGAAACCGACGTCGTAGAGCAGACGAAATTAGTGATGCCATGGTGGGCCAGGTTGTTTCTGGTGTCCTTGAAGGGTCATTTGATGCTGGATACTTGCTCACTGTCAAGGTTGGCAACACCAATAGCGTTTTGAGAGGTGTTGTGTTCGAACCAGGGTTGTCGGTACCAATTTCTGCTTCAAATGATGTGGCTCCTCATGTCAAGATGTTCAAAAGAAGTGAGATTCCCCTGCCAACCCAGCTACGAGGTACTAACCTCCAATCAGAGCTAAACAATGAAAGACCTGTCAAAGTTTCAGTGAATGAAGGTGCTGTTGTGTCCAAGTTTTCTCCACCCATCAAACAGGTCCCTAGAGCATCCCAATTATCAACCTCGCAGGTTCAGGACAATCCCACAGCATTCTCAAAGGGAGAAGTTCATGGTGCTAGGAATTTCGCAAAAAGTGCTCCCAGTGCCTTGCTGCCAGAAGAGAGTAAAGGGAAGTTATCACCTAGTCTACCTGTCAAAGGACTGGCAGGTGAAGCAAGTTCTGATGCTGGTCATGCTGATCAAGTGTCCTTACAACAACTGGCTACATCTCAAACTGAGAACACAATGCTTACTGATGTTATGCGAATTGACAAGTCTGGTCATCCTACTGGAGATGCACCACATGCCTTGCCCCCAGAGGAGAGTGAAGCAGTCTTACCTAGTCTACTTGCCAAAGGACTGGCAGGTAAAGCAAGTAGTGATGCCAGTCATGCTGATCAAGTGTCCTCACAACTGGCAACATCTCAAACTGAGAATACAATGCCTACTGATGTTATGCAAATTGACAAGTCTGTTCATCCCATGGGAGATGCAACACATGCCTTGCCCCAAGAGGAGAAGGAAGCAAATGTGTTACCTAGTCTACTTGCCAAAGGACTGGCAGGTAAAGCAAGTAGTGATGCTAATCATGCTGATCTAGTTTCTTTACAACTGGCGGTATCTCAAACTGAGGACAGAATGCCTGCTGATGTTATGGAAATCAGCAATTCTGGTATTTGCACAAGAGGCGCACCCGATTCCTTGCTCCAAGAGGATTGTAAAGCCAAGACATCACCTAGCCCACCTGCTGAAGGACTGGCCAGTGAAGCTAGTGGTGATACCAATCATGCTGTCCGAGTTCCTTCAGAAGAGGCAGTGTGTCAAGCTGAGAATGGGATGGCAACTGATGTTTTGCATAATGATGAGTCTGGTCCTTTTGCAGGAGAAGCCGAAGAATTGCCAGTTGGTGCTGGCCAGGTGCTTCAAGTTTCCATGCAAAGTGCCGCACCACAGGTAGAGAAGAGAGAGTCAATTGAGTTGTTTTCAAATGACAAGTCTGATCCTCCCTCAAGGGAACTTGAAGGATTGCCAGGTGATAGCGATCAGATGCTCCAAGTTCCTTCACAAGCTGAGGCTATGAAGCCAGACTATGTATTGCCTAATGACAATCTTCTCCCTAGAGAACCTGAAGCTGCATTAAATGATGCCATCCAGGTGAACGAGAATTTTTTACAAGGAGCTGGACCTGAGAGAGAGAGTATAGCATCTGCTGATGTGTTGCCTGTTGACAAGACTAATCTGCTCACAACAGATCTGCATAGTTCAAATCAAGCCTCACTAATCAAGTCAGAGCAAGTTGAACAGCCTGTGGTTGAGTGTGAACTTTCTGCAATCCAACCTTTACAGTTGGAGCATGACAGGTCTGTTGCACCAGCTGAAAATTTTCAGGAAATTGAAGCTCCAGCTCTAATCGAGCAGCAGCCCTTTAAAAGTTCGGGTGCACCTGAAAATTCAGATTACATCCCTAGTACTGAACTTTCTCTTGAGAAACTGCCGAGCAGTGGATCCGTTGACCAGGTAACTCAAGTTCCAACACATGCATTGATATCTGAACTTCAGCCTGGCTGGCATGCTGATGAAACTTTGACTTCAAGGGGTTCTGAATTTGAGTTAAACTGCATCCCCGTATCAGATTCACTTCAGCCTGCTGGTGCCCAGCCAGATAATGAAATGACTGACTTGGTGGAAAAGAAGGCTTCTCCAGAAGGTGATACACCTCAAGATTTTAAACTTTCAGATGAGATTCCAAGTAAAGATAATCTTTCACATTTGGATGGGTGCTCAAAAGCTGATGTCTTTGAGATGACTGAAGGACATAAGGGGTGTGAGTCACAGACCTGTCAACCAGTAGATGTGTTCCACAGTGGAGCATATTCCCCAATATTTGACTCTTCTGTGTCCACTCAGAATGAAGCCGCTATTCCTTGTGAACAACAGAAAGGAACCACTTCGGCTGTGTCACTTGACTTGGAACTGTCTGGGCACCAAATCTTGACTTCCACCCTGCCCATTCAAAGTGAAAATACTGTTGCAGAGGATGCTATTCCTAGTGCTCAATCTGAGTGTGATCCTGTAGAATTAAAGGTTACTGATTGTACGAGTGCCTGAGAAGGTGATGAAGTAAAAAAACAAGCTCTAACAGAAGATAACTGCATTGAAGCCTTGAAGACAGACTAATACAGCTAATTATACTACTGACAGAGTCTTATGAAATTTCGTATAGGAGGAATTCTTTTGGGGGTAAACTTATGGCAGGATTTCAAGTGCGGTGGATTAACCATAGAAAATATTCTATTTTTTGAACATTCCATGACTTCATATCAGAAATCACTTCAATTCTCTGTTACTTGATGATGAACAAAAATCTACTAGTGAAGCTCTGACAATATGACTTATTGAAGCTATGGTCTTTTGTTTGGATTTGCTTGGTCTGCCAGATGGGAAATTTGCAGGTTGTATGGGCCTATAAGTTTGTAAAAATGTTATGTTTGAAAGCAGTTTTTCATGCTGTAAGGATCATTTTCTGGTTTTAAATGCATCAGGTTATCCTAAAGCTGTCCAAAAGTTCGAACTGAATTGCATCCAAATTTTGGCTAGCAAGGATCAAACCATCGGAATGCTTAGCAGATTTTGCATGATTCTCAAATCACATGCGAATCGAGGTCTCCACTTAAGTGTGACACATTGATTTGCTCTTATCATTCTGATTGTACATGCAGAATGATGTGCTTCAGACCAGTTAATGGTTACCAACATATGGGGGGAAGGTAGGTCTGGTGGTGGTCAAGAGATTGTCCGGGCTTTTGGTTCCATTTTTAATTTACAGGAGTTAGTACTGCAGCACTGTCAGGAAGATGGTTCAGACCAATGGTGACTTGAATTTTTCTTCTTGTCATCACTCATCAGAGGTGCATGGGTGACAATCGGAAAAACATCTTCTGTATTTGTTGTATACAGCAATGTACATATATACCAAATAATTGGCAGAAAAAATAAAGAAACTACGAGGCTATTGTAGATTTTTCAAATTTGAAATCAAGTTTTAAAATTCAGTTTATTATTTGTTATAAAAAGTGCACTGTTGTGCATAGTAGATGATTTTTTTCCGTAACGACAATCTCTTGTGGAGCCTAGTTTGGGTTTACTTGGAAGTTAAAAGTTCTAAGTGAGATTTTTTAATGGAACCGGCAATTTTAGATGTATTGAGATGAGAATTATTATACATACCACCAAAAGTGTTGACTTCTAATCTCTTCATTAAAATAAGACATTGGTATCGCCAACGGCGGATTTTCGTTTGCATTTGCATGGGTGTCATCTGTGTAGATCGAGTTTTTCATTTAAAGAAACTAGTAAAACAATCCATCGAGTTTTAGACAACTCAAACTTTGAGATGCCTAGAGTGAGGAAACCAAGCCTTCTGTTTTTTGTATTTGAGGTTCATTCGGGCCAGCTTGCTCACACCTTGATTACATCCTCAAAATGGAGCTTTATTGTCTGAAAAGATCGAACCCTGACCACTCTACTAAATAAATATGAATCTTACGAAAGGTAATCTGAAATTTAAAAATCGACCCATAAGGACTAAGGGGACAATATCGGGATTTGGGAGTGGTATAATAGGAACAATGGGTAAAAAATACTTGTCCCTTGTAGTCTTGTAGGGATAGACTGGTTCGTACTTCGTTGAGGAGACGAAAACGGTGCGGGAAGTTCCACTCAGACTTGGGCTCAAGAGTTTAAATTCGAGTGGGTGAGCTGCAAGGAGCTCTGTTACGAGGATGGAATCTTCTACTTGAAGAACCATACCAGCAAGAGATCCGACGGAGAAGCGCAGCAACAATCAGGTACGACAACAACAACAACAATCAGTTAGGTGTTCTAGTTTAAAATTGCATGCTTGTTGCTTTATGAATGCGATTTTATTTTCTTTTTCATGATTTTTTGCTGTTTCTTTCGAGTTTAAGGCTTATTCGAATCGTATCTTCAGCAAAGCTCACAATTTGATGTGCATTAACATTTGGAAATCTTGCCCATCAGAGATTTATGTGGGGTCTTCGGTTTCATGGCATTGTGGTAGGAGAAGTGAGAGAAAACCCTACTGTTGAAGCTGTTTATAAATTGGAGTAGAGGGTTCAATATTTGCTTCATAGAATCAAGAAGCTGGGGATGGTTACGATTGGGAAGTTGGGGCTCACTGTTTGTTTTGGAGAAGGATAAAGATCAGGACATCAAGCATTTAGCCAGTTGCAGTTCTGTTGTGCGAAATTCTATTTTTGTGTAGATCTGGGAGAAGACAGATAACCGGGTAGGGCTTATTAAAGATATAAGGATGCAAATGGGAAGACAAAGAAGAGATCTTCTTGTCGAAGTATATTGAGGAACCTGTCATTCCACTAAAACTGAAGAGTTTCCTTTCACAATCCCAGAAGTGCACAGATGAATTTATCTTCATGGAGAGAGCATTAATTCTCACATTGCTGCCAAATGTCCCTCAATCACCCAATCTACTGTCATGATAGAAATTCTGTTCCCTGTTAATCTTATCTAGAAGCTGTAATGTTTTCTGATTACTGGTAAACAAGCCAAATTCGAGGATGGTGCCTCTGAGAGAAACAGAGAGAAAAATTGAGAGAAAGACGTTGATATTTCTTATATTTGTTTTCTGAATTACAGTATTTATAATTCCCCTTACAAACCCAACAATTCAAATTCACTCCATTCTCATGATCCTTAATCCAAACCCTAACGGCCACTGTCATTTTCTCTTCAGACATAGTCCTGCAACTTTGTCGGGCGTCTCCGCTCTCGGCGTGCTCTGTCTGCCAAAGGAGGTGCGTTGTTTTGGCTTCGTATGTCATCTCTGTGGTGGTCCCTGTGGTCCCAATAGTGGTCCTCCTTTCTGCCCTGTCCTCCTTGTGTATAGTTCCTATGCCATCTGCTGAAGAAGCAACCATTACAGAAGCATCTCATGCATTAGAGTTTGATCAACAGTAAGGGATACACCTATTGTTTTTGCATTGGTTCTGCAGGCCACAGCCAAAATTAGAATTTGTTTCAGGTCTCGTCTGCAGCTATATTAGGTAGTACAGTAAATGTGAGGAATTCTAAGGATGTTTACCTGTAGCTCAGGTAGTAGAATTCTTGTTAATCAAGGATGTCTTGCAATAGCTACATGCACTGGCGTTAAAGCATTGTATGAAATTGAGATTGGTTCAAGTCAGAGCTTAGTATGCCCCCATTGAACTGAGAGATGACACATTCAATGCAAGTAAAATCAGTGTACATTTCCAACCCCCCCCCCCCCAAAAAAAAAAAAAAAAAAAAAAAAGAATCAGGGTTATCTTTTTCTTACCCAAAGGCATACCAAACTATTTCTCATTCTAGAATCTAGATTGTCTACAGGTAACCAAATGATTCTGTCTTTGGTCCATTTCAAATTCTCATAAATGATTTCTCATAAATAGAGACCACTGCAACCTAAAACATCTTGCCCAGAAAGAGTAAAAATAGTTATGGAAAACCCATACGAGAGATACCCACCATGATGGTTCATGTATTGCTTTATGATTCTTTTATGTTAAATGTCATCATTGATTTGTTGGGTTTAGTAGATGCATGGTTATGGTTATCAACTTCATTTCTTTATTTCCCTTGATGCAATTGTTTTCAGGATTTTTGGTAACTCTTTCATCTGCTAATTCAATATTTTCTGTAGTAAAGGAAGGGCTTTCTCCCCTTTTCTTTGTCTTAATACTGAATGTGATGTTTGATTGTTGGATTTAATTTCTCACAACAAGTATGTTTATAAATTTCCTTTGCTGTTAATTGAATAATGAATTGCCAAGAAGATGTGCTTGATGGTTTCTAACGCAAACTAATGGAAATGCTGAAAGTATAGGCATCTTGATTAAGTTGCAATGACAACTCAGGCATGACTTATAGCCACATGGTTGGTAGGTTGGACCCACTTTATGAAAACCAAATTCTCTTGTAAGACTAATGGTCTACTCATGCTCAAGTCAACAAATTTAGTTTATAAACACTCATCACTCAATGATTTGGAAGAAAATTATGAAACCCGTACAATGCATGAAGAATCATCCAATTGAGTTAGGACCTGGAATTTAAGATCTGATGAATACAGTTTTGTTATTGGATAAAATGTTCTGGCTGCCTCATTTGGCATTCCACAAAGGACAAAATGAGGGGCTGAGGCAACTCAACATAAAACTTCTTTTTTGCAACCATGTATTTGGTTTGTCCGAACATAAAACTCCTTCATTTTTGCCCAAGTTTCATCTTCTATGTTGATTTCCACATTCAATATGCAAGACCTTCTTCCCACCCCACCCACCATATATATATATATATATATAGTCTGAATCATTCATTCAGAATTTCAGAGACAATTGCAGGATGGACATCATATCCCAGCTACAGGAACAAGTCAATACAATTGCCTCTCTTGCCTTCAATACATATGGGACACTGCAAAGAGATGCCCCTTCAGTTCGTCTCTCAGCAAATTATCCAGAACCACCCCCCAGCAATCCGTCGGATGAAACTGTGAATATTGCAGAGCAACCCAAACAGATGAGTGCAGCCCTAATCAAGGCTGCTAAGCAGGTGAAGAATTTTGTCAGTAGTCAAGGAAAAATTTTGATGTTGGAAATCATTGTTATATGATAGTTTATGTAGTGGAAGAGCCCTGGCGGGGGTGGGGGGGGTTAGAGTTGGAAAAGTAAATGACGGTTTTTTTTGTTTTTTTTGGGTGAATGACCCATTGTTACTCTGTTCTGTGCTTCTTTAATATGCATCAGAACCAACATTCTTTATGTACACTTTTGTCGGATAGCTTGATGTTAAAAAGAACTATTCTTGAATGTCAAGATATTTTTTGACATTTTGACTATATCAGATTTTTATTGAATCTCTCCTGTGTAGAAGAGCTTTTAAAGGTTCACGTTTGATTAATCTTATTTTATTTTCATGTTTGCTAAAAAAGCCATTTCTCTTTTAACCATCCTCAAAAGAATTTTTGTGTTTGTAAGAAATAGCACACATTTTTTGAATTTTTTGTTTGTCGAGCTAGTTGCTTCCTCGAGTCTGCCTCATCAAATTAATCTCCTAAGCCCTAACTGTAATGAAATTTTACCACATCAGAACATATATGGATGACATGAGAACAAAATCCTGTCTCTGAAGCTAAAGCATTTCTTAAGAGTGATTACCATAAGGAGTGATTATATAATCCATCCCACGTAATCTTGGTATGTCACTATTCTTCATCCATGTATCTGGAAGTATTGAAATCTTCTGATTGAATACATTATATGCTAGATATAGCTAGAGTTATTCTGTTTCTTCCGAAATATCTTTACCATAATAATGATTATTTCAATAACTTACGTAGTATGGTTTTCTGTTTCCAGTTTGATACGTTGGTTAATGCTCTTCCAGTATCTGAGGGAGATGAACAACAACTGGAACGGATTGCAGAACTTGAGGTATTGTTATGCCATGTTATTATTCTTTTAACAATGTTGTTGTGTCCCTGGTGGAGATTCTTCTCCAATTGCAGAAGTTGAGGTATTGTAATGCCAAGTTATCATCCTGGTTTGCCATGTTATCATGTACCTAGTTTAGATTCTTCTCTGATTTTTCTAGTTCCTAAACTCAATTTCTAGGCTGAAAATGAAGTAGTGGGACAGGAACTTCAAAGGCAACTGGAAGCTGCAGGTGAATTTTTTTGCTTCTTTTTTTTAGAAGATTCACTTATTTTTTTTTCATTTTTCTACACATTCCCTAGCACAAGCAAATGATATGAATGAATTAGCAGCATCTATGTGCTATGGACTGTCTTCTGGTAACTGTATCTCAATGTTTCCTCCCTCCTAAGAATCTGTTGTGCCTGAGAGATGTTCATCTTCTGTTAGAATGGTTGACAGATTTCTGAATCAATGTGCTATCTCTGCTGTCAATTTTGTGGTTAATCTATATTGTAGAAGGAAACCATCTGTTTCTTGGTGGGAATCCCTAAAATATCTTCACTATCCATAAAAATGTGAGAACAAAGGGAAGAAAAAGGTGGATACTTACAGTCTTCCATAGAGTTCCTCCCTTTTGTCTACATCCAAGTTTTTCTTTCATTATCAGGGATGATAATTTACCTGTACTGCTAATCTTTGGTGCTGCTTTTACCAGAGCAAGAGCTGAAGCAGGCCCAGGAGTTATTCAACCAAGCTGTTGACAATTGCGTGAACTTGAAGAAATCTGATTGATGGGCTAGGTTCAGGAGTTATTTTAGTGAACCATGGCAATTGCTTGGACTTGACTTGACCCAATCAGTGACTATTGGACAGGGAAGGTGAGTTTCACCCTTATTATTTGTTTGATTTTTCCTACCTCCAAACTGTATGATTGGCTCATATTGTAAGATTAATGAATCTATTTTTCCTGATTTGTTTTCCTGTGGTGGTAGGCCACAGGATTGCCACATTATTTATGCAACCTATTTTGGAATTGGTTGTAACTGGATCTATTGAAGACCCTTCACTTTTGCAAACTAGACATTTCTTTTTGTGTGTGTGTGTGTTTTGTTTGGGGGTGGGGGTGGAGGGAAAGCAAGATTTTAAGAATTGGGGTCATCAATCCTGACCATAGGGTATCAATACATATAAGGAGCTACTTTGATATAACCTAGCAAAAGCATTCATGAGAATATGCTGCAGCCAGTTTGGATATATTCACTTGTAGTTGACATCTTGATAATTTCCCTTGAATCTATGGGTTAATGTGCCAACTATCCTTTCTTTTCATAGGCTTGACATGACAGAATGAAAGAGCAAAGGAACTGACTTGACAAACTTATGATTCCCTTCACTATCTCTGATGCCCACCTTTGTTCCCCTTTTCTTTCGTCTCTGCATCTACATTTACCTTTACAAAAAGGGTGTGAAGGAGGATTCCAGTGGCTGGTATTAGCTCGCATCCTTTGTAGCAAATGTGTTCATTCCCATGATTCAATGATCAGCACATCGAATTTTGATCACCAAGGTTTAAATTCTATATTATAGGTTGACTACTATTTGGTGGTTGTCTTTTTTTTTTTTTGGTTAAAAGGAGATTTATTTGAGGGATAAACCACGAGAGAGATTACAACCTAAATTGTCTAAAAGTAAAGACCAAATAAGAAAATGGGGAGGTGTAGAGTCTGTCCTGAAAGACTCTTGTGTATCTGCTCCCAAAAAGCAAGAGAGTCAGCTACATTGTTCCCCTTCTCTTAGGGTGTGGGAAAAGTTGATGTCATCAAAAGAAGAAGATAACAGTCTACTGTAATGGATCAACGAATGAACTCTCCAAGCTGGATCTGCCTTTGTGTCTCTCAAGAGATGAATAATTTCAGTATTATCACCTTCTTGAATGATATTTGGAAAACCATGATCGCATGCTCAATTTAGAGCTTTTTTTGCTGCAAGAGCTTCAGCTTCTAGAGCGGATTTGTTACCGCATCCCTCGTAGTAACAAAAAAACTTTTGCCCAAAATGATCTCTGATGATTTCACTAAACTTGCTTTTCTTGAGTTTCCTGATATTTGTATAGAGGAGCCATCAATATTTATTTTCGACCAGCCATCTCGGGATGGAACCTGTTTAATCTAACGCTCTGCAGTTCTTGGTTTGAAAGGTTTGTGTTGTGTGAAAAAATCTTTAGTGAGACCCTTTGTTTTTTACATGTTTTGTTTTCTACATGTAGGTCTTCCTAATAGAGCATAAATTAATGTTGAGTCTCTTTAGTGCAATACATTACAATTGAGTCTAAAAAAATCTAATCTGCTTGTTCTACTTCTTGGGGGTCAAAAAAGTTTTAGAAACGAGCTCCAAAAGGTCAATGGAAAATTTTATTGTTTATTCTTTGAGAGGGTGGGGAAGAATAGAATAAATTAGTAATGATAGAGAAGGCGGTTCTTGCTTTACTTATGTATTCCAAATTTGCTGTAATTAATTCGCTCTATTCTTCTCTGCAACTCATTACCTGACTGAGTTGAGTCAATTTTTCCTGTAACATCAATCGTTCCAGACAAACCCAAAATTTGATTGTTAAGCCAAAGGTTCTGAATTTAACTTCCTGCAAAGGATTTGGGTAGAGAACCTATGAAGTTGTCATAAGAAAGCCGTAGTACTGCAAACTCAAAAATGATCCAAAAATATCCCCAACAGTGCTCACAGCATTAGCGTTGCCAACTTGACGAATTAGTGAGGCTTGCAAGGATTGTCTATAGGCAAACAAAGTAAACGAGATAATATGCATATCCTTCACTATACTCAATTCCATTTTGGTGAGGTTATTAAAAGAATAAAAAAGAAACAATCAAGGCTCATATGAGTAATTTAACGTTTTCAACAAATCTTAGTTCGTTGTTAGGACACGAACAAGGTTCCCCCGCTGGCTATCCAACCCATAATCTGGGATATCTATCACCTAAGCCAATACTTTGGATCATGTTTTTTTTCCAATATTTCTAGGGACATCAACTATGTGGCTGATGCCTTAGCCCGGAGGGCCTTTTCGGTGGCGACTTCTACAAATTGGCTCATTTCCTCTCCTTGGTTACAGTCTCTTTGTATCTCTATTCCCTTGGCTTTGTCGCCTCAATAAATTATCTTTTTACCAACAAAAAAAAAAACAAATCTTAGTTCGTTTTGAGGCACTTCCCCACCCGCCCCGCGTGCGTATTTTTTCACCTTATTGTTATTGATATTGACATCAAATTAAATACTCAAAAAAAGACAATATTCAAATAAGTGGTTGTCATGCAGGATTGGTAGAGTGGTAAGATTCATACTTCTTAGTGGATAGGTCATAGGTTCGATCCTTACAGACGACGAAGCTTCCTCTGGGGATGTAAACAAGGATGAACCTTTCTTCTTCTTCTTCTTCTTCTTCTTCTTTTTTTTTTTTTTTTTTTTTTTTTTTTTTTTTTTGGTGAAGAAAAAACTTTAATTAAAGATAAGTTAGTGCTGGTAGCACCTACATATTGTTCTTAATATACTATTACAACCCTGCAGCTGAGTAGCTGCAAAAGATGCATATTTTTCAAAATAGTGATAGAGCATTGGATTAGGGAAGTCCACATAGTTCACCCATTTTGTTGCTTGAGTTAGGTCCATTAACCTTGGTAGTTCCTCTAGAGTCCATTTCTCTGTTGAGGGTCTTGGTAAAAGCTTCTTGATTTGATGATGATTAGTCCAGATTTCATCAATCCTTATCTTCTTCCCTTTTGCAATGTACATGCCTATTTGTAAGCACGAAAGCATTGTGTCCAATAATCTCCTAGAATCCCGCTTTCCAAAATTGACGGTTAATAGATGCCCGTCTCTGCAGATTCCAATGCTCCACCCTGTCGCTCCTAGTTGCTGGTTAGGGACCCCTGCACAGATCAAAATATTCTTATTAAATTTCAATGTTTGTAGACACAATCTATCATTCGGCTCAACTAGAATATTGAGGTTATTTTGGTTTTCTGGAATATTTTGTAAATCCCTTTCTTCCCTACTTTGTTGGTTCAACTTCTTAATCCATTGGTTTGTATTATTTAATACAACCATTGTGTTAGGTTGCGTGTTATTAAAAACATTTTCATTCCTTGCTTTCCATGTGAAGTAGCAAGTTATTATAAATACTGACATAACCCAGCGCCTATTGGCCTTGCTCAATTGTGAAATCATATTGATGCATTGATCCATCAGCGATGAATTTTGCCAGTATTCAGTTCTTAAACCTAAAGGTCCAGCCGCATGGATTCTTTTTCCCAGTCCACAGGAAACAAATATATGCCATATCGTTTCATCGGATTTTCCGCAAATGGAGCAATCCGGCCCAATGTTTGACCATTGAGCAAGTTTGGCCTCTGACTGGTAATCCAGCATTTAACATCTGCCAGAAGAATACTTTAAATTTGGGATGTATGGGAAGTTCCCACATTTGTTTCCACCATTGTGCATGGTGCTGGTCTTGGTTCCCAAACCTAAGTTTAACTAATTCCTTATAGGCCAATTTAACCGTAAATTCTCCATGTGGAGAGATTATTGAAGACCAAGAATCTTCAAAATTTAGTAACGATGCATAAAGGATTAATGAAGATAAAGGATCTGATAACATCTCCCTGTTTTGAGTGCGACTTTGGAATGCTTCTGCCATATCCGCAACTATCGCCTGTCTAGACCATCTTCTGAAGTCCTGATTTTCTGCAATGATTTGTGATTGAGATTGAGCCCATGGATCAAACCATAACGAAGTAGTTCGTCCATCCCCAATCTTTCTTGCCACCATTCCCTTTAGCTGAGGTATAATGCTTGCAATGCTATTCCACACCCATGATCCATTTTTTCTTGTGACTAATGGATCAAAGAGGCTTCGATTCTTAAAGTATTTAGCTTTGAAAGTCTTAGCCCACAATGCTTCCGGGTTGTTGATTAAACGCCATCCTTGCTTGAGTAACATTGCTGTATTGTAATCCTCCATTTTCTTGAAACCCATTCCTCCCCTTTCTTTTGGTTGACAACACGCCCCCGCCCTTTACCAGATGAGGTTCATCTGCTTGCTTTTATGGGGTTGTCCATTCCAAAACCTTTGGCATATCGCATCAATCTTTTTGCACAACATTTTTGGAAATCTTAAACATTGCATCTGATAGAGCGCCATTGACTAGATTGAAGCTGTATTAGCACTCCCCTTCCTACAAACGATAGATTCGATGTCTTCCAAATTGCCATTTTCCTAGACATCCGATCCACAACCGTCTGTAGGGTCTTAGATTTTGCCCTTCCCGAAGTCAAATTCGATCCCAAATACAGTGTTTCTTTTTGGATTTCCTGAACCTTTAGAATTGAGAGGATCGTGTTTCTATTGTTTCTTGATACATTTCGGCTAAAAAACACCCCACTTTTCTCAAAATTGATTTCCTGACCAGATAGGTCAGAGAAGAGTTCAAGGACCGCTTTGAGAGCCAATACCTCTTCAGTATTTGCTTTGCAAAACAAAAAGGTGTCATCAGCAAAAAATAGATGAGTAATTTCTGGTGCCCCCTTTGCAATCTTGATTCCACTTAGTAGCTTCAAAGATTTATACTCATCAACAAGGATGAACCTTTGACACATAAAATTTACATTTCTTTAATTACAAATCAATCTTAAGTTTTATTAGTTGGACATTTAAAATTTTAGCCATTGGTTTTATCATGTCTAATCATAGCCATTGAATTTTTTTTTTTAACTTGATTATGAAAAAACACTTGCCATATTTAGTTAATAAACTTCAAACATACATTTTCTCCTACAATTTCTCTCACATTTGTCCCCCACCTACTTCTCATTCATGATTTCTTAAAGTTTTAAATGGTAACAAATCTAATAGTACAACTTTACCCTTATGCTTTATTTCTAATTGGTGTTATCTATATTTTAATCTTCTTATTAATTTACCTAATTTTTATGAGTCCTATACCTGAATATAAAAGAATAATTCAAATGTGGGACCCACTGTAGGTCACATGTGGGTCCAAAAAATATGTGAGGTGAAAAGGGATTAGTATTCTTCCAACAAGGAAGTGATCTATACTCATTATTCCCTCCCCCAATGTTCAATCCCAGCTCCATCCCTAACTAACCACCAACATTTTTTATTTATATTTTCTCTATTGTACATTCAAATTCTGCAGGGAAGGTAATCCAACAAAATTGATAATTGCAGATTTTTCAGTTGAGACAAATTTGTGGCTACGACACAGAAAAGTTTGGTTATGGAGAAGGTGAGGCACTAAAAATTTTCCACAAGAAACAAATTTTTTTCCAGAAATCCAAAATCTTGGAGAGAAAATGACTTTTACAGATTTTTTTTTTTTAAATGGCAGATCTCCTTGGCTTTTTCTGTAACTCTAGCTGCTACCTTCTTGAGATCCACCTCCACTATAGGCAACTTCGTTAATTTGTGCAAAAATTTGTGGTGGAACTAAAAGTGAACCTCTCCTATCTCGAAATAGGAATTGAGATATAATCTCCACTTTGGCATAAAACAATGTCAATAGATCAATTTCTCTGAAGATCAAAACTTGTAGAATTCAATGAAGAGAAGTTGAAGAATCTAGGTAGAGAAAGATGATAATATTTATGGAAGGCAAAAGCTTCCACAAATGCATGGCCAAAATGCCAAGATAAAACAAGGTTTTACGGCGCTAGATATGTTAAAGCTTATGACAGGTTAAAATGGTCAACTCTCCTGAAAGTGTTCAAATGCTTGGGTTTTGACTTCAAAGTGGTGTGACCTTGTGTGGTATCTTATTGCTACTTCCTCTTTCTCTGTTAAATCCAATGAAGCCACGGGATTCATGGTTTAAAGGATCTAGAGAACTTAGGCAAGGATGTTCCTTAGCACTTTTTTTTCCTTCAAATAATCATTGAAGCACTGTCTAGATCATTAAATAGTTTTAGGAATGTAAATGCCTTTCAAGGAATAAAAATTTCTAGAGGTGCTCTTGAAATATCACATTTATTCTTTGATAATGATACTTTCTTGTTCTATAGAACATTTGTGGATGATGTGTGTGCCACTAAAATTGTCTTCGAAATCTTTGCAAATATTATTGGAGTGATTATAAGCTTGAAAAAAGTGAGATTCACTTCAGTAAAAATGTGGCCCAACTCATTTGGGCCAAACTTCAAACATTTTGGGGACTAAGGATTTGGATCATAAAGTCCTTTACTTGGGAACTGACTCTTCCACACGAGGGCAAAAACCAAGGACCTTCAATTCTTATTTCCCCAACACCATTGTGTTTGACAGAATGGTTGCAAAAAAAAAAAAATCAGGTTCTCTTGTCTAGAGCAACTTATGGAGATTGCTTCTTAATCTTGGTATGAATTTTAGAAATGTAGGAAACGGAAGAAGCACTTCTTTCTAGTTTGATCTCTGAATCCATTCGACCTAGGATCATACAGTTGGTAAGATTAATCTCCATTTTCAATCAAGGAGTGCCAGTGTTGTTGATGTGGTGAGGAGATCTCTTATGATGGAAGCAATTTCGATTCTTCCCCCCCCCCCCCCCCACCCCACCCCACCCCAACATTGCAAACATTATTTTGTCATGAGTCTGATTCTTGGTCTTTTTTGAACCTCAAGTGATGGCAGTTTTGCAACAAAAGCAATATATAAAAAGTTAATTGATGGATTGTATATTGGTGGAGATTCTTTTGGAAACTAAATATTCATCCAAAGTTTAAAGATTTCTTTTGGTGAGCTCAGTGTGATCCAAGAGTGAATTCTCTTGCAGGTTTTGTGCAAGACAATAACATAATTTGCTTTAATTTTAATGCATGCAAGGATGGCTGAGGATTGAGCTTCAGTCCTATGCAATAAATGTGCGGGACACAAGCAGTGGAAATTGCAGTTGTTGGATCGACATCAACAGTCAAAATCAAAAATCTCGACCAAGATCTCGATCCGACAATTGCACTTTTCGGGCTGAAGCAAAATCCAATGGTTGATGGCTCAACGATAAAAAAAGAGAGCTGGATATTGTAGTGGACGTTGTTGATACACTAAAAAGAATGATGGCTCGGGATTGCAGGCAAGGCAGGAAGACCACCCTCCAACCTAAATCTGGAAACAAAAATCTGGAGATGCAGGGGATCGAACCCTGTACCTCTCGCATGCAAAGCGAGCGCTCTACCATTTGAGCTACATCCCCATTTGATTTTTATGATCTCGTTTACCAATTAGGTTCTATTAAAATTTTCAAACCAAGAGAAATAAATAAGCGAAAGTCACGAACACCATCATCGAATTGTTCTATGGTTATGGCCCTCATGTATAGTGATTTTCAGAAAATTGCCCTCGATTTTCTAGGTATTCTTGGGAACAGAAACAAATCATATTTTGTAGGGGTTGTGCTCTCCTTTATTTTTCTGATTTTTTTTGGAATAAATCGAGTGTGTAGTATTCTTCAAGAAGAAAAACGTTTTCTTTTCTTTATTTTCTTAATTGTGATGGCAAAAAAGCAAACTTAAGTTACAAGGACAAAAATGATCGTTTAGATACAAAATATAACAAAACTCTAACCCGTGGCAGAGCGGAGATTTCAATATCTAGACTATAGACTCAAACGGAGTAAAAAAAATTGTGTTTGGTTGGGAAGAAACGGACACCACATTTATTTGCGCTGATTTTGGGCATTGACTTTTTGAAACTCGATTTCCCCCCCCAATCTCGTTCCCTTTCCCTGTCGGCGCGACCCGGCGCGCCGTTTGACTCGCGAACAAAAATTTGTATTATCTTCTGTTGCTATAGGAACACCATACAGAATAAGGATCCAGAAATGTGTAAAAAACTCAAGAAATAGAAAACCCATGTTAAGAAATATGGTGAATTAAAAAATATATATATATATTTTTATATATATATATTTATATTTTTTTTTTTTTTTTTTTTTTTTTTTTTTTTTTTTTTTTTTTATATATATATATATATATATATATATATATATATATATATATATATACCATACAAAGGCTGTGTGTATCATCTTGAGGGTCATATTTGGGAGAAAAATCATGATTCTGTTACCTCATTTATCCATGGGATCTGGATACTTGGCTGCGATGATATCCAGGAGATTTTCCAAATGGAAGTGAAAATATTGGTTTTCATGATTTTGGATGAATAACGCTTAGGTCCTTATGAGACGAAATTTTACTTTCATCCCCTTTGACTGGCAGAATTTTTCATGGATAGATGATACATGTGTGGTATTGAATAAAACATATCGGTTTACATTTGGTTTTTTTCAATACAATCAGAACCATAAACATTCGATTCCATTTTGACTCCCTTGATCATAACTTCTTTATTTTCATAGAAATTGAATAATATTTTGACAAATTCGAATGGACCATACAAGTGTAGTCGCCGGAGGCTTCGTTGCATACGTAAAAGACCCATGCCGCAAATGTCGGTCAAGATGTAAGGTAGTCATGGCAACAAAAACCACCAATGGTAGGGCACGAGATACTCGGCACCCACCCCAAAGATATGCAGAGCACATCCCCAATAACCCTGAGATTGACCAAGTCACTCAGTCACTTAACATGTTTGAGTAGGACATTGCCACTTGGCTAAACTGAAACACATCTCTACCATATAAACCCCACTATTCACCTTAAAAAGGTACATTCTCCATTATTCACAGTTGATATTTTGATGCAACCTACAGCCAAAGTCTCCCCACCTATTGTGCTACCACTGACTTAACCATCGAAAGATGTTTCCCAGACTAGCCAAGGTCAGGCACATTCTTTTACAAGTTCACATTGCACTAAAGGAGGGCAGCATTCAGGTTTCGGATGCAACAATAAGATACATGCTTGGAATGTGGATGTCTTAGAAGTTGTAGGGCACAATCAAGAAACCTCTTGGATCGCTTAGGACATGAGCAACCTCTCGATGCTTTTGCTCAGTTGGATTTGGTTGTCAAACTCTCTTTTTAACTTCTCTTTTCTTCCCCTATTGGACTCTAGGATAATCTTTGAACTATATGGACTCTAGTATAATCTTTGAACATGCCTCTTGTTGTCTGTATCGATCAAATGATTTTAAGAGAGTTATGAATCAAGTAATGTATCATTCTAACTAATTTATTTTAGTGCAATTCAATCGGAATCGGAAGACGTATCCAGATATATCGTATTGATTGTATCAAATATAAATACGTATGGACTAGTATCGTGGGATACTTTGAAACACATCAAATAGTTTGATCAGAATTCCAACAAACAGCTAACCCGTTTTAACGGTTTGATCAGCTCTATTTCCACTATAACAAATCAAATAAAATTGAACACAACCAGATTGAAATTATTCCAAAACCCGAATACTGACCAAAGAACACTAATTGTGCAACACTAGCTTGCCACCAAAGAAGAATCATGGGTCTTTAAAAGACAAACTGGATTAAAAATACTACAAATGGTCAATGGCGTTCCATATTAATCAAACATACAATGCAACATTTCAACTGATTCCAATTCAAACCATCAGCAGAGAGGAGAGGGGTGGGGGAAGAGAGAAAATAAAACTCTGGGACGCCGAGATGAGGTTGAACTGAATCTACCAAACATATATATTCCTGTATCACAAACATTAAGTAGCTAGACACTATAAATCTGTCAGAAAATCAGCGGCAGAAAAAACAGAACGGGAAGACCAAAATGCCGAAATGGTCATCAAATCAGCAAGTAAACCTACTCCATGGCTCATTTCAAGGATCTCGGACTGAGGATAAGCAATGAACTTGACCATCAGTAAACTAAAGTGTACATTTAAACAAATGGAAACATCCAAACTTCTTGCTCCCTGTTTAAATCCGCAACATATGCCACTATACTTCAGTCATATCCAATTCAAAATCAGTCAATTCCTCTCTGCTACAGATGAAGCCTATCACTGCAAAAAGAAGAAAAAAACAGTAGTAAGAAATTGCATTTATAGCAGAAGATTAAAAAAGAAAAGAAATGCCACACTAGGCCATCAATCCTCAGAAATCAGAAGAAGTACCGAAGAACACATGATATCTCATGTGCTCTCCAAAAATCAGGGAGAAATCAGTTTTGGAATTCCAAAACCTTCTCATCTGAGCGAATTAACAGTTGACTGAGTTTTCCTTGAGCCACAGGGAAAATGAATCCATTCACTGCATGTTATCAGATGTGGATATGGGGATCTCTATGATGCAGTAAAACCATACAGGGTTTCGTGAACCCAGTGTGGTGAAAAATAAGTATCCCAACATGTTGACAAAACCAACTGCTTCTATACAGCACTTGTCTTAAGGCACCTAATGTAAAAGACAAACACATGCAATGGTGCTGCACCTTGTGAGAAAGGTACAAAGAGGAACCTGTAAAAGAATGTGCATGCTCTATTTTCCCTTTCTGGAGGGGTGCAGTGCATATGTTATGTAGCAGGAAAGGAAAGCTGCCTAATCACAACTGTAGACCTCCCCTGAAGTAACAACCCAAGCACACTGCCAACCCCAACCACAACCTAAAAAAGTGGAATACTAACCATTGGTCAATGATCTTCCCACTGGATGGCCCCAACATCAGCCCACCCTGGTGCAGGGGCCAATGAGGAAGTGTTCCTCCCTACATATACATTTAAGAACTCTGTAAACAAATTCTCACCTGCTGCTGCTGCTGGTAATTTCCATACCCTGGATATGCTCCATAAGAATACATGTTAGGATCCTGTGGAGCTGGTGCATATCCATAGGATTCATAACCCTGAGCATACCCATAATAGCCAGCATTCCACTGGTTTTGATCTGGCTGTGGCTGAGCCACAGTTGCAGCCTGCATATTTATCATATCATATTAGGATAGGAGCAACAAATTTAAAATTTTTACAGACATCAATTAACTAATAGCTCACATTCACAAACCTGCTTGTTTGAAGCACTACGTCCCCACGAAAGTCGAATATTCTGTCCTCCCAGCTGAGTTCCGTTTAACATCAGCAAAGCTTCCTCAGCACAAGGTCTGAAACATCATACATAAAAACATGAAAAACAAAACACAGATTTGATACTCCAAAATCAAGAATGGCTGTAAAGATATTCAGCAACTCTGTAAACCTGCTTGCAAATTGAACAAATCCACAACGCTTTCCCATTGGTATTTTCACATGAACTAACTCCCCATATTGGGAAAAATTTTGTCTCAAATGGTCCTCCGTAACATTGGAATCCAAACCACCAACAAATATCTGCAGTCAAATATTGAAGTGTCAAAATCAAATGGTATAAATGACCTGCACACATTTGAAACAGAATAAAGTACCCACAGTTGTATTATTGGCGTCATTCTCATCCTGAGTTCCTTGGGAATTATTGAACATAGCTGCAAATAACAAATGATGGTGAAGAATAAGGGAGAACCAATTGACAATGAATACAGGAAAAAAGACCAGTGATGGTATAAGATGAAAGTAAAGAATAAACATCTAGCACCAGCCCAAATTTCCTACTTGATATTTAACTACATAACATAAACATCTAGCATGACATTGGGCAGTAAATAATAAGTCAAACGGAATATTATTCATTCCTACCAGCCTGTCAAGTCACAATAAGAATTATAGCATGCACCACTGCACGAGTTAAAAAAGGTCATATACCCAGTGCATGAATGCAAAAGTGACTTCCCAAAATTTGCTGACTACAAAACTGTGACTGTAAAAAACATGATATGATAAATATCGTGAAAAAGGCCTACTTGGAGCACCATTTATATAACAGAAATAGCAAGAACACAGCATTAAATAGCACTCATGCTTGAGGAAAAGGAGGAACTGGGAACTGGCAGGAGGATTCCATCATACAATAAGTCAATTTATTGGCCTTAAGTCAGACCACCAGCCATCCCATGTTTTTAGGCCATCCCACGAGGCAATAGCCATATTAAGAAATATAATATTAAAATCCTGGTTTTCGAACCCTCAAAGGCTTGGGGAAAACAGACTACAAACCAACTCAATGTGATCACTTCAATTAGTTCTCTTACATGCAAAGGTAAAAACAGCTGAACAACACGGAGTGAAAGAACCCTTTGCAACCCCCGCCCAAAACTCAATGCCCAAACAATGGGAATGGCAAAAATACAAAGGTATTACAATGATTGTGTTCCTAGGTTTACCACAAAGCACAACCTACGTTGAGAAATGGATGGATAGGATCGACAATCTAAGCAACTGACCAGATAAAACTAATCACCCCTAGTTGAACATATCGCCTACCATATTATACATACCCCATGTATTTCAGCCTTTCGACAGTACTCCAAAACTGTTGACACTTCAAACAATTTGAAATGGCAAGAACTGGTAAGCTGTCACTTCAAAGTTATACCAGCAGCCTAATAAGCAAGGCCCTCCGTACATGACAGCTCTCACATCATTACCTACATGAATAATAATGATTTAGCTAAGTGTATGGGGTTGTATTGTAGCTGCGAGAAGGGGGGGGAAGCATGAGGCCAGTGGCTGAACCTGAAATAGGATCCCACTTTTGGGCCTAGTGGTGACCAACAACACCAGTTGGCTGGGATGGTTGCAAAGGGAGCACACATAAGATTCATTAGTATTTACTTGTTTCTTTCCTAGTTTATGTAGGACTATTGTTTATGTTTTTTGGGGGGTAAAATTAGTTAATTTTTTAAATCAGAGAAATCGCAAGTATTTCTAAGGTTTCCAGATTCCTATTTTGATCAGGATTAGATTTTGAACTTTATAAATACAACATCAGGAACTATTTCCATCCAGCTTGTCGCAATTTAATGAATGGAAGCTTCGATGGCTGTTTAATCTAAAACTCCATTAAACAATGAGTGAGAGACCTGACGAGAGACAGGTGTGGTTCTTTGAAATTTTAGCAGACCTCCCTTGAGCTACAGCCTGCCTGAGTTCTAGCTAATTTCGGTGAGTCCTGAAACTGCCTCCAAAAAATCTACATTTTCTCAATTTCTAAAATCAAATCCAACCTGATAATGCTTGCATCCATTAAATTCCAGGTTAAACAACCAATCAGGTTCTTGATTTGCTGCAAAACAGCACTTGAAGGAGATTGCAACTTGAAGATAACAGCATTATCACATGGTTTATAATTTGATGAATTTTCATTCCAAATGCTTGTCTATCTCGCTCTCTCTCTCTCTCTTTTCTTTTTGTAAGTTTTAAGGATTTAAGGATTAAATTATGTTTGAAAAGCCTAAAAGGAGAAAAAAAAATCAAGAGAAACTACACATGAGAATAGTATAAGAATAACAATTGGATGACCACATGAGAAAACCAACACTAGTATTAATATAACTGATCAGAAAGATACAACTGATCAGATTGAAGGTCATCTAATAATATGAAACAACCCCAATTTGCACAAATCTTTGAATCCCTGGTCAAAAAATCAAAATCTTATACAATAAAATGTCTGAAACAAGTTGATTCTAGATGCAACATTATCATGTTAAAGAAAAACTAATCACCAAAATTCATATGATAGTCAACCATACAAACAAAGATGGCAACAGCAGCAAAGCCAGTGCAAGGAGTAATTATCCATCTCACAGGTTGTAATAGCAAAATAAGACTGATAGCACAGATTCTAGACACATGTTTAACAGTTTAAAAAGATCCCAGTGCAAGCCAAACTCCATTCTTGGTATATCCATCCCCATATCTACTTCATAACACACATCTATGATCCAGCTCAATCACATAAAATGTGAGTTGAATCAAACCAAGATATCATCCAGCCCTGTTCATCAATATGACATGCCCCATAATGATACAAGTCGATAACCATATGAACTCATTTGTTTTCGCAATTGCAAAACAAAGTTCAAAATTCAATATACAGTGGACAAAGACTGAAGCCGTTCCTAGTTCTAAAACTCTGCTCAAAGGACACAGGCAGGATAGGCTACCAAAAAATAGAACATTGAATGATAAATCTGTAGGGAAAATCACATTGTGGGGGTCTGGCAGAAAAGGAATCGAAGTACGTACACAAATGTACAACACTCAGGTGCTTTATTAACACATACTAATAGAAATTTAATTAAATGACATAAATATTCGTCAGCAGATATGCACTGCTGAAGAAAATTCAGCTGTTAACATATCCCTTCTGAATAATGTAAATCACAAGCTAACAATCAGAATTAGCTAAAGCAGCATAAACAATAAAACAAAACCAGAGAGAGTAGATGTGACATCACAAGATAATGCAATAAGAACCTTAAACTAAGACACAAATGTATATCATATGCCCATGCCCATGCAACTTAAAGCATTGCTGCTGCATGAAAATTTTGGGCAGTTAAAGCTCTCACATTAGGGAACGCAACCTAAAAATCAAAAAAATCCCCCCCACCACCCTAAAGGAATGAGAAACTGGAAACAGTAGTCAGAACTTCAAACAAGGAAACAAGAAACTTCTGTTTCAATAACTGTAACATAATGGAGCAACGGAACTAACCCAAAAAAGAACTTAGCACTGATTACTGACTGATGTACAATAGAAAAGGAAGTTGCCAGAACCAACAGAAACTTTAAAAGAAATGGAAGTGAATAAATGTAGAATGAAGCTCTTAATACAAAGAACTGGAAGTAAAACGACGATGCAGCACAAGAAATGCCACAGGAAACTGAAATTAAGGACAAAATTACGCCATAAACAGTAAAACTGACCTAAATGAGACCACGTACTAACTGGGAATCATTTCAGCTGAAATCGGTTCCAGGCCTCTAAATGAGAGAGCCTCTTGGCATCCTGCTTTGAGACAACATGAGTTCTATGAGTGTCTGAAGTTTCAACATTAAGTATGCCCAATTTTATAAAGGAAAGTAATGGATCGAAATGAACTTGTAAATTCCCGCTTTCTTCAAGTTTTTAACTGAAGGAAATGCAATCTTAAACAAAGTTTATCTGATCAAGTCTCAAGCACTGTCAAACCAAAAATACAACAGAACACTCAAAAAAGATTCCAAACCAAAAAGGGTCATACAACTAGAGCACACTAATAAGCTCCTCTTAGAACATATACTACTTAAAAACAAACTACCACAACAAATCTCATACTATAAGAACTCAACAAATGCATACCTTTATTTTGTTGGCCATCGCCATTCTTTTTCATGGTTGCTGGTCCAATACGCATTGGCCTAGTTGAACAGAACATGCCATTCATTTCAGTCATCGCACGCTTTTGCTCATTTTCATCTCCAAACCTAACAAAACCATAACCCTTTGACCGTCCAGTTGTTCTATCAGTAACAACTTTAGCACCCTTGATTGAGGGATAGTGACTCCTGAAGGTCTCTTGTAACATGTAATCTGTGACATCAGCAGCTAAATCCCCCACAAATATTGGGAAATCTGCCCCATCATCATGACGCCTGTCCCCAGCACTATAAGTAGCCCAGTTAAGTCTAAAATTCTGCTCAGCACTAGGCATGGGTGTGCCAGCGTAGGACTGTAAAATCCTCTCTGCAGCAGCACGAGAAGCGAACTCAATGAAGCCATAACCATCAGACTGACCAGTTTGTTTATTGCGGATAACCTTCACCGAGAGAACCTGCAAATAACAGCATTACCGTCATCATTACTGCCAGAACATTAACATGATAAATAAATATGATGCTACAACAGACATGATAACCCAATGTATCTAAATTTATTTACAGCCAAAAAACTGGCAGAGGCTTACTGAGCCAACCATGCTCATTCCTGCCTCCCCTTTGTTAAAGATCTTAAAACAAATTGAATTGAAAACAGACTGACAAAAACAATATAACTCTTTAAGGTAAGGGATATAATGCCGATCTTTCTACTATTCGTGTACCATTGATGGATCGACATGGAAAGGATGTTTCCTTCCTAGTCCACACTTTCCAATGCTATATTTTGGAAGGCATTGGGTAATGGTCTTGGAGAACAGTTTCAAGCATTGTTTAGTTGTTGTGGTCTAAAGTACAGCTTGTAAGGAATGCTCCAGGAAACAAAGTAGCCCTGACGGTGGAAACCTCCCTGCTTGTAAACACCACCCTCCACCTTGCTCTCCTGCCAAGCGCCCTTGCTCAGAGACAAGATTTTTCATTTTGTAGACCCAGTTGGGAAATACTTTTGGAACGGGATAATCAAATGCCCAGTTCCAAACAAAGATATATATCCTACCACAGAAACGTGTAAAACCAGTTTTACGCAAGAACTGATATCCCAGAACAGAATCACTACCAAACGCATATTTTTGGAACAATAATCATATCTGTTAGGAGTAAAAAAGAATTTGGAAGACTATAATCAATTTAAAATGAATTGGTTCCAACAGGAGCATGACTGAAATCTGACTTAGAGACGTCTAAGATACAATTAACAACAAAAATAAGGAAGAGATTTCTCTGCACTAGCGGCACAGGATAGCGCACCAATGAGGTTAGATGAGGTGAGGTCCAACAAAACAGTTCAAGAGAGAAGGTGCTTCAGCACCCCGCAGGAAGAAAAGTTCTTTTTCCGACGACCAATGTAGCCAGAACTTAAGCAACCATCACAAAATTCACAGGCTAAATTTTTTTTAACTGAAAAATAGCACATTTAGAACTAAGTCGATTGACAAGTCTACCAGCAAGGCATATTCAACACCCTTGGGTTTCTTTAAAACCCTAGTGCTTTACCACATTGAAATTGTTAGATCAGGCATAAATTCATCAACCCAAAAAGGTAAAATTCTACAACAATCTCAAATAAAATGAAAGAAAGAAACGGCATAAAAATTTCTTGTCAATCTCAAAGATGGTGAAAGAGCAATATGTTACCTCGTTTGAATAACCAAAACAACTGAGGATGTAATTCTCTTCCATCCAGGGCAGCAAATCTCCAATCCAGAGGGTGCGGATCTCATCTGCGCTCGCTGGCTGCGCAGCGGCGTACTGCTGATACTGTTGGGGCTGTGGTTGATGCTGTGGTGCCTGCGGCTGCTGCGCTTGCTGTGGCTGTTGAGCCCACACATGAGAAGGCTGAGGCTGTGGCTGAGGCTGCGGCTGAAGAGGCTGCTGTTGAGGCATCATCATCCATTGTTGTTGCGGTGGTGGCTGTTGCTGGTACTGTTGATTCATCGTTGGGGGAGCCATTCCGGAAGGAGCCACCCCAGTTGCAGGTTGCATCATATTCGTTCAAATAACAATACAATCAAAGAAACTCTAAACCTTAAAACCTAGACGACGCGAAGCGGATGAAACCAACTTCGTTAAAGAGCACCTAAAGAAGGAAGAGGATTCTTATCCACGCTCCGTAACAAGAAGGCGACGCAACGCTGAGAAGATAAGGGTTAGGGTCAGAGAAAACCTAACCCTAAAATTAAAAAAGCGGTCTGCGAAAAGGAAGTTTGGGAAAATCTGACGGGGATGGGAACCTAAAAAAGGCGTTATCAAGGAATTAAATAAATCAATAAAAGGTTAAAAAGACATATTTATCCTTGGATTTGTAATCAATTATAATTATTATCCTGGAAAAAGAATCAATTACAAATAAGGGTGTCAATTGCGTACCAAAACTATTTAACTGTACCAAACAACGCCGTGTAAAACAACATCGTATCGTACTGTTCAAAATTCGGTACTGTACGTATCAAAACTGAATTTCTTCGGTAGGATTCCAGTTTTAGATACTCATACCGTCTACCGAAACCTCATCGAATTGGTACCATACCAAATTAAGGGATATAAATTGTAATTTTTACAATTAAAACACTTTACCTTTACCCTATCCCTAATTCTCTATTTCAATTTTTTCGTTTTATCATTCACTTCTTTTCTTAGATTTACTTGTTTTTGTCTCTATTAATTAGATTTACTTATTTTATCTCTATTAATTTCAAATTCTATCGATTGATTGATCACAGTTTCATTAGGATCTTAATGAACTAATAACAAAAGTGGCATTAAGTTCATTCGTACCAAAATTGTACCGCACTAGATATTTTGTTTAAATCGTTTTCTCGTATTGATTTAATACCAAAATCATACCTAACCATTTTTGTAAATATTAAAATTGTACCGTACCGTTTAAATTCAGTACGTTACGGTTCTGGTTTTCTGTATTCAAAGTTTATACCATACCGAAATCGTACCGATTGACACCCTTAATTACAAATAGGCTAAAGTGTAGCATAATGGACATGTAAATAGGTTAACAGAACGACTATAAATATTCACCATCATTTATTAAATTAAATATAAATCGTCCAATAAAATTCATTTTTTTCCCATTATTAATGGGTTAGTGAAGTTTAACCTAATGTCACATGCTAACAGTTGTATCTCTTTCTTCTTCCTCTATTCCTTCTCTAATATAGTTCTTCTATTGGTTCAACACAATTGATTTTCTGGAGAGACTTGGAGGAAAAAGGTTGGATTTGTGGAAGATTCATCGAACATAAATATGTGGGAATCTCTTGTTTGTATCTTTCGAGATGGAATTAAAAACTAGAAAAGAGTAACGAGATCTCAGGGATAAAAATTTATTTTTCACTTTTTCAAGCCGCAACAAAGACTCCGTAATCAGGTCCAAACTTGGAGCGAGTTTCATGGCGAGAGGAGAAACAGAGACTCTAACCGCCATTGTTTTCTTCTTTTCTTTTTGAAAATTTAACCGGTGATAAAAGGTTATCTTAACTAAACCATAATAATGGAAGATAAAATAGGAATTTTATTAGACGACTCAAATTTAATTAACAGATCTGACGGTAGAAATTTGGAACCCTTAAGTTAAAATGTTATTCCCAGATGGAACAACATAACATATTCACACGTCCATTCAGCTACTACCTTCCCATACAAATACACTCCAAAAAATAAATTAACACTCTAAAGTTTAAAATTTAAAAACCATTTCTAGTAGAAAAAATTTTCCAGTTTTTCCCTTTTAATTTCTTGTAGGGTGTAGATGGATTCTCATTAATGTTATTATTGGTATAACAAAAAGTTATTTATTTCTCAAATAGTGATGAGTGGCTTCTACCACTTGTTCTCTTAAAGCAAGTGTTTGTTGTATTGGATCGTAAGTTTTTTTTTTTTTTTTGGGTAATTGTTATGGTCGGCCTTTATTTGATGGTGCGACCATTGTTGGTTGGATGGTCCGACTACAATCGATCCAAAGACATCTGAACCAACCATACTTTGAGATGTTTATGAAAGAGATAACATAGGAAACATATACACTAAGCATAACCAACCTCCTTAAAGATAGGAATACGGATTCCGATCAAGTCGGATAATTCCAATTGCTATTAGAGTCTAGATCGGACTCCACAACAACAATCCAAGTAATACTTTCATGCCGGATAAGATTTCTCTCCCTAGGAAGTTAACAATAATTATAGAATTACATTCGAACTCCATTATTACACAGTTAAGGTAACCTCTCCTAAAATCTATAAATACTCACACCTTCTTCATTAATAGGTATACACTCTTGGGTTACTCTCTCTAGTATTGAGAGCTCTACAAGTTGTTTTCTTCTTCTAAACTTATGTGCTTCGACGGAGACATTCCTCGACAAACCCAGTCGAGCACGTTTTTTACAAGTTGTTTTCTTGCACTATCAAATAGGTTTTTGGAGCAACATTTGGTATCGTATGTTGGAACTAAGCAATAAACTATAGCTCAGTTATCGGAAGAGCAGGATGGTTCACCTATGCTTAAAGCCACGGAATGTTAGGTTATGAAAAACCCACCGAATTGAACAATCAACAAATAAGAGAATAGAAGAATATATGGGCAAGAGAGAAAACTCCACTATGAAAAAATATCAGAAAGTATTTTGGATGATTGGGGGGGGCTGGGCTTTAAGCCTCCCCTCTCCATATCCCACATCGAGGGCTAATCCCGGAAACGAGTCAAGATAATCTTGGCTGATTCTGAAATGCTTAACGAAAAATTTGTAGAAACAAAGAAAACCGAGACCTTATTGGTAGCCTTAGAGGTTTCTTTATTGGGCTATGTGTAGTCCACCATAGGACTCTTGCCCGTCATGTTGTTTTGGTTATAAATGCTTTCCCTCATGGCATTCATTGTCTGAAGATGAACCGATTGAGACAATTTATAATGAGATATTATGTCATGTGATTTGATTCTACTACAAAAAGCGATCGCATAGTATCGGATTGCTGATCTTGAGTGCACGTCAATGGATTCTCCATATAGAAATCCTCCATTGTTTCTCTTATACACAAGAAACTACATTGCCGAAAATCAATTTGAAGGTGGAAGAGAAGAACGAAAAGACTTGGAACTTTACTAAGATGCAGAATGTCATCTATCTTTGTATCTCTCAGATCTTAGATCTCTATCGATGTTCTCTCATCTCTCCATCGATGTTTTCTCAGATCTCCATCATTCCTTTGTGCAAGATCATTTGATTGATCTCAACACTTTGATTTTTTGGTATGCTTGATCCAAGAATGTAGAAATGAGCAAATCTCCTTTTGGAAGGGAAGAGGCACACATAATGTAATGGTTATGTCTAGTTGAGACTTGGACTAAGATTTTTTCAGAATCTACATTTAACAGCTTCAGGGCTAACTGAAGCACGCAAATCCTTCCGCATTGCCTTCACACTCTATGTCCTTAAAGGGGTCCAAAGAAAGCAAAATTTTTAGATCATCCAAAACATAGACCTTTGATTTAGGAAGATCACTAATTAGTAATGTTGTGAGTTGGTTGATCGTCCCTGTGTCTCATTTATGAATTAGGAGGTTCAATGTTTTCACTACAATCTCTTTCCCATTCTAGCTGCCATTCTTCAATAGCCATAACAAAGCAGGCATTGCATTAGTACTTTCAATACATGATATACATCTTCATTGTGGGTGCATAGGTTTCCAAGGATTGTTGCAGCATCTTCTTTGGCTCTTGAAGACCTTGCCTCTATAATTTGAACAAGTGGAAATACACCACTAGCTGCAGTAATTGCCCATTTTACTCTCATAATTCTCATTTGATAGAAGGCAAAGAAGAGCAACTGCACATTCCTACTGTTGCTTAGATGAAAGACCAAGAAGCAATATCAACAATAGAGTTCCAAACCTTGGAAGGCGTTCCCAGAATAAGGCTTGATTAAGAAAGTTAAAGCTAAGTTCCAACTAAAGTTAAACTCAATCGATGGATTGGCAATAACTAATCTCAAGCGGATCCCGTTGGATAACTAAGATTTGAAGGGTCATTGAACCGCGCAGTAAAAGAATGAACAAAAAGAAAAACCCTGCTGATCAGAGTCTTCAATAAAAGCTTGAGAACTGAATTGATTAATGGAGTTTCAAGGTGTGAATGGTAAGAAAATCCAAACCAAACTAGAAAGCAAATCACACCATCTCTACAAGTACTTACCGCAAATAGACCAAACATGGCTCGATTGCCATTCCAAGAAGAATTTCCCGTTGAACTCAAGTGTTGTTTGAGGCTTAAATGACATGGTACCAGTTTGGATCCAAGAAATCATCCAAAATCAAGAACAAAAGCGACTTATCCTTCTATGTGAAGAAGCATCTCACTTTTATTGGTTGGGTTTTCAAGTTCATTTGAAAGAAAATTGCTAGTTGAGAATTACAATATATTGCACCAGAAGGTAAGATCTTCAACACTTTTTAAGTTAGCATGTGAGTAGGGGTGCAAGTTTGGCCCTGACTGCCCTGACTCGCCCTAAGCATGCCTTGAGCCCGAATAGGGCTTGGGCTCAAGATTTAGGCCCTAACAAGATTTTGTGGGCGGGTTAGGTCCAAAATATTCTAGCCCTGACTAGGGCCAAGGGTGGGCTTGGGATTACTCTTTGGCCCACCGAGCCTGTCTCGACCCGTCCTTGATTTTTGGCCTTGACCTTGGCCTTGATTTTGGCCTTAATCCTAGCCCTAATTTTGTCTCTAATGCTTGATCTCAATGAATTAGGAATAGGGACAAGGATATGGCCAAGTATATCAGGACCAGGGCTAGGGATAGAGTCAATCAAGGCCAGTGACAAAGCTAAGTATAAGGTCAATCAAGGCCAAGGATAGGGCCTATCAAAGCTAGGGACAGGACTAATCAAGGCTAAAGACAAGGCAAATCAGGGCTAGGGATAGGGCCAATTAGGGCGGGAATGGGCTTGGCTTGGCCCTATAGGGCTTAGGGTCAGGGACAATAATCCTTGGCCGTAAATTAAAGTTAGGGCGGGAATGGGCTTAGATTAGAATACATAGGGTTGGGCTTGGGATTGCAAAAGCCCAGCCCAACCCTACCCTGTTGCAGCCCTACCTGTGAGTTTTGCATATAGAAAAAAGAACATTCCATAAAGAAAAATGAATATTGAGTGGAAGAGAAAGAATTTAGCATGAAAGAATTTAGCATGGAGAAGGTAGTGGTCTTTGCATCTCTGATAGCATGTAGGTGTATCCTCTGCTTAACTACAAGTCACACATTAGCAAGGCTCTAGCAGGTTCGGAATACTAGCTATGTTTGGATAACTTTTTGTTTTTTCGAACCACATCTCAAGTGAAAAAGTGTAGAAAATTACAAGAACTCTCCCCTCTGCTTTGTAGTTGTAATCACCGCGTCTCCTCTAGGAAGCCCTAGATAATATTTTTAGCCACTGATCATATCTGTCTACGTGTTGTGCACCTGGAGTTGCGAGTATATGCAGCAAACAAGAATCAACAATTTTTGTCAAGATTTAGAATGCTTGTTGAAAGAAACCAGAAGTTGTTGGTCTTCCCATCTTCTACTCTCGCATCAGTGATTATCATTCTTTCATGGGTTCATAGAGTGTGTGCAAGAAAAACCCATTTGCAAATGTCTCTCTCTCTCCTTCCTATGAGTTATGGATTTTGCTTGACTAGCATTGGAATGGTTCTGCTTGGCCAAAACAATGACTTGGCTCTACTAGAACAAAAATTCTATCTATTTAGCATTAAAGTAAATTTTGCTTTTTGAGCAACAAATTGATTTGTCTGTTTAGCATTGATGTAAATCTCGTATTTTGAGTAATTCGTTGTTTAGCATTAGTTCGCCTTTTGAATAAAGCTTCATCAAAGTAAATTTTGCTTTCTGAGCAACAAATCAATTCACTTTTTTGAGCAAGTCTTCTTAAGATGGTTCACGCACAGTGAATGATTTTGCTTGACCAGTGTTGGAGTGTTTATGCTCAAGCTAGAATAGTAACTTGGCTCGACCAAAATAATGATTCCCTGATTAGCATTAATTAATCTTATTTAGCATCAGTCGCTGTTAAGAATCGATGTAATTTTTACTTCCTCAGCAAATCTTCAAGAGATGTTAAGCATCGATGTAAGTTTTGATTTTTGAACAAACACTTGATTCACTACCAAGCATCAATTCACTTTTTGAGCACTTCCTAAGTTACCATGCTCAATGGGGAAGTAGTCGAACATATATCTACATATACCAAGCAGGTAACCATGGCCACTTGGCAAGGATGATCAATCAATAGCCAAAGAGGCAAACAAGAAGACCAAAACATTTACAAAAGGATTAACACAATGCTTGACTAAGGGTCGACCAAGAAAATCGGCTATTAAATAACTAAAGTTTTACAAAGGCCAACATATGGATGATTGAACCTAGGTCTGACCAAGAAAACTTGTAGTCTGGCCAACTTTGTCTTCCTCATTGGTGGAGCCTTATTCACTAGACTAGCTAGAGCCTCATTTGTTGGACCATCTTATTCGACCATACTAGTCCCCTTCTTGGCTATTTGAGAGCCGACACCTTGGAATGAAAACTCAAGAAACTTGACTAGTTCAATGATTTTGCTTGACCACAACTAGTTTCACTAGATCACTAGTTTGAACACTACGAAAATTCAGATGCGTTGAACTAGAATGCTGGCTTAAACAGAGATGATGCAAAAGATCCTATCCCCATAAATCCACCGCTTGCAGCATTTGTTAAGCGAAAGTCGACCAAATTATGCTCAGCCAAATCAAAGCTTGATTAAGAAGAAGACCTAATCCCTTGGTCCGAGCATGGAGCCATTGCGACCAAGTGACTGATGGTCGACCTAAAATAAACTAACTAGAGTGGCGATTAACAAAGCAAATACAATTAAAAGAAAGTTTCTTATAAAGTTGCAAAAAAAGTGAAAATCATGCTCGACTAAGATCAAGGTCAATCAAGGAATTTTACTATTAAATAAAAAGAGCAAGATTGGCCAACAAAAGTGGTTGATCCAACGAAAGCATTAATGCAAGTATTTCGCTTTCTAAGCAAATCTTCGATTCACTATTTAGCATCGATTCAAATTTTGCCTTTTCGAGAAAATCCTTGACCTGCTGTTTAGCACCAATGCAAATTTCACTTGTTAAGCAAGTCTTTTTAAGATGGTTCGAGCATCGAAATGATTCTTTTCAAACCATAACAATGATTCTCATAGACTAGCACCCGAATGCTTCTACCCGATCAAAACATTGATCTGCTGATTAACATCAAATCAAATTTCGTTTTCTAAGCAAGTCAAAACATCATTCACTGCTTAGCATCAACATCAATTCTCACTTTTTTAGCATTACTTTATAAAGATGGGAGAGGTCTTCATTCCTGGAACCTAATACAACATCTGGGAAAGATGCCTAGAGTCACTAAAATTCCACGATACCATGGCGACTGGGCCTTAAAAAACATATAGAACGACTACTATTTTATGAAAAAATGAAGTCATCAATCAGGGATTCTTTGCCAAAAGTGCTCGACCAAGGAAAGTTCAAAGGATTTTGCAACTAAAGCTAGGTCCGATCAACAAAAGTTGGACTATATGATCGAGAAAGAACAATTGATTGACCCATTAGGGAATTGGTCGACAATCTTCACAGCAACAGGAAAGAGTGATTGATCAACTAAGAATGATCAAGAACCAAGAGTTAATCAAGCATTCAAACAAAAAAAAAAAAAAAAAGAGAGAGAGAGAAGAGAAGAAATTCTTTGATCAGCGTCCAAGTACAAACATACTTTCGCTTTTTAAGCACTAATACTTGTCTCATTTGAGTCAATTCTTGAAGTCACCATGCTTGAGGGGAGGAACAAGTATATGACTTATCATCCATAGAAACATGGTGACCTCTCGAACAAATATAGAACACTTTTTCAACCACATAAAATGGTGGTTGATGTACCAAATCAAAATATTCAAGCACTACAAGTTGTGGACTCACAAAGGTATAAAGCAAAAGATGTATACAAGCAAGTTCTATCGATTGCGAAAAAGGTTTGAACAAATCAAGTCAAGTACAAAAATAAAGTGAGCAAAAGCAAACTGAGTTGTAACTCATAAAAGAATAATCAGATCAATTTTGGCATCTTACTACACTATAAGCACATGTCAAGTCAAGAATCATTCAACCAGATCGAGGCCTGACCGGGAAAAACTTAGTCCCTTGTCTTGAGCACAAAGGTATCGAGACCAAGTGGCTAAGGGGCTTATATTATGGTCAGCCTATATTTGATGGTCCTACCACTGTTGGTTGGACATCCGACCACAATCAACCCGAAGACATTTGAACTGACCATACTTTGAGATATTCATAAACAATATAACATATGAAACATACACACTAAGCATAATCAACCTCCTTAAAGATAAGGATAAGGATTTTGATAAAGTCAGATAGTTCCAATTGCTTTTAGAGTCTAGATTGGACTCAGATTGGACTCCACGACTACAATCCAAATAATACTCTCTTCGCGGATAAGATTCCTCTCCCCAGGAAGTTAGCAACAATTATAGAGTTTCATTCGAATGCCATTACTGCACAGTTAAGGTAACATCTCCTAAGTTTTATAAATACCCACACCTTCCACTACCTTGATCCTCGGAGACGTTCCTCGACCAACCTTGTTGAGCATGTTTTTTGTAGAGTTCTTCAAGTTGTTTTCTTCTTGGCTAAAACCATTGTCGTAGGTTCCACTAATTTCATTAGGTTGTCCTTTCGGAGTTTTCATGTTCATAAACTAGAACAATGAGAGGACTCATATTCTTGACCATGAAATTTTCTTATCAGGCAAATCTATGTTGAGGTTTCATTGTCGAACAGGTTTGGTCGTGCATACAATAACCATTTTGGGATTCTTTTGGTTCATGGAATTTCATTAAAGTTGTCCTTTTGACTTTTCATGTAGCATAATATCTAGAATCATAATAAGAAGGAACTTCAATATTCTTGACTATGAAAATAAAAACTTATCTACCAAAGACATCAAATGCAAAGTCATAAATTTGGGTCTTGATTAAGACCATTAGGGCGCGTTTGGTCAAATATTGTTAGAAAACATTTTTTGAACGTTCTTCTATTCATTTCCGAAGGGAAGAATAGGTCTTTTAGACACATAAATTGTTAGAAAAAATGATTTTGCATTCTTCTAGAATTAGTTTTAACAAATGCACTAATTGTTCTTAAAGTGTATTTAAGATCAAAAGAACGAACGCGTTCTTTAAGGGCTGTTGGTACATCAAAAGGATGTTTTTCAAATCACATGAATCATGAAAGTGATAAAATTTGGTCCCGATTAAAATCTCTAGATTATGAGCTTTGTCACTAAAAATGTGAATCTATAAATATTTTTGGAACAGATTATCAAACGCTCATTTCCAAGGAAAGAATGGTATTTTAACACCAAAAATCACGTCGTAAAAAAATTTTTTGCATGAAGAACTAATTCATTTCTCACAACCAAACATCTAATTTTATAAATTATAATGCCATAGATTTGAAATCTTTCATTCTGAAATCCAAATATTGAATGCCATAAATGTTCTTTAAGTACATTACCAAATGCATCTTTAAATCACCTGACCGATACATTACTTAATGCCAATATTATAAATCTAGAGTAGGGGTTGGTATACTTTCCCAAATCGTAATAAATCTTTTTTTTTTTTTTCTTTCTTTCTTCCTAGTATGGAAATGGGGTCATGGACTCAAAGAAAACTATTCACCAATAATATTTTGTGGCATTAGTGTGTGGCTCTTTTCCTTGGAGATAATCTCCCAATAAGTGTCTAATGAATTATAAGATTTTGCCACATGCACTCATTGGGAGAGCCCTTCCAAAGAGATGTTCCAAACTTGAGGCACTAAGCCTTAAAAATGAGATTTACCTTTTTCTTTTTAGTTGAATTTTAGTCTTCTCTTAATTTTTTTATTTATTTTATTGTTTCAATCTTTTTCCAAAAGACCTTGTGATTCAACTCTTGACTTCTACAAGCTTTTTCAGATAATTGAATTGAAGTCCTTAAAAAGTCGAGGCATGGAGCTGCATAACTGCTTGAGGTCACATCTAGATTCCATGTTTAATTTCTTTGAGTTCTTGTAGCATGATGGTCTTGGTTTTGATATTCATTTATAAAAAAAAAGGAGAATGAATGTGTAATTTTAATTTTTTTTCTTCTTTTCTTTTCTGAATTTTGACATTATTGTTCATTTGTTGAGCACAGATCAGATATGCAAGTATCAGCTGTCCTCATCTTATCCTTATCTTTCTTTGATAATTCCAAGAAAAAAATGGGAGGGGAATTCATTTTGATAGAATGATCCAATCAAATGGGGAAGTAACTACCCTCTTATAATTACATAGAACTGAATATTCTCCCAAGAGTCTAGAAACAAAAGAAATTCAAATTTAAAAACATAACTATGTATAACTATCCTAGCTATGTATAACTATGAAATTCAAATTTAAAAGCATAACTATCTTGTTCGATTCCAAATTAATCAACATCCTAATTGAAACTAGGATTACTATAGACGCTAACATGAGATTTATGATGCTTAATATGGATGATGTCTTTGATGCCATTATGGAGATTGAAGAGAGTCTAGCTATGAGTGGACTTTTGTTTGCG
This sequence comes from Hakea prostrata, assembly GCF_041222555.1. Classification (NCBI taxonomy): domain Eukaryota; kingdom Viridiplantae; phylum Streptophyta; class Magnoliopsida; order Proteales; family Proteaceae; genus Hakea; species Hakea prostrata. The sequence continues at coordinate 37,025,442 of NC_142609.1, forward strand.
CCTACACGGATATTTGTCTGTGTAAGCGTAGTGACACATGTTATTGAACGATCTAACGGTGAACATGTTTGGGCATTTCCTTAATTACACACGATACACGTACAAATTTTTATCCATTATTTAATTAAATTTACAAAATAAGGTTCTTTTTACAGCGTTGGGGAAAAAATAAAATTGAACGAAACCTAACCCTGGTCCTTGTGTCAGAGTTTTGGGAAGAAAACTCTATCTTGTATTTTACGATCTCACCCGTTTCAAAATCTTGTTGTAGTTGATCTATCAATTCCATTAAGGATTACATGTTAGATTTACTTCAAAAAAATTCCTGAAAAGTGAACCAGCAATATTAAAATATCCAATATCATGTTAGATTCCAAATTAATTAATATCCTAACTCAAACCATGATTACTACACACACTAACATGAGATCCCCCTCCCCCCTCTTTTTTTTTTGGAAGGCTAACATTAGAATATGAGATTCTTGACGATGTCTTTGATGCCATTATGTAGATTAGAGAGGATCTAGCTATTAATTTTTGTTTGTGTTTGCACGGATATCCGTTTGTGGAGGCATAATATTTGTGATATGTGTAATTGAAAGATTTAGCAGTGAACATGTTGTGGCTTTTTTGTAGATGCTTTGACAAATTTAGGTTGCCACTGCATGATGAAGAAAAATGAAGAAAGAGGGTTCACAAACAAGAAGAGGAGGAAAAACAAGAGATGGAAGAAGAAACAATGGAGGAGGAATGGACTCTTAGAGAGAGAAGTTGTGATAGTTCAGGAATTTTAGATTATCGGGTTCAGAAATGGGCAGGTATAGCTAAAATGGGTACTAAAATTGGATTCAAATCACTAAAAATTACAGGTTTGATCTCAACCATTTATAAGCATATTCCACGTGTCACATTTGTAATGTTGCTGGGTGCATTGCTGTGTATAGTAGAGAAATGTGCACAGCAGACGATTTTTACCGCCATAAGGTGAATGTCGGCTTTTCCAGTAAGTATATTACAATGAGAATTTTTATTAACTCCAGTTTTGATGGTATCTCTAGCTATTTCTAACAATTTCTCTATGAATGCACAACACTTGTCCAATTGAAAATCCAATGGCTAAAATCAATTACAACATTTTCTATCCAAAACGCTAAGACACAATATTAAAAACATTTTTAACCCCTCGATTCTTTGTTATTCGTCTTTCCGTTTGCTACATTTCTTCTGGACCAATATTAGGTCCATTTCTTGCAAGAAAATGGACAAGGAAATGAACCAGATAAATTTCCCTCTTCTTCTCTACTTCTACACAAAGAAGTGTTCTTGCAATCACTAAAAAAGTAAAAAATAAAAGGATAAAATAAATATCTAAGAAGATTAACATAAAATAGAATAAATATAAAATAAAATGATATAGAATAAACATGAAACAAAAAATTTTCCTTTCCCCTGATAAGCCTAGAATTTTACTTCTCCCGAAAAAAAATAAAGAAGTTAGAATCAGATTATCATATGCAAAGTATTTATCAGTCAACCATGTAAAGTGGTAATACTACAACGAAGTTCAAGTAAGCAGATGAGGTCTTCATCAATATTTCTTCTAGACTTCAAAATAGAAGATGAAAGAAAAACAAAATAATGCATTGGAAGGTAAATTCTTATACTTAAACCTTTGTCTTATGTCAGATGAGAAGTTTAAAGTTGTTTACCAAACAAGGATTTTTCATTCTTCTCTGAAATTGACATATCAATTGTTTTTCTTTTTGGAAAAAAAGAGATTTTATATTAGATAAAAATGATTGTACAAAATACCGATAAAGAATGTGTTAAATATTATGTATAAAGCTAGGATGATTTGTACTCTATTCCTGTTGGGAGGATTTTTCTAGACTTGTTTATTTAAATGAATTTAGTTGTCTGTGTTTGGTAAAAAAAAAAAAATCATTAAAGAATGGTAAATATTATGATTAGGGTTAAGATAAATCAAAGCTAATCTGATTTATGTTACTACAGGCAAGAGGGTAAAGCAATGAAGAATTTTGGGAGACTAGGGTTTGGGTTAAGCTTTCTCAAGCCTGCCTTATTGGATAAGATTGAATAAGATTTTGGGTGTAGAGTTGGTGTTGTTGACATGGTTTATTTTTTTATTTTTTATATTATTAATTTTTTTGGTATTTGAGGTTCATCTGTGTCAGTTACACATACCTCGATTATATTTTCAGGGGGGAGTTTTTTTCCGTCTGCAAGGGTTGAATCCATTATATCTCTACTAAGAAGTATGAATCTTACCACTCTACTGATCTTGCTTTGATCGGACATTGTTTATTGGTTGGCTTTAAGGGTGTCAATTGCGTACCGAAACTGTTTAACCGTACCGAACCACACCGTCTAAAACCGTACAGTACCGTACCGTTCAAAATTCGTACGGTTCTGGTTTTAGGTATTCATACCGTCGGTACTTATCGAAACCGTACCAAATTAAGAGATACAAATTATAATTCTATAATTAAAACACTTAACTTTTTCTCTATCCCTATTTTAAATTTTCGTTTAATTATTCATTTATCTTCTTAGATTTACTTGTTTTGTATCTATTAATTAGATTTATTTGCTTTATCTATGTTAATTTCAAATTATATCGATTGGTTGATCATAATTTCATTAGGATCTTAATGAACTAATAACAAAAGTGACATAAATTTATTTGTACCAAAATTATACCACACTAGATACCGTGTTTAAACCGTTTTCCTTTACCGATTTAATATTGAAATGGTACCGAACTGTTTTTGTAAATACCGAAATAGTACCGTACCGTTTAAATTCGGTACTTAAAAAATACTCGAAAGCAAAACAGATTTATCAAACGGTTTTTAGTGAATTTTGTTTTTCAAAGTAAGAAACACCACGAACTGATTTTTGGTGGATTATTTAATGATTCCTTAAACGTTGGTGGCAAGGAAATTTCCCGATCCTAGTTCACAAGGGAGTGGTAAACCCTATTTTCAAAGTGGCGATGCCTAGTGATATGGATCCAATATCCTCTCTAATTTCAAATTAATTAATACCCTACACATGCTAACATGAGATTCTTGACATATTATATGGAGGATGTGTGATGCCATTATGGAGATTGGACAGGGAGCATCTAACTATGAGACAAAAGATATTGGTACAAGGACATGATAGGATCGATTCTCAATTAAAAGATCTCATGATATAAATTGATATCAGTTAATACATATTCATATCGGACACAACTAATATAATACATCTCTGATGAATTTCTCTATTGAATTGTATTAGAATAAGTTGACCAATACGATTCAATATTTGATATAGAAAAACAATTTAAACTTGACTGGTACTTTAAACTAGGGGTGTAAATGGATAATCGAAATTCGCTTCGAATTCGCATCTTGCATCCATTTAGGGGTATTTGAATCCGTCCGATTATTAATAGGATACGGATATGGTATACCCATTTTTTACTGATTATTATCCGTCCGATAAAATTATCCGATTAAGTTACTTATTTATATTTATTATTCTTATTTTTATAAATTTTGATATGTGACTATTTTTCTAGATTTTCTACTGAAATAGTTACGAAAGTTGTTAAATTTCAAACTAGCCTATAAAAAAATAAATATGTAAACAGGTGGTCGAAAACTTGTATTCAATCTATACTTATATCTGTCTAGAAGAATCTATTAAGAAAATAACTATCCGATTATCATCCGAATCCGACAAAATCCGTCCGAAAACCGATAGGATATTATCCGAATCCGTCCGAATATAATAGGATGCGGATATGGATATACCACTATCCAATCCGATCCGATCCGAATCCGGTACGTTCATACCCCTACTTTAAACCTTTTTAGACTAATTAGTCAATAAAAAACAATGACGTTTTAGCAAGCCAAGGAAGAAGGAAAAAAAATTCAAAGAAGACCGACGAGATCTTAGAAACGCGTCAAGTTGAAGGAGAAAAGCAAAAAAGACGATAGCAGCTTTTGTTCTTTGTTCGATCGGAACAAAAGAATTACTGCTGCAACTAATCTGCTCTCTTGAATCTCGATGGAATCTGAATCAGAGACGGCAGTGACGTGTTCCTCTCTATGTAGTGTATATTTTCCTTATCCTCCTCCTTCCTCTCTTGGTAGATTTCACACTAATGGTCGCTCGTTCCAGTTTCTTTCTTTGTCCCCAGGTGCCGAAAGCAACCAAAGCAGCCATTACGGTGAGGATGAAGAGGAATCTGAACGAGCGTTATGAGATTCTGGCGGTTTTTCGTTCCACCATGAATGCATACAAATTCGATCAAGAGGAGTCGTCATCATCATCTTCGTCTTCAATGGCAATCGAAGCAGTACTGGACATGAACATGAGAGCAGCAGTGGTGGCCGTGGAAGAAATCCTCCAAAAGTATCTATAATGGTGGACCTATCCCAGTATTTGAAATTTTAAAAATATTCGACTAAATGTATAAATGAACAAAATATACAAACAAGTGGAATTTTATCAGCTTTTTTATTTTTCTTTTTTAAATCTGGGAAGCTACGTGGGGCATATAAATTTGCCTTTCTTGGTTCGAAAAAGACTCCAGTTTTTCAGCTTCATTGTAAATTATTAATTAGTAAATATTTCAGGCCGTTTAGATTATTTAAAAGCTTTCATCTTTTTCTTTTTTTTTTTGGTAACCTTCTTTTTGTTCAATAATTCAAGCTTTCGCCTTTTTGGGCTCGGGTGTTTATTCCTAACTAAGGGTGTCAATTTGCAGCTCTAATCGCTAAAATCGAACCGCACCTATCCCTTGTAGCTCGAATCAAACCTTAATGGGTTGTGTTTGGACTAAGGAGGCTAGAGCCCACGCTAGTCCGAAACCAAACTGCAATCTGTTATAACCCATTTTAATAGTTTTATATTAAATATTGTTTGAATCGTCATATTACCCTTAGGTAGTTGGTATTGACAAATCAAAAAAATTGAGCATGAATTGAAAGATCAAATAGTCATTCTACAATTGTAAGGGACAATCAGAAGGATTAACTAAATGTCCAACTGAATGTATTAAGTTTATTTAAATTGAATAAATACTTATTAATCTGGAGGTTTTTCTTTTGCATATTAAACTAAATATCAACCCAATCAAGAGACGGTTTCATAGAAGGGGATTTTTTTTTTTACATTTTCACCAGTGCAAGAACCTAATTTCAAGACAATTAATCATAGCACAAGGGGATTTGAGGATTTGTCTCTGGAGGACCATCCAGTGGAGCTTGAAGAATGAGCTTGCAGTCCCTATATTACTACTTACTATCTGGGTTCTTGATTTCTATAGGGTGAGTGAGTTTTTTACAACATAGAGTGACTTTTAATTTTTTTTTAATGAAAATTAACCAGTAACAATTTTGCTTTGCATGGAATTTTGATTTTTCATGTAGGATGTTCAACTATTTCTTTTTGTTTTTTTGTTTTTTTCTTTCTTGAATACCATAAACCGTTAATCAACCCGAGTTTAAACCATTAGCCCAAACCACCTAAACCCAACCGCACCAAACCGAAACCATGATTATGCTAATGGGTCGTGTTTGGGCTCGGGGTTTTGTGGCCCAAAATTGGCTCAAACAGGCCATTGACACCCCTACTCCTAACCAATCAATTTTATATTAATATATAATAGTTCTCTTATTAATTTATAATTTACATTTCCGTATGTGAAACTAGGTTTTAACTCGGTTGACTCAGCTAGTCATTATTTTTCACTAAAAGTGTCATTTTATAACGAAAAGAAGAAAAAGAAAAGAAATTCATCAATTAGTACCTACCTTGCTCACCCGCAACAATAGTTGCTCCCAATACACTCTTCCTCACTGGTTCCTACTCATAATTGACAACAACTAATCCATCAGAAAAGAAATCTAAGACGTCTAGATGCATCCAAATCAAGAACTTTAAGGATAGAAGCTGACCAAGGAATGTTAATTTCAAAAGTTCCCGTCCTAGTTGCTGAAGTCGCCAAAAAATCTACCAGTGCATTAGATTCATGATAGCAATGTGAAATCTTCTAGTCTATAGCCATCAAATGAAAAGAGAGTTGCTAGTAAGATGAAGGGAGCACAATTGGCTACAGCAACTCTTGCTTCCAAAAAACCCAAAGATTTGATATTTTCTTTCACATCCCGCAAAATTCACCAAGGATATATACTATCTGGATTACTCAGGGGAGTGATCCACAGCCCAAAAGATCAAGTTTAGGAACGATCATATTCACTTATCACAATAACTTAATCAAAAGCAATAACAAATCATAGTTTTCAAGTAATTTAATAATAAAAGTCAAGGAAAAAATATCAGAAGAATCACAAAGAACATCAGTGTAGAAAAGATATCAATAAAATAAAATAATCAAAATGTGGAATGAGGCGGAAACCCACTCTACAATAGCAATGGAAGGTAGATCGAAATAAAGTAAAGGCTACAACCAGTTCTCAAAAGAATGGAAAGAAAAAGGTAAACAACTAAGTTACAGTTTCTTCTAACTTAAGAATGTTTCCTTTATAACATAATCATATGAAATTAGACAGGCCGAATCCGCAATGACAAATATCAGTTTCGTACTGATAGTCTTCACCAACGTAGTCATCACGATCAGTAGTGTATGAGTCATCAATTTGGTCTTCATAGTGTTGACTATCATAGTCAACAGTGGTAGTACCTGCAGATAAGTCTAACAAAAGATGTTGCAAAAAGGAGTGAGTTCAAAAGAACTCAGCAAGACAGTTGTTCCATAATAACACAGATACATGATACAAAACATAACATGATGCAAGATGATATGAGACAAACTATGCAAGTATGAAACTAACTTTATGTATGCTAGTCTCTATAGGTAGACATGCTTTAAATCATAGCACCATACTTCTTTGGATATGTCTCAAATCACTCTTCTCTCAACCATCTCGGTATCTTGGATTCTTCGGTGGTACTTGGGTCCTGCATTCCTCTCGGACAATCCATGGCTGGGGTTTGTCACCGCTCTCTCACATCACCATTGGTATAAGTATTGGCGCATGTCACGGTAAAGCCTAGCCCATTGCAAGTCATCTACTTAGTCATATCATGTCAGATCCAGATACGTCCATTCCTCGCCCCGGGCGATCCTTTCCGGTATCCTTCACACTAGAGTTACGGATATTACTCACCAGACTCATCAACCCTATTGGTCATCCACAAATAGTAGACAGGAAGCTCTCACGTCCTCTCACGGATATGACTCACTGATCTTCGAGCGCTCGTGAGCCAAAGTCTAGCTATTTGCAACCCTACCAATGAATGACCCCTTTCAGGTATCCGCAATGCAATTTATGTCCTCTCACGGGATGGTACCAATGAATGGACCCCTCTTTTTTTTTTTCGCCGTGGCTTTCGTTTCCGCCCGTGTGGCGTGTTATCTCTCCGCCCTTGTAACGTGTATTTTCATCCTTGTGGCATGTCTATGTCTGTCTTTGTGGCGTGTCGCTTTTTTGGGCGTTTGTGATGGAGGATATGTATGCCGTATTCCTTGTGCTTAATTGTTGTTGTGGTTGTTATAACCACTATTCTAAGGGCTTATTGGGCTCGACCCATTCCTTAGCCAGGATGACCTTGTCTATTGCATGTAGGACATTTGGTCAATGTCCATGTTTTCATGCATTTATCTTTTCTTTGATATGTGTCTGTATTTCCTTTCAAGTTCATGAATGAAGTTTTTCAACTTTGAAAAAAAAAAAAAAAACTATTATTTTTATAATTTAGTGAATGATCTAAGAAAGCCCAGCTGTACGTGTGGGGTGGGGATCTGATATGCCTTGTTTTTAATTAAATCTTTTGTAAAAGTGCTATGAACTTTATAACCTTTTTCAGTGAGATCTTAATAGTTAGAGAGGAACCATGGTTGTCGTTTACTTTCAATATTAAGTTAGATTTTTAGGTATTTGCAAGGGAAAAAATTGAACAGCAATCTTGGTCGATCCTGTTTTCAAAGAAGCAAATGTGGTATGCTTTATTTTGAACATTTGTTCTTATGCTGAATTCCAAATGTCAATGGCATCAACCACGAGACTCTTAGCCTTAGAAAGCATTATTATAACATACACCGTTAGCCTAAGAAATATTATACTATACATGATAAAAGCTTTAATTTTTGGCAGTGAGTTACTCTTCCAAGTTGCCGGAACTAAATGCAGGAATTGACTTCTTAGATTTCAGACCATCAGCAGCAGTGCTATATCTGTATCATCTGAAAACAAAACAATGGACATTGAAAAGGCTGTATCTTGTTTCATACATGTTAAAAAAGCAAAGTAGATGGTGGAGCATACTGGTTACTTTTCATTACAGGTTCAGAAAGAGAGTGTTCATTGCTCTGCAAATTGCAAGTTCTTCTTTTCAACCTTCACTTCTATTTTTAAGCAATCAAAACAATGTAATTAAGTGGGTCTTTAATGTTTGATTTGCAGGAGAGAATTTGAAGTGTCTTGAACTAATCCAAGATGTATCATTGATTAGTGGGTCCTTTTAAGATTCCAAGTGCTGAAACATCACTCTTACAGTTGGATACAAGCTCTAAGTTTCAATTTTTGCACTCTTGATTTGCCAGCCCTGATAGCAGTGCCATCACCAAGGGCTCAATCTGCGACAGAGCCAAGGAGCTCAACTTGTAACTCCATTGCAAGTTGACCTTGAACTGGATGATACTGGTATGAAATTAGCACTGCATTACGTTGCCCCACGCAACCGGGTATTCAAAGCCAGACAGAATTCAGTTACATCGGTTACACAATTAATGAAGCTTTTAAAGACAAAATCAATGTATATACAATCATGTTACAAGTCAGTCATACCAAATTGTGTGTGTGTCATTACTACATTAACTATGATTTTCTGGATTTGATGTAGACTGAATAGAGTCATCTGATCGAACCTCCACTAGTAATTGGTGCCTCAACTCCGGAACCTTTTCGATTAGCTTCCCCACTTAGATCATCATCATTGATCTTATGAAGAAAACTGTCTATGAATGAAAAAGGTGTTCACAGCTTGCATTCTCCAATTCAATGTACTTGACACAAGAAGTTCCATTTTCTTGATTGTTGTAGCTTCAAAAACAAATTTGCAATCCCAAATCTGATAGTAAAAGTTAAAACCCGTGCGTCACCAAAAGCACCAATTCCAAAACATAAACAGTTCCAGCAATTCCTCAGTTAAGCAGAGCATGTTTCTCCAGTTAATACAATGTAAGGTTGATATGGTTCTTCACCTGTAAATCTAGGGGCACAGGCACTGTTCTCTCATCCATTTTAGCTGCCAAAGATAAACAAGCCACAACCAACAACTGCATCACCCATGATTTATCTTTCTACTACAAATAGCAAAGTCATGGATGGGCACCTTAGACACAAAAGACAATAAAATTAGTAATACTCTCTTACCAGAGAAGGATTTAATAATACTATGAAATTTTAACATGGTTCTTGTTCAATTTCCAGAACTTACAAGAAGTTCATAGACTGAGAGGAACTGATCCAAGTAATTTATTGATAGATAAGCCGAGGCCTAAAGTTTAAATGGACATGAACCTGTACAAAACCAATATAATAACACATCAGTAAGCAATAAAAAGGACAAAACCAAACTTGGTCTAACGGAAAACAAGAACCCATAAATCCACAATAATCTACATTAAACAGTGAAAGGTGATTAGTGAAACTAGATCCTCAACTCAGTTCAACAATGCAAGCATGACAAGTCAGTTCAACAATGCAAGCATGAGAAGGACCCCTCGGATCGATTTCACATATTGCACGAAGACAATTAGATTTTTTTCTTTTTCCCCCACCCAGTGTGGGTAACACTTTTAAATACACTGTGACATGCCAAAATCAAAACCTGAATGACATAACCCGGTTCATTCTAGGCCCAAGGGTCTTGAGTGCATGGGCGACACTTGGCCTATTCCTTACCAAGGAACTACACGAATTTGAAGGGGAAGAGGTCAGAAGGTTAAAAAAAAAAAGACTGGTAGGTGGTCAGAAGAAAAACGCGTACCTGAAATCGAAAATGTTTCAGTCCTGCGCTTTAGTTACGCATGACGGGATTTCTAGCCATTGGATCAGAATATGGTTGAAATTTGATCGAAATCTCAATCTTAATCATTGATCTTAACGGTCGAGATTCCATCTAACGGCCGAAATAAAAAGCATTACCGCGCAGGACTGAAGCAAGGTCGTACCTGAAACTAACATTGACGCCACCGTCATCCAACCACTCCGAAGGAGACTAGAAGCACAGAGGAAGCGAAAACCTACAGCCTGCAAGTAAGAAAGCAAGATAAAAGGAGCAAACGGAGGGGTGTGGGCGTCGACTTTCTCACTTCTATGGCGCAGTTCAGGGTTATTGCTTCTTTGCTGATCTGATTACTTTAACTGTTGCAACTAGTCTGCTCTCTTCACGATCGACGGCTGCTTCCACTGAAGAAAAAGGTTGCGACTTTCCTTTAGAGCATCGTTGCGTACTTTACTCCGGAGAAGGTATTTCAGATCTCCAAACTTGTTCCGATCAAAGATCTGACACGACTTTGCGTCGGATTTATGGCATCCAGCTCCTTCATCCCGTTTTCTTCCGATCAAAGATGTGATACGACTCTGAATCGATGGCGTTACGATGTATATTTGAGTTATGACGGAGGAGAATCAGCTGGGAGTGATTTCGCAACTATACTCTACGCTTTCCTGGAGAGAAACAACATCAAAACGTTCAAGGACGACGGACACATGAATAGGAATAGGGGAGAGCATCTCTCTGCGACGATGCGACGATCATGAAGGGAATCGAAGAGTCAAGAATTCCCATTATTTTATATTCCAGGAACTACGCTTCTTCAAGAAGGTGCCTTGAAGAGAATGCCTTCATAATGGAATGCAGAGAAAAGCTTGGCCAACTGGTAATTCCTGTTTTTCTCATGGGTGTCGAGCCACGGGACGTGCGGCATCAAATTGGGTGCTTTGAGGAGCCTTTTCGCCTGCACCAAGAGATGTTCGTGCCAGAGATGGTGGTCAACTGGAGAAGAGCTCTGCACAAAGCAGGTTCAATCAAAGGATGGGTCATGATGGACGTTTCTGATCCTAACGCTGACGGGTATGTTAACTAAACAAACATAGCAAAGGTGGATTATTGATTGCTGAGTTAGTGGGGTCGTTATGTTGTTTTCCCAAAGGGAGTCTTTTCTATTGCAATTTGTTCCTTCTTTTTTGTTATTAACGTTGTGGTTAGTTATTCTTCTCCTCTATTGTTTAGAAGTAGTTGTTATGCAGTTAACTTCTTCTATTTTCTTAGCAGTAAGTTAGTCATGCTCCCTTGTAGAAACGAGTCCCATATATGTAAAAGATGTGAAGGTAAATTCTTATACTCAAAACCATTGTCTTGAGGTTTAAAGCTGTTTATCAACAAGGATCTTTCATTCTTGTCTGAAATTGATATATCAATTGTTAATTCTACTATTAAAAATAGAAAAGAGTTCCTAGTAGAGTGTACTTGTTTTGATTCGACTTGGATGTATTATTTAGGTATGTATAATCAATAAAACATATGGTTAAATATTATTGATAGGGTTAGGGTAAATCATGGGCAACCTGATTTGAAGATGATCATGTACACATACTATCGAACCATATATCCACATTTATTTTAATTCAAAAGTTACTTGGAAGCATCCACTTAATGTTGTGATGATCAGATTTAGATACCTTTACACACTGAGTTTGAAGCTACTTCTGATTTTGTTGAATTATGTTGTCTTTCATTCCATTTGTATTGAAAAAAAAAGGGAAGAAACGGATGACTCACGAAATGTGCCATGCAGCTGAAATTTTTTCAAATGGACCAAAGAGCAAAGAAATCAATGCTAGACCATGTGAAAATAGATATATGCAATAATTAATTCTAATGTATCCATTCAATGCTAAACTTAATTTTTTTTTTTTTTTGATACTGAATAAAAACTTATATTAGCTAGAGAAGCAATTACATAGTTTTTTAAAGTCTATAATAGCATTAGTATGCTGGTAGTCTATGGAGGACATAAATGCAAAATAATTAAACCAGATTTGGAGTGTTGGATGGTCAAGATCCTTTAGGTTCAGGTCTTTAATATTACAAATTATTTCTACTAGAATGGGGACATAGTTTATTGGCCATTTGTGATGGTTTGTTGTTGAAATTAGAGATAGCACTTTATTGTTGTTGCACCATACTTCATCTAGTTTGATGTTCTTTTGTTGTGCTTGGTCTAGACCATCTTTCATCCCAGCAAGTAAGGCCTCCATTTGGTTTTCATTCCGTATTCCTCCAATCTTGACATAGATTAGCCTTCCTTTCCCAAAAAGACCAACACTCCAGCCGACGCTGTTTAATATTGAATTGTGTACCTCTGCACATATTAAAAAAGATAATTTAGTTGGTTGAATAATCAATTTACAAAAACAAGTTTCAGGTTGAAGGAGGTTCATTTTCTGTTGTTTCGGATGAATGTGAGTCTGAAAGCTTTAAATCATTTATCCAGTTTAAGGTATTATATAATACTTTACTGGGATTTTGATTTATTTTGTTGAAAACTTTTTCATTTCTTTCTTTCCAGACAAAGTAGCATGTTATAATAAGTACCGACACCATCCATTTTTTTGTAGCTCTATCGATCCCTGGATCTATAATGAAAGAGCTGCAAAAATCTGTAATAGACGAATGTCTCCAACTTTCAGTTCTTAGACCCAGCGGCCCTGCTGCCCAAATTCTTTTCGTCCATTCGCACGAAATGAAGACGTGCCATAATGTTTCAACCTCTTTCCCACACAATTCGCATGTTGGATTGAGCGGCATCCATTTTGCGAGGGATTCCTTAATTGGCAATCCTGCATTTAAGAGACGCCAGAAGAACATCTTAAATTTTGGATGAATTGCTAATTTTCAAAAGAAAACCCACCATCTTTTGATGTTGTTTTGATTTTGAAGGTCTCGAGTTTGTGAAAGATGTCTCCTAGCCAATTTGACCGAAAAATCTCCATTGCTAGAGATAAGAAACATCCATTCATCAGCCTTGGTAGACAGGTTTATATTAGTTATGCCATATAATTGAGAGACTTGAGGAAGGGGTAACTCCCTGTTTTGATGGGTGAGAGAGCCCGCCTCCGGGCCACCTGTTGAATTTCTTGAACAAATGTCTGTATCAGGTGTTGAGTATGATCGATGTGCTACTTTTTTTATCCATGGGTCAAACCAGAAGGACGTATTACTTCCATTTCCAATCTTTCTCCACACCATTTTTTTCAGAATGAGTAGAACACCTGCAATGATATTCCATGTCCATGACCCCTTCTTGCTCATTACCTTAGGGTCAAAAGGAGTAGACTGTGGAAAATATTTTGCCCTTAGAGTTTGAGCCCATAGTGCTTCAGGGTTCTTGAGCATTCTCCAACCTTGCTTCAATAGAAGAGCGTTGTTAACTTCTTCCATTCTCTTAAAACCCAACCCGCCATTTTGTTTTTGTAGGCAACATCTATCCCATGAAATGAGTGTTAGTTGTCTCTCCTTGGTAGGATCTCCCAGCCAGAATTTTTGGCGTAAAGAGTCTATCTTCTTGCACGCTAAACTTAATATTTTAATTCACAAAATGTTTCACTCATGTCCACCTCTTATTATTATTATTATTATTATTATTATTATTATTATTATTATTATTTTTTTCCTTCTTTTCAAATCAACTTATTTATTGTTTCTTGTTTGAATTATGCAGGCGTGAATTAGGACTTACTAAAACCATTGTCAGTACTTTAAGAACTAGAATTGCAGACACAGAGACCATGATGATGTCCGGTACACACACAGACACCATGGATTTTTCTGCCAGAAGAAGCATGGGCATGACCACAGATTTCAGGTTAGTAAACTATATCTACCTTTACTTTCCTTTATCAAAAATAAAATCGAACTTTGCTTTGAAGGAAGCAGTTTTATAGCCATGTGTAGTAAATCCGAGTGTGGATCATCTTTTCTTTGGGGTCCTCGGATTCTTTTTGGCCACCAAATTGGGTGGGATCATAAAAAATAAAAAAAATTTTAAAGGGCAAGACTTACAGCAGTACCTTGTGATCCTTGCATTTTGTGACTGAAAAGCATTGTGTGCTCCCTGATGGGTTGCAGATCCGGACTCGTAATCCCCGCCCTAACACCAGATATGCATGCATGTATTAATTTGGATAAAATTTTCAATTTGATTAGGCATCAAACAATTTTTTCATATAAATGGCAAAAATTGAGCGCCTTCACTTTCCAAGCTACGTACAAGGTCTCTGGTCCCTGTGATGTATTCATAAACCACCGTGGGCCAGACACTAAGCTTCACTTCGCTCTTTGGCTTTACGAGCGTCTCCTCTCTCTAAAACTCAATCCCTTCCTGGACCTAAAGAGTATGACGCCTGAACAAGGGATTAAGAAGTCCATTGAAACTGCTATAAGCGACTGTAAGGTTGGACATCTCACCAAATTATTGCACTTCTGACAACTGTCTCGAGGAGTTGGCTATGCTGTTTGATCGTGAGAAGAAAGTGGTTCCCATCTTCTTTGATGTCAAAATTTCTAATCTGGCTGTTAAGGGCGATGGAAGTTTCCCATCCAAGCAGCTACATAGGTTTAGATGGGCTCTTGATTTAGCCAAGGATACGCCCGGCACCGAGATCGATTCCTCTAAAGAGTAAGTAATTTTCCACTGAAATTTCTAATACTATGATTTCTGGATCTTTTTAGAAATTTCTTATTTATCAGCTCTTGGATGGTATTTCAGTAATTGGGCTGAGAAGATGGACAATGTCTCGGCGGATGTGATGAATATGATCGACGGAGGATCTCCACATGAAACTTCTAATGCCATGATTTCTAGATCTTTTTAGAAATTTGTTTTTTTTTACTAAACAAAAGCTTTATATTATTTAAGATAAGAGATTCATAGGGTAGTAGAGTTTATTACTTGTTATGGTCTATAGAGGATAAAAATACTAAATACATGGGTTATTGGTGGAGTTTTTTCGGTGTCACAAAAACCATGAGTTATTATGTTAATCTAGAGGATATTTTGCATTTATATGGGACCTTCACCCATGATGCAATATGGAATATTCCACCCCTTCTCTTAGAGATGACAAAACCAAACACAATACGCAGTGGAGGTAATAGGAGCACCAGAAGATATTGATAAATTATTGTTTTGATTTGGTCTTCGGAGCTGTTTGATGTCTTTATAACCCAATGAAAAGTAAGTTTGCAAGAAGCCTACTTAATCTCGAATATGGTTGTTGTTGGTGTTTTGGTACTTGTGAGTTGCTACTATAGGCATGACTAGTTGGGCTTTATCCACTCCCTTGCTAAAGAATCTTTGTAACTCTATTTCTTTGATTTAGCCTTTAGAAAGTTGTCTGGTTTACCAAAAAGAAAAGTTGCTATTATGGGTGTTCTTACCCAAAAAAAAAAAAAAAAAAGTTGCTACTATGGGTGTCGGTGTATAGCTAGTGGCAATACGTGCACTTCGTTTCCCCCAAGAAATGATGGTAACTGGGTAGACCATCACCACATAAAAGGGGAGCCCGGATCATCTTCCCGTCGGGGGTGCACTCTGTGCTCATTGACATTTCACAACCACACAATATGGTGGGGCCCACAGGTGAAGGTGATGAGATTTATTTTCTAAATATTTTATTATTTTTTACAAGTAGACCCTACCCTAGTGTGTGGTTGTAAAGCTTTCGAGGAGCACAGAGTGCACCCCTGATGGGGAGATGATCCGGCGCACAAAATGGAGGGTAGCCATCACTACTTGATGTAACCTCAGTGGGGTGAGATTTTTCTATTGGACGGAAAAAGAAGAAAAAAAACCTCAGTGGGGTGAGGCTAGAATCTGGGAAACAATAAGGAAAATCAACAAGTCATTAGGGTTTCTAAATCCATGTAGTAAGGGATTAGGCCTGTTAAGGGTTTTAGGGTCTGTAGCGGTGGCATACTCGATCTAGCTAGGGTTTAGAGGCATAGTGAGAATGAAATACAAACCTAAACCTTGCTACTTTTTATTTCATTTTTGAATTCTGGAAGTCTAGAGCTTTGGGAAATTAGGCTTCCACTTTCTAGGTTTCTAGGGGGTGGTTAGCACTAGGGTTTGGGTCGACTACTGCTAGATGGAGGGTGGGGTTGTGACTCTAGAAGGAGGAGAGATTTGATGGAGGGAATTGGAGTCCGGATCAGCTCCCCCGACGGTTTCTGACCACACAAAGCAGTGGGGCCCACGGTGAAAACACTTTTTGAAAAACACAAAAAAAAAAATTACATTTTACCCGTGGGCCCCACGTTTTGTGTGGTCAGGAACCCGTCGGGGAGCACTCTGTGCTACCCCGACGGGGTGAGGATCCAGATTCAATTGGAAGACAGAGGGTTTTAGGGTTTGGGGGAAGAGAGAGAGATGGAATGAGGGTGGTTGATGGGGAATGGTACAGATGATTTCTTTCTGCTCTTGGGAGGTTGAAAATGAAGAGCTCCTTAGAGGAAACACCAAATAATGCTGCCGCAGGCCCTTCTAGAGCTGGGGATTCCCAGAATCCTTGGCCAAAACACTCAATCCTCTACTAAATCTCCTCTTCAATAATTTTATTCATCAAAACCGATATAGTTACAAGCAATAATAGGCTGTATTTGTAGCATTTATTGAAAGACTCCTACAAACCAAAAGGAAATCCTAATTTAAAATAAGACTTTAATAAAACTAGTCGTAGATTGACCCAAACAACAACATAAAAGTAAGACTAAACAAGGATTACTAATTAATTAACTTGATATAGACTTCTTTTTTTTTTTCTTTTTTTGTGAAGAAACTAAATTTATTTAAAAGAAAAGCCCCTGGAATACAAAGTACCAATTACATCAAAATGCAACAGCCAAAGAACAAAGGGGGGGGGGGAGAGAAAGAAAAAAAAGAAGCCTGAGAAGCTGCAGCATAAGAAGCTAATCTATCAGCTACAAAGTTTTCTTCTCTATGTGTATGATTCACAATTAGTACATCAAACTGATTGGAAAGATTGAAGATATCATGTATGTAATGGCTGATCATCCAAGGTGGTGTCTTTGATTTATTGTTAATCAATTTAACAACAGCTTCATTGTCACTTTCAATAATGACTTTCTTTAAATTAAGGGAGATAGCTAGCTTCGTTCCTTCTCGAATCGCAGCAGCTTCCATTTGAATGGCTTTTGAGTTTCCTCCTTTATAGTAGAAAGTGAAGAGAGTGTGACCCAAGTGATCACGAGCAATACCACCAAATCCAGACTGGAAGTTGTTGGAACCCTTGCTGATTGCAGCTCTATCAACATTGATTTTAATGAAATTCAATGAAGGAGATCTCCATTTGATACTTTTGAACTCCTTTTTTGATCTGCTATGCTGATGAAGGGCGAAGTGCTCTGCTGCTATTGATCGAGCGGATCTCCATATATGGTATGGATTACTCACTGGTCTAGAGTAAACAACATTATTGAAAGCTAACCAGATGTACCACAACATAAGTAATTGTTGTATGAGTTCCTCTAATGCTGATATAGACTCTCAAATAACAAATAAGAAAATAGTTAGACTACAAATAAAATTCTACTTCTAACTAGACCTATTGGGACTGCCCAAAATAATCAAAATGCCCCTGCTATTGAAAAATTATCCCACTCTTCTGGGTCCAGTGATACATCACTGCTATTACAGAACTGCACAATCTTTGCCACTTTGTAATAATTTATTACAGGATCGTAACCAAATCCAAAATGTTCCCTTTGAGTAAAATCAAGTGTAGCGGGCAGCATTGGATATTTTGGAATAGAGGGATTCTTGGCAATGCATTTTTCCATTTTCTTTGGATATACAAAGTAAGCCGTTGCAAGAACCAACTACTATGTTCATTTGAACAATTTATGTGCCAGATTCTGGCAACATTTTGGTTGGCCCCGGCCCTCGGCTTGGCCCTAGCTTAGGAACTTGTCTTTTGAAGCTAGATGGACTTGTTCTTGCATTCATCAAGTCGCTTTTCAGAGCTTTAGCAACTCTTTACAACATAGATCCATGGAAGAGATTGCGACCTCAGCACTTGTTTGGTGTTCGTGTTGGTAAAGACTTCGATTGGATAGGCAAGAGATGACCATTTCTTTTAGCCCTATCCAATGAATTGGGCGGATTTTGTTTGGGAACAGTGCCATATATTGGAGGAAATGGTGGAGATCTTTGTTTGCACATGTTTAGATCAGAGCATGATGCAAGGAAGACAATGGGCTCCAAAGAAACAATTCCGGTTCCCAATGTTGAGATCTTGATGGTATCATATGAGCTAGAGTCTGTTTTCCTGTAATAGAAAGATGATTAAATCTTCCAATGGAGGGTTAGTACAATGATAAAATACATAATTTCTCAGTGGAGAGATCATGGGTTCAAACTTTGTTTGTGACATATTAAGGGCTTTTGTCATGGGAAATTCTCATACCAAAAACCTTAGGCTGCATTTGTTTGCAAAGGTGGGGTGGGAAAAAAAAACATGTGGGTCCATGTGTAGTGGGGTGAGGGAGAAGGAAAGGAAATGGAAAGGATTTGTGGAAAAGTGATAGTGGTGGGTCCCACTTTTTACTTTTCCCAACTTTCCCACAAAGTCCTACCAAATATGTCGGGTTTTAAAATGGATTGGGGTGGGAAAGTTGGGTTGTGACATCACCAAACAAGCAAACAATCTACCATTTTAGGATTTCAGGGAAAAGTGAAAAATCTACACTTTTTTCAAGAATTTTCCCACCCCACCTTTATTCCAGCAAACAAACGCAGCTTAAAACCGTAGCAAATATGTTGATCCGAGAGAACTTTTCGTTGGTTAGAAAATCGTCGTAAAGTTTGGCGACGGAGAAGATGACTTTGAGTTCTATTTTCTTTAGCCACGATACCTATACGTAACTACCGTTGTAAACAATTAACCATATTCTGCGATTTTCAGTTCCTGTTGTAAATAGTTTGATACTACATAATTCACTTTCGTAGCATTAGTCATGTTAAGTGGGTCCCATGGGATTTATATATTTTGCTATGGAATTTTGATACCGCCGCAAAAAAGATTTAAAATATATATCATAGTATGTCACACTATTTATATCATATATCCTACTATTATATCATACTATTATAAAAGCATGTACTCTTCTTTCGCGACAAATCTTTTCTTTTGACTATTGTATCCTTTATTTTAATTCAAATGTCATTTTTGTCCATTAATTTTCTTATTTTTTTTTCTTTTTCCTTACAAATTGTTGGTATCCTTTGTAATTTTTTTATCTCTTTTAATTTGTAAATTAAATTATATTAAAATTAAGAAAGAGAAAAAATTCCCTTTGGTATCCTTAATAAAGTCCGTTTGTACAAAAAAATAAATAATAATAATAATAAAATAAATTTTATTTATTTACTTAAATACGTGAAATCAAATGAAAACCACAATCTCCACAAAAATTCCAAGATATTTTTTTTTATATGATAAAAACCACGATTTCTGGAAAAAATTCCACTTTTTGTAGCTTCTTTCATATGAAAACCTAAATAATTCAATCTCTCTTACCTTTCGGTTTTGTTTTTCTCAGTAGTCTCTCTCAACTTCCTCAAATATTATATTATCTTAAAATTGAACATGGCTATCATACTGTTCCCGTTTGCAGAAACACCATTACCTGGTTCCAGTCCAACAAGCTTGCTAAAATCTTCCCCTCCGATGATAATATCAACATTCACAAGGTATGCCTAATGCTAAATCCTAAATGCTCTTTCTTATGATTTCTGGTAATGCATGAACTTTTCCCTAGGTTTTGAAACTGAAATTTGTTTTCAAATGCATCAGACGATAGCAGCAGGGATAGTAACTATTGGTATTATTCTTCATGTTGGAGATCACCTTGCCTCTGGCTCTGACTTTCCCCCGCTAATCCGATCCTCTCCAGAAGACTATGCGATGTATATGTTTGGGTATTTCGGCAAAGTTAAGCCCCCATGCAGCAAACTCCTGCAATTGCCAGAGATCGTGACCGCATTGTCATGCTGATCTTAATGGCATTTGCATTCACACTCGCCACAACTTGGTTTAGGCACAGTAAGCTTCCCAAACCCTTCAACAAGCTCACTAGCTTCAATGCCTTTTGGTATTCTCACCACTTCTTTGTCATCATGTACGGCTTGCTCATCTTCCATGGCAATGATCTCTTCCTCGACAAAACTTGGTATCACAAGACAATAAGAATCTAATTTAAAGATGTCGTGATACGCAAATAATGGTTCATAGGGTGCAAGGGGGGGGGGGTTGGGGGGTGGGGGGGGGGGGGGGTGGGCTGGGGGGGGATTGGCTTGGTGGGGGGGGGGGGGGGGGGGGGGGGGGGGGGGGTATTAGGTGGTCAAGCACGCCACCCATCTGACTCTTCCTTTTTGTATAAACTCCCAAACATGGATGTATATAGCCATTACGGTCCTTCTATATGTAGGGGAGAGGATCCTGAGATTCTTCAAATCGAGTTTCTACACTGTTCACCTTCGGAAGGTAATCTAATTGATTATGATGCATTCAACATGTTTGTAGAACTACCAAAAAGATGGTGCACTTCGTCCATTGGTTTCACACATCCTGATCAATTCTTTATCTTGAATATATGCAGGTTGCTATTTATCCTGGCAAAGTACTGATTCTACAGGTGACCAAGCCTTCTCAATTTCGCTATAAGAGTGAACAGCACTCGACCTCTGTTGTAAATACCTTAATTATGAATTCTAGCTTGATCCCTATTATGATTTTGGCCAAATCTAGACTTTGATTTGAACTTTAATATTGAGCATCATATTAACCTTGATTTAGCCCTAATTTTGACCCTAATTAGGCCATTTCAACCCCATGATTTCACTTCTTCTTTTTGTTTCTTGATTTTTTATATCAAAGTTAGTTAAATGCAGTTTGGAAGTCTTATTATTGCTTTCCTGTTTTATATCAGATGATTCAAATATAACTTAGATTATGAGAGTTTTAACTTTTTTTTTGTACTTTTGATTGAAAAGAGTTTTATTTTTTGTTGTGCTTTTGATTGAAATATTTTCTATATTGGATGATTTAGGTTTAATAATAAGGTTCGGTTTTGGAAATTTTATATCTTTGGTGTAAATCTAGTTGAGATATCATTGTATCATGTTTAACACATTAACATCAATAACAACTTGGAATTTTTATTTTTTCATTTGATTTTTATATAAAAAATAATAGTTAGGATTTCGAAAGTTCATTGTTGGACTATACATCTCATTTTCAGTTTAACCAAGAAATATTTTATTTATTATTATTTTTTTTTTAAATATTAGATTTGCTAGGACCAAGGTTAGATCCAGTTAGCAACAAGGATAAGTGGCAATGCATCTTGAGCCAACCCAATTAAGGACAATCAACATGAGAATAGAGTTTTGGTTCTTAAGTCGTACACTATTAAATGTTATGCTCTTGAAACTTGCAGAGTTGCAGTATGCTGAAGGAGAAGTGAATATTGTAACAACTGCAACCAGTATCGCAAAATGAACCCTTTCAATCTAAACCAAACATTTAAATTAAAATCTATAAAATACTTACCCAGTAATTAATTATATTTTTACTCTTAAGTGCACGTATGTGAATATCATCCATATCCCTTCCTGAATTCAATCTAGTTGTTATCAGAATTCTTTACGGTACATGATGTAGAGTATGTTTATTTACGCTACAATTTAAAAATTTTTACCATTAAATTTAATATAATTCAATCTGAATCATCAATCATAAACTAAACAGTTTAAATTTTATTCATTATATTTAATGATACAATTTATTTACATAGTCGTTCACTTATATTTATGCCTTACTGAGTCAGCTTTACTGGTGTTCAATGTTCTTATAAATTAAGAAGCTAGTCAGGCATATAAAATTTCCTTTCTTGGTTTGGAAAAGACTCCACTTTATACTTTTTAGTCGTTTTTCAGCTTCATTGTAAATTATTAATTATTAAACATTTCAGATAAGGGTGTCAATCGGTACGGTTTCAATAATTCGGTATGGTTTTGGTGCGGTACCAACTTTGAATACTGAAAACCAGAACCGTACTGTACGGTATGGTTTCGATATTTAAAAAAACGGTTCGGTACGGTTTTAGTATTAAATCGGTACGGAAAAACGATTTAAACACGGTATCTAGTGCGTTACAATTTTGTTACGAATGAACTTATGCCACTTTTGTTATTAGTTCATTAAGATCTTAATGAAATTGTGATCAACCAATCGATATAATTTGAAATTAATATAGATAAAGCAAATAAAACTGGTTAATATAGACAAAACAAGTAAATCTAAGAAGTGAAGTGAATGATGAAACAAAAAACTGAAATAGTGAATTAGGGATAGGGAAAATGTTAAGTGTTTTAATTGTAAAATTACAATTTATATCTATTAATTTCGTATGGTACCAATTCGGTGCGGTTTCGGTACGTACCGACGGTATGAGTACCTAAAACAGGAACCGTATCGAATAAATTCAGTTTCGGTACGTAACGTACCGAATTTTGAACCATACGGTACTGTGCGGTTTTAGACGGCACAGTTCAGAACGATTAAACAGTTTCGATAAGCAATTGACACCCTTTGAGCAACTTTTACCTATTTCTTTATCTGTTTTTTTTGTTTTTTTGGTTACGCTCTTCCTGTCATTTGAAAAAAGAAGTTACAATTATTGAAGCTGAGTTATGATTAAAATGACTTCAATCTCAATGAAAAGTTGCATAAAAAACTTCTATCCTTATAGTACATAAGAAAAAAAACCGTCTGTTGTGCATAGCGATGCAACAATGCTAAATAGACGGTGGAGATCAGAACACACACACACACACCTAGGTGCTCCCTTCCAAAAAAAAAAACCAAAAAAAAAAAAAAAAAAAAAACTCAAAAAAAAAAAAAAAATATTTTTTTGAACATAAAGATAGAAGAAGTATATATTGCAACAAATGACCCAAAGCTTCACTTAAGCAGTAATCAGAGGTAACTAACATACTTACATCCTTATTTGAAGTATCAGGACTAAATTAACTATGATTTTTCTAGATTTGATGTAGATTGAAAAGAGTCATCAAAACCTCCACTAGTAATTGGTGCCTCAACTCCAAAAACCTTTTCAATTAGCTTCCCCACTCAGTAGACTTGCATCAGTAGAATCCCCAGGGAGATTAGAAACCTTTTATTGTGCTTGAGATGAATTGAACTGCTCAAGAAAGAGGGACAAGTTTTTGGGGTGGTTGATCATCATCATTGATCTTATAAAGAAAACTGTCTATGAATGAGAAAGGTGTCACAGCTTGCATTCTCCAATTCAATGTACTTAGACACAAGAAGTTCCATTCTCTTGATTGTTTTAGCTTCAAAAACAAATTTGCAATCCCAAATCTGATAGCTAAAATTAAAACCCATGTTACCAAAAGCACCAATTCCAAACCATAACAATTTACAGCAATTTCTCAGTTAAGCAGCATGTTTCTCCAAATAATACAATGCAAGGTTGATATGGTTCTTCACCTGTAAATCTAGGGGCAGAGGCACTGTTCTCTCATCCATTTTAGCTGCCAAAGATAAACAAGCCACAGCCAACAACTACATCACCCATGATTTCTCTTTCTTCTACAAATAGCAAAATCGAGGATGGGCACATTAGATACAAAAGACACTAATTAAAATTAATAATACTCTCTTACCAGAAAAAGGATTTAATATTACTATGAAATTTTAAAATGGTTCTGGGTCAATTTCCTGAACTTACAGGAAGTTCATAGACTGAGAGGAACCGATCCAAGTAATTTATTGATAGATAAGTAGTTTGAGGTCCAAAGCTGTGTAATGGGCATGAACCTGTACAATGACCAAAATAGTAGCACATCAGTAATCAATAAAAAGGACAAAACCAAACTTATTGGTCTAAAAACAGTAACCCAGAAATTCAATTGTGGTATAATTACAATAATCTACATTGAACAGTGACAAGGAGATTTTTTAAACTATATCCTTACACCTAGTGTGGGCAATCAAGCATGAAATGGACCCCTGTAATCGATATCAAACATTGCATGAAGACTTTTTTTCTGCTTCACCTAGAGATGGAAAATAATTGAAATACACTGCCAAAAGTGAAAAGCAAAACCTCAAAGCCCAGATCCCATTCGACAACGCTAAAATGAAAGAAAAGAACATTGATACACAACATCCCAAGATATTTTACTAACTAATCTAACTGGGGAAAATGTAAAGCACTCATTTTTGAAACTCGATCAGACACACTGAAGACAAAATGCTAGAAATATAATTTCAGAGAGACCCACTAACCCACGGGCCTTTCAAATCCAATCGACGGCCTCTCTTCTAGTCCCTAAATCCAACTCCCCACTACGTAATCTCTTCAAATAATCATCTCTGGGCAAATGTTGACAAGACATTCCTTGTCAACCATCAAACTTAAAAACTCGTCAGTTTGTAAAGGGGAAGAACTCCCCATCATGAAAATTCTGATTTTGGTTCTGAAGCTCAAATGGAAGACCGCCACCGCCTCCATCAGGGTTCATTTGCACTAATATTGTGAAGCTCAAATGAAAAAAAACGACTTAGGGGATCAGGGTAGAAGAGAAATCAGGAACGCAGAGATGAGAGCTTCTTCAAAGCTTGTGAAATTAGCATAGAAGAATTTTCAAAATGAGGGTCTCCTTCGAGCGCCGTGTTTTTTTTTGTGTGTTTGAACGATTTTGAAAAGGTATGGGTTGGTTCGTCTGGTCCGGCTGAGTTTGGTTCGTCCGATAGCAAAACCGCCAGGATTCTTTGACTCCGTCTAAAGGGTGGACACGTGATAGTAAACTAAGGTAGTTAGTATCAAAAGAAAACGCGTACCTGAAGCTAGGGTTCTCACTTCCAAAGCGCAGTTCAGGGTTCTTGCTGCTTTGCCGATCTGATTACTTGAACTGGCTCATCGTTCTCAATTCGAAAAAGCAGCTTTTGCACTTTCTTCGGAACAAAGTAATTACTGCTGCAATTAATCTGGTCTCTCGACGATCGATGGCTGCTTCCACTGATGTCCCGTCTACTTCATTCTCATCCTCCGCCTCTGCACGGCCCCATGTGTTCTTGAGCTTCAGAGGAGCGGACACTCGCCACAACGTCACACGCGACCTCTACGCAGCCCTGGTCTCCAAAGGGATTGAAACGTTCAAAGACGATGAGAAAATTAAAATAGGAGAGAAGCTCTCTGAAGCGATCGCCAAGGCGATCAAGGAATCAAGGTTTGCCATTATCATACTCTCAAGGAACTTTGCTACTTCGAGATGGTGTTTAGAAGAACTCGCCTTGATTATGGAACGCTGGGAAAACCAGGAGCTCAAGGTTTTCCCAGTTTTTCTCGAGGGTGTCGATCGACAGGACGTACAGGACTTGAAAGGAAGCTTTGGAGAGCCTTTCGGGCGGCACGAAGAACGCTCCGGTCAGAGACAAGGCGGAGAGGTGGAAGTCGGCGCTTAGCGCAGCGGGTCAACTCCCCGGCTGGAGCTTGGAAGATTTTGGGTAATTACCTCCTACCTACCTGCTGGAAACTCTCTTTTTTTTTTTTTTTTTCCCGGTAATAATAGCATAGCCCAACAATCAACAGTCACTACCATGGCCAAGCCCACCAGATGTTTGTGCTGTTCCTGGTCCAAATCGCTTATAAAATATTTACAAAAAACCTGATTAATTTTATTTATATTCTTATTAATCAATAAAAATCTGATAGCCAAACTCGGCTTGACTTTTCAATTCAAAAGGTAGGTTTGGGATACAAAATAACTAGCCCTATGAGGGTCAGGGTTCAGCCCTCCCTATGACCTAGCTTGATGCTACTTGACCTTGTGTTAACTAGTTAACCACGTATCCCGCTAAGTATTCCCACTTCAAGAAGTTGGATTAATCTTTTCAACTCCATGACTCCATAATTTTAACTACTTTCAAAGAAATTCGAAGTCTCTCTAAATTTTCTAGCTACAATTGGAGACATGGGCAATTGGAGATCTTAGAATAACTTTTTCAATCAACCATGTAAATTGGTAATACTACAACAAAGTTCAAGTAAGCAAAGGAGATCTTAGTCAAGATTTCATCTAGCGACTCGACGAACGAATGGTGATCAAGGCCATCCATTTGTTTGGATGTTCAGAAATTTGTGTTGCAGAGGAGAATATAGTTTTGGCAGTTAAACTGTTTTTGAATTCTCAAATTCGACTATGAATTCAGGGAATTAGTCTACTATGGATGGTATTTTAATTTTAATGGATTGGTTTCAAATGGTTATGAACGGTTTTGTAGCAGGTTATAGATGATATATGTTATTGGTTTAAAAATTTTTGAATTATAATGGGTGATTTTTGCAATAGCAATAGTGTTTATGAATGATAATGTGATTTTAATAAATAAGATATATCAATCTATGGCTGATTTGTTTTAAGAATTTGTGTATGATGCTTATATATATGGTATAGTAATAGGTTATATATCAATCTATGACATCCGCTGCCTCACCTCAAAGTTCATTTCTTGTGTTTTTTCTTATGTTCCTAGATTAGCCAATTATGTGGCTGATAATCTAGCAAAGGCGGCCTTGTCATGTTCATGTGCGACTACTTGGCCTATTGCCACTCCGTGGTTGAACGAGCCATTGGTTGTTTCCCCACGTGTAATTCATGTTTTCCTTTGAATGGTTGAGTTCCATACCAAAAAAAAAAAAAAAAAAAGTAATAGGTTATTTTAGATTTGCTAAATTATGCTAATTTTGTAACAGGGTTATTGGTTGTGGTCTACGGATGTATAGATTTGAAAATTTTAAACTATGGAGAAAATAATCTATTAGAATAAACTCACCAAGGTCAATTTATGAAAAAACCATTAAAATAAACATTTTTTTTTCTAAACTGACTGATAATTGGATTTGGAAACCGGAAAATCAAAAATAGGAGAATGACAATTGACAACCAATAATCGGACAATAAGATTTGGATTCGAATTTAGATACCTGTTAAAAAAATCTGCCGGAGATTGGATCGGATTCGGATAATAGATTTTGTTATCAGATTCGGATAGTAGTGCATCCGAGCCGAATATGATCTGTTTACAAGTCTAATTGTGGGTTGCGGAGGACTCAATGGTCCTTCTTATCACGATGTAGGGTGCCACTCCAGAAGGAGGTGCAATGTAATACTTTTAAAGAGTTGGGTGCATGTTTGTTGAAAACCTTTTAATTTCACCTTTGTCACACATAATAACATGTAATTATAATACAAAAATCAATTACTGTTTTGAAGTTTTATCAAAGGTAGAAAGTGATAGGAAAAATGTGCATAAATGTAGAATTGACTATTGTGCAAGTCCATCTATTCTTGGAATTCCATGACTTCATAATTTTAACTACTATCAAAGAAATTCCAAGTCTTTCTAAATCTTCTAGGTACAATTCGAGATATGGGCGAGTGAAAATCTTAGAAGATCTTCACTTTTTCAATCAACCATGTGAAAGTAGTAATACTACAACAAAGTCTAATTAAGCAGAGGAGATCCCAGTCAAGATTTCTTCTAGTGACTCAATAATGGAAGATGAAAGAAAATAAAATAATGGCTTGGAAGGTAAATTTTTATACTCAAATCATTGTTTGGTGTAAGATGAGAAGTTGAAAGCTGTTTATCAACAAGGAACTTTCATTCTTCTACTATAAAAAATAATTAGAGCTGTAGGGTATACTTGTTTTGTTTTCAGTAGAACATGTCATTTAGGATGTTTAATCACTAATCAGTAAAGAATGGTTAAATATTATGGTTAGGGTTAGGGTAAATCAAGGGTACGTCAAATCAGTAAAGGATGGTTAAATATTATGATTAGGGTTAGGGTAAATCAAGTCAATCTGACTTATGTGACTATAAGAAGAGTGTCGAGCTTAGAAGAACTTTGGGAAAGTAGGGTTTGGGTTGAGGTTTCTCAAGCCTGCCTTGATCAAATTGGATACGATTTTGGGTTTTAAGTAGGGGTGTAAACGGATCGGATACTAGTAATACCATATCCGCATCCTATTATATTCAGACGGATTCGGATAATATCCTATCGGATTTTAGATGGATTCCGTCGGATTCGGATGATAATCGAATAGTTATAATCTTAAGTAGATTATTCTAAATGGGCAAAAATACAGCTTGAATACAAGTTTTCGACTATTTGTTTATATCTTTACCATTTTATTTGTGAGAGCTAGGTTTGAAATTTAAGAATTTAATAATTTTGGTAGCTATTTTAGAAAAAAATATAGAAAAATAATCACATATCATAGGTAAAAAAATTTATAAAATAAGAAAAATAAATCTAAATAAGTAGTTTAATCGGATAATTTTATCAGACCGATAATAATCGGTAAAAAAGGGGTATAATCGAACGGATTCGAATACCTCTAAATGGATTGCGGATGTGAATGCGAATTCGGAAGCAGATTTTGATTATCCATTTACACCCCTAGTTTTAGGGTTGAAGTCTTTATAGGTTGGCCCAGCCAGGCCCATTGGCCCAAAGGTCACCTTACCCTTAACAAAAAGAAAGAAGAGAAGAAAAAAAAAAAAAAAAAAAAGGCTTACCAAAACAGAAGAAGGTCGTGACTTGACAAGGAATTCCAGATCTCCAAACCTCTCCCAATCAAATATCTGAGACGAATCTGCTTCGGATTCATGGCATCTCGCACCTTGGTCCCGTCTTCTTCCGCTTCTCGATGGCATTACGATGTGTATTTGAGTTATGAGGGAGAATCAGGGAGTGATTTTGCAACTAAACTCTACGCTTCGCTGGAGAGATGCAACATCAAAACATTCAAGGACGACGGACATACGAATAGAGGAGAGCATCTCTCTGGGACGCTCATGAAGGGAATCAAAGAATCAAGAATCGCCATTATTATATATTCCAGTAACTATGCTTCTTCAAGAAGGTGCCTTGAAGAGAATACCTTGATAATGGATTGCAGAAAAGAGCTTGGCCAAAATGTATTTCCTGTTTTCCTCATCGGTGTCGAGGGATCGAACGTGCGGCATCAAAATGGGTGCTTTGAGGAGCCTTTTCGCCTGCACCAGGAGTTGTTCGAGCCAGAGATGGTGGACAACTGGAGAAAAGCTCTAGAAGAAGCAGGTGAAATCTGTGGATGGAACTTGAAGGACGTTCCTGACGGGTAATTATTTCCTGCCTTTGAGATTTTCTTGCTTTTAGGACTGAAGAATCCATAATTGCTATAGTTAAGAAATTAGTCAACTATGGGACCAACGAATGGTGATCAAGGCCATCCGTTTGTTTGGATGTTCAGAAATTTGTGCGACCAAATTTCTGCTGCAGAGGAGAATGGAGTTTTGGCAGTTAGACTGTTTTTGAATTCTAAAATTCGACACTATGAATTCACTGCAAATGTAAGGGATCAGTCTATTATGGTAGTTTGTAGTTTTTTTGGACTATTAGAGTTAGTGTTTCAGCTTAAGAGGAGTGCTGAGAAAGGATATGCATAGCTTAGGATTTATATCTAGTAAAACAGAGCTGATTGGAAAGCAAGAATCCATGTAGCCGACCCCATTAGTTGGAACAAGGCTTGTTGTCGTAATGTTTGGCGTTATCTTTGTAGAACTTTGATTCATGTGGAAGTCATAGGAGAACAGAGGTAGGAATAGAGAGCTTCTTGATCGCCTCAAGTCCTAAGTGTTGGCATTCTTTTAGCCCTTGTGGCTCTAGCACCCGTTAGAAAATCAAGAATGGGTTGACGCTTATTTGTGGCAAACGGAGGCCTTACTGTTAGAAAGTGAAAATTAGAAATGCTAGAGACAACATTTGATTGGAGGGTTATTGACCTCTAGCATTTGATTGAAAGAACCCTTCCCCTTGAGCCACTGAGATAATTCAAAGTTGAATCAATCCAAGTAGAAACATAGTGTCTATCAGTGGTTTGGTTTTTGAATGGTTCTTCTCCAAGTGCAATCAGCTTATTAGGAATCGTAGAGGATATCCAGCTCTTAGTCTTCTAAGTTCACTTCATGGGATTTTTTTTTTTTTTTTTGGAACTGGTGATTGTTTAATACTGGAAATTTAATGCCATCTGCAAGAGTCGAACCCATGACCTCTCCAACATGGTCTTTACCACTCAACCAACCCTGCATTGGCAAGGATTTTTCTTTTATTTCCAGGAATTGTAACCGGATAGCTCCCTGGCCAAATGGCCCAGCTCTTCTCCTGGGTTTTAGGGTTATGTTTTGTTTCCTTTGCTTCTCCTATCCTTTTGGAATGATTTTTTTTTTTAACCCAAATAAAAGGAAATAATACCAAATTTTAATTTAGATAAATTCAAATATTGCAAGACAAGACACCTAACTCCTCATGTAGGTATCTATTCATCATTGTTGTTTCTCATTTATCTCACATTTACATCATAATGGTCTTATGGTTCTTGCACTCAACATTCTCCTCATTGTGCGGACCATGTTTATAAGAGATTGTGTAGAGGAAGAATTAGGGGTGCAAGTTGGCCTGGTGGTCCTGACGCATCTTGACATTGTGTAGAGAGAGAAGTACAGGTGCAAGTTTTCCTAGGTGGGTCTAATCCGCCCTGTCTTAGTTCAAGATTTTCCTTGAGGGTGGGTCAGGGCTAAGGGCTGGCCTGCAATTACTGTTTGTCTTGTTCAGTCCATCTTGACCCTATGAATTCTAGCTGATCCTTACTATGATTTTGGTCAAATCCAAACTTTGATTTGAACCTTAATATTGACCCCCATATTAACCTTGCTCTAAGCCCTTATTTTGACCCTAGGTCATTTAAACCTGATGACTCCTTTTCTTTTTTCTTGATTTTTGAAGTCAGAGTTAATAGTAGTTTGTAATTCTTAATTATTATTATTATTTAATATATGATGATTCAAATATAACTTAGACTATGGAAGTTTTGTTCTCTGTTGTGGTATTAGTTAAAATATAATTAATATCAGATTTAATATATACTAATTTTAACTTGAAAGTTATATAATTTATTTTTTATGCTTACATTTCTATATCATATGATTTAGATTTAATAATAGGTTAGGTTCTGAAAATCTTATATCTTTAGTGTACATCTAGTTGAAATTTCTTTGTATTAGATTTAACACATTGACAACAATAACAACTTGGCCGAGACACGGCAGAGAGGTGGAAGTCGGTGATTAGTGCAGCGAGTCAAAGTCAACTCCCCGGCTGGAGCTTGGAAGATTTTGGGCAATTACCTCCCACCTACCTGAAACTCTCTTTTTTATTCTCTTTTCCCAAATAATAGAATAGCCCAACCATCAACAGTCACTACCATGGCCAGGCCCAGCAGATGTTTGTGCTGGGCCTGGTCCAAATCGCTTATAAATTAGGGTAATTCTCATCTGGACCCCCTGAGGTTAGGTCCATGTCATTTTTAGTCCAAAAAAATGGACACTTTGCATCTGCCTCCCCTGAGGTTTTCAATAAGATCAATTAAGGACAATTTATGATTTTTATGACCAAAATTCCCTCACATCTATTCTACCGTAGGATTTGCATATTTTCTTCACAATTAAATTCAACGGTAAAAATCAAAAGAGTGGGGTGTTTCCTGGATTCGCTCATGTACTGACACCCTCCCATTACCTCCTGTTGGCCGTTAGATTTTAGACATGTGGATCATTCTAATTGGATGAACGTAAAACCATCCGAAAAAATACACATTTCTAAGTCTCAATTCTCTCTCATCTCCTTCATCGCCTCCATCTTCAGTCCAGCGTAGTCGCCATCTCTGTGTTTTTCCCTCTTCAACTCCGGCGACAGTGAATAAAATGATGTTTTTCTCAATGCAACTTTGGTAAAATGATATTGACCTTATGTACAATGAATAAAGTTCAGAGACCCGCCGTGGATCTAATTGATGTTCAGTATTCCCCTCGAAATGGGAACAGAAAACTAACTTCATCAACAGCTTGCTTTCGTCATCAAATGAACCGCATCTGAGAAATCCAGCCAAAACCCACCTCTCCAAGTCCCACCTCTCCAAGTTATCCGCCATCAGTTCATTCAACTATCGCCGGAGTTGAAGAGGAAAAAGTAGAGATGGCGACGCCGAACCAAAG
This sequence comes from Hakea prostrata, assembly GCF_041222555.1. Taxonomy (NCBI): domain Eukaryota; kingdom Viridiplantae; phylum Streptophyta; class Magnoliopsida; order Proteales; family Proteaceae; genus Hakea; species Hakea prostrata. The sequence goes on from NC_142609.1 coordinate 37,057,772, forward strand.
ATGGAGACGATGAAGGAGATGAGAGAGAATTGGGACTTAGAAATTTGTATTTTTTCAGATGGATTTATGTTCATCTGATTGGAATGATCCACGTGTCTAAAATCTAACGGCCTACTGGAGGTAATGGGAGGGTGTCAGTACAAGAGCGAATCCAGTAAACACCCACTCTTTTGATTTTCACCGTTGGATTAATTGTGAAGAAAATATGCAAATCTTACGGTAGAATAGATGTGAGGGTATTTTGGTCATAAAAATCACAAATTGTCCTTAATTGATCTTATTGAATACCTCAGGGGAGGTAGATGCAAAGTGTCCATTTTTTTGGACTAAAAATGACATGGATCAAACCTCAGGGGGTCCATATGAAAATTACCCTATAAATTATTAGAACATAGCCGATTATTAATTTAATTTTTTTTTAATCAACAAAACTCTTGACATCCCAAACAGCCTCAAGTCTATCCTAAGCCAAGCCAAGTAAACTTGGCTTGACTTTTCAATTCAAAAGGTAGGCTTGGGATACAAAATAACTAGCCCTATGAGGGTTAAGGTTCAGCCCTCACTATGACCTGGTTTGATGCTACTTGACCTTGTGTTAACTAGTTAACCACGTATCCCGCTAACGCTAAAAGCCTTAACGTATTCCCACTTCAAGTAGTTGTATTAATCTTTTCAACTCCATGACTCTATAATTTTAACTACTATCAAAGAAATTCGAAGTCTCTAAATTTTCTAGCTACAATTGGAGATCTTAGAATATCTTCACTTTTTCAATCAACCATGTAAAGTTGTAATTCTACAACAAAGTTTAAGTAAGTAGAGGAGATCTTAGTCAAGATTTCATCTAGCGATTCGACGAACGAATGGTGATCAAGGCCATCCATTTGTTTGGATGTTCAGAAATTTGTGTAACCAAATTTCTGCTGCAGAGGAGAATATAGTTTTGGCAGTTAAACTGTTTTTGAATTCTCAAATTCGACCATGAATTCACTGCAAAAGGCAAGGGAATTAGTCTACTATGGTAGTCATAGTTCTTTTGTTTATTTATGGTGATAACTTTTCTATATCAGATGATTTAGATTTAATAACAGGTTATCTTATGAAATTTTATATCTTTGTTGTATTTCTAGTTGAGATATCTTTGTATCGGATTTAACACATTGACAACAATAACAACTTGGAAGTTATATCTATTATTTATATATAAATAATAGATAGCAGTTATTTGATTTTGAAAGTTTGTTGTCCTGCTGTGTGTATCGTTTTTTAATTCAGCTGAGAATTTATTATTTTATACTAGATTTGCTAGGGCCAAGTTCAATAGGCGAATTAGAATGGACTTAGCTAAGAGGATTAGGGCTGAGATTTGCTTTTGAAAAGTCCGGCCTAACTTGACCTTGTTGCAACCCTAGGGATTCTAGAGTCTTAGGCACTCTTTGGGACGATTTTCATTTTTTATTTTTACCCAGATAAATAGAAATGGTAGCATTTGGTACGGTTCATATAGCCTATTTCTATTTAAAAAGGAATGAAATCAAAAGTCACAAACAGGTCTCGACTTGTTTTTGATTTTTCTGTAAAAATAACTTTCATCTTTTTTTGCAGTGGTTCTTAAAACGCATTGTGGCTCTAATGGTTTATAAGTGAGGTTAAAATGATAATTTGCATTAATTTATAAAACCTTCATTGTTTCCTTCTTTATGTCTCCATGAAACCTTGGTGGTTGTATTGTCCTCCCAGACTTGGCTTTGACACTCGCTCTCTCTATTTCAATCGACTCTGTCAATGGTGTTTTTTATGTAGTATCTGATAGGGAGGGAGGAGAGAGAGAATTATAAATTCCAAGAAGTTTTTGACAGAGAAGATTCTACTGGGTCTTGCATTGTGGCAGTTACTTTTGCTTTTGATCCCTTTGATTGATTTTTCATCTTCAGTACTTGCCAAAAAAAGGTCTAGGTGGAATGATTAAATCTGCGTTGTATTCGTCTCGGAATTTTGACGAGTGTTGGAAGTCAATGAATTGTTGGGTATTTCATGATTTTCTTTAATTCAATTTGAGTCTTCGGTTTTGTTTGTTTTTGACATTTTGTTCAGTTATTTATTTATTTATTATTATTTATTCTGATGGTTGATTTTCCCATCTTTCTTGCTGGTTTTTTTACCAGTTTGATTCTTCATCAACAATTTCATGTTTTGATGCATAGAACTATGAATTTCGATTCATACAATAATGTTATGCTCTTGAAGCTTGCAATATAGGTTGGTGCTAACTGCTAAGGCGACGAAATACAGCAGAATGTAGATACTTTTTTAATCAAAAATATTTTTCACTCTTTAAGTGCTCGACATTTGTTCTTGTCCTTTGCTAAATGCTATCTCGTTAATGTGTGTTAGAATTGAATTCTTTAGGGGGCGTTTGGTTCCGCAATTCCCTGAAATCCGCTTTTGTAGGGAATCATGAGTCTGTGGAATTAGGTTCTGTAGAATCATATTTGTAAAAAAAAACTATTTGGTTACCCTGATTCTGAAAAGTAAATCTGTCTGAATTTTTCACCATAATGGTGATTCTATAGGAATCATCCATATTTATATTTCGGGTTGAATTAGGTGAGTCTGTTTGGAAACAGTGGATTCAGTTTTTTAGTGTAAATTGTGGATTCCTAGTGATTCTTGAAGAATCTGGATTTCGACTCAACGTGTGGACTACACGATTTATTTTATTGGAGTCATGATTCCCTGGAATCTGATTCCAAAGAATTGCGGAACCAAATGCCCCCTTACGTTACGTGGTGTTGAGTATGTTTATTTTTTGAAAGAAAGAAAAGAACAAAAGATATTATTATGATTATAAAGGAAAGACAGTAATAGTTCCCGTTTTTCGTTAATTATATATATATATATATATATATATATATATTGGTTTAATTAATTAATTATGGATTGGTTTTGCAGGAATGAGGAGAAGTTAATCGAAATGATAGTGGAGGAAGTTTTGAAAGCGCAACATCACCATCCCATTGAAGGTGAAGGTGTGGATCCCAGACAATCCTTGCGTACTGTCACATCGTGTGGGGCCCAAAACGTAATATTGTCTGTAATATGGCGGCTGCTTTTTTTTTTTTTTAAATTTTTTTTCCTAACCTCGTATAAATGACGGTGTTCTAATTCGTCACGTCACGTCACGTCAGGCTGTTTGGATTATTTAAAAGCTTTGGCCTTTTTATCTGTCGAGTGTCAACTTCTTTCTTTGTGTTAGGTAATCAAAGCCTTTTTGGGTTTTCCCTGACTTGTGGACCTCATCTTTGAAGTATGAAAATCGTACTTGTTTACCTTTTCTTAATACTCATTTTATATTATATCCACGAATACAAACTTCACCGTAGAACCAATCCCCTTCTGCTGATTCCTATATGAATAATCTGAAAAATGGACTTAAGACGATGAGCTGATCAGAGGAGCAACGCCATTCACTTTGTATATCGTACGCATTTCTCATTTTGATAAATTAGGCCGACCAAAACCGGGTGACTTTTTAAGTTTCCATCCTATTGCAGGGTCAATCTATTACCAATCTCAGATTAGGGATTGAGAATGAAGAAAAAGAAGAACAACAACAACCAAAATAAACACCACGCATCGATAATCGAGTTCTACGTCTTCAAAGCTCAGTAATAAGCCTAGATACGCTATAAAATAAAAATTGCCGACAACAATGGATCCCCTTGATAGATGCCCCTTGAATGATGGATAGCATGACTAATTGCACCGTTGACCAGTAGTTTATAGGAGACTGAGGTAATAATTTGCATTACCCGAGAAACCCAGATAGATGAGAATCCCAACTTTAATAGCATTGAGTGCAAAAAAGTCCACTCTTCCTCATGTCCAATATAAGGGCCGACAATTTTTTTTTTTGCCTTTCTTCCTCTTAAAAGAAGTAATGAAATAATTCTTGTGCCATATAAATATTACATGAAATTAAATGGGAATAAATAAAGGCTGACTGAAAAGGTGCAACAATTAATAACATCCAGGAACTATTGTAATCTTCTTGCCAAGATCTTCAAAATCACCTTTGCAGCAACACCACCTAATGATATAGGTCTAAATTGATTTTCCGTCTGAGGTGAGCTAGCCTAGCCTTAGGTATCAAGCAAATATACAACGAGTTAAGTTTAGACATCATAATTCCTGTCTGAAAAAACTCATGCACATAAGCAATGAGATCTAGCTACTTGAATTTAAAGAGTTCTATTACAGTGTCTCCTTTGGATTGTTTTGTATTTTTGTCTCCTCCCTTCAACCGGTCCACTCTACTCTTCTGCCACCAAATCTCCTAGCAAGAAGGTCTGTTACAATATCCACCTGCTCTTGTGAATAATCGTCATTTGTAGCTTGTTGTAATAGCTCTAACTCAGAATATAACTGATTGATAGTCGTTTGAACGTGCCCAAACTCTTCCTTGTTCCACCTCTTAACATTTCTTTGGAAACCAGTTAAATTTCGTAGTAAACTCTTCCTTATTCATTACTTTGATAATAGTAAATTGTGACTGAGATATGCATGAGACCAACAAAAAGTGAAAGAACAACAGTTGTAATGCAAAATTGGCACCCCTAGATCCTCACTCAATTGACTATGAATTTCAAAATTATAAGTGTTATGCATCTCATATTTAATTATGTTTCAGAGCACCCAAGAGGAGGAGATGACAAAATAAAATAAGTCCCTTTGAGGAGCTGCGCAATCAAATAAGCAGTTCTATGTTCAATATTAATGTGACTCGTCTCATTTATAAGTTTTAGATTTATCTTGTTTACTACTTTGTATCTCAGTCTAATTTTTTAAAATGTATTTTCTATGTTACTAATATCCAACATCTCACTTCACATCGGTTTTCCATCTGAAAGAGAGAAGTTTTGATTTTCTAGCCACAAAACTTAAGAGTCATGCCTTGATTTAGTAGCGACAATTTCAAAAAAAAAAAATTGAGAAAGGATATGACTTCACTCAATTAATAATTGGGAAGATATGAAAAAAAGATTAGACAAAAAATTTCTCCCTCTTGAATTCTCTCAAACTTTGTATAAAAATTTTCACTATCTTCGGCAAGAAAATGATCAAAGTGTGAATGATTATATCAAAGAATGTTTAAAATATTTATGTCATCTTGATTTACAAGAAAATGATGACTAAATATGTTAGTGATCCAAAGCTTTCTATTCAATATGAAATTGTTTACACCATTTGAACACCTTTAATGAAGTTCACCAATTAGCCATCAAAGCTGAAGAAAAATTGAATAGAAATTCTTCTAAATGGTTTGAGAGACTTCCAATATTACTATGACACCTAAACTATTGCAAAAGACTACTCAAGGCCTAGAAGTGATGAAAAGCCAAAACTCATGACCAAAGACCAAAACTTCGCTCTATATTTAAATTATATGTATAATACTATCTCTTGAGGAAGTAGTCAAGACGTACTTAAGTAGGCCCAGATGAATGTCAGTTCCAAAGGAATAAAGAAACATCAATAGTAGAAAAAGAAACAAGGAATAACATGTAAGCTAGAGTCTAATCTCTCCAATCACTGCAAAGGGTTTTCGCATTCTCTTTGGTGGCTGATGAATTTTGGAACATAATAGTTGCAGGTCATATCTATGGTCGGTTCTTTAGCTTGGGAAGTGATAATTTCTTCCTAAGAAATCGAAGTTAGTATGGCCGAGGTTTTGGGGTGCTTGCTTTGGTGCTCTGCAATTTGAGGTAAGATTTTGAAAGAAATTCAATCTTTGCGTTGGCGGGTTCTTGGGTTTCTGCTGGTGAGTTGAAATTCCAGACGGTTCAAGGGACTTGTTGACGAGACTACATTGAAACCTAATGAGGGTTAGTGCCATGGAGGTTCATTTGAAAAATCTCTGCACCAGATTCAAGCACCATTTTGGTTCCGGTCCTGGGCTTGGCCCTAGCTCAGGAACCTGTCTTTTGAAGCTAGATGGAATTGCTCGTGCATTCATCAAATCGCTTTTCAGAGCTTCAGCAGCTCCTTACAGAACAGATCCACAGAAGAGATTGCGACCTCTATTAGGCGTGTTAAGGATGATTTTTCATCATTTCTCTAATTGTTTCTCATTTGAATTCTTTCCATATTATTCCCTCTTCTCATTTGAATTATTTCCATATTATTTGTGTTGTATTATTTTTAATATAATAAAATATGTTTCATTTTATTGGATTTGTAAGTGCGGAAAACTTTCCTTTTGTTTTATTTTAGGAAAGTGTATTATTATATAGTCCCACATTGGAAACCGAGGTGTCGGAATCCAGGTTAATTAATAGGTACCACCTATTAACTTTAACTTATAATAATGAGACACGCCAGTGTGTGTGCAGTGTATGAGTGAGGACGGTATACCGTCCGAGCGCGCACGCGCTCGCGCAGCGTGGGCTGTGAGCTGGCGTTTGTGGCGCATGCACTTAGCATTTGCATCGCTTCGAGCGAGATCAGATCTAGGGCGATGGAAGTGGATCCATAAATATTGTTTTGATGGTTCAATATGGACCGTTAGATCGTGCGGCCGAACGATCCGACAGCTCATATCTGAACGTCAGCATTCGTATCCCTACAGAGAGGTGCACCCATACGAACAGAGTCATGAACTGTTCAGTAGAGGCACCTCAATGCCTATAAATCCGTCTAGCTTCACAACAGCAAAAGAAGAGAGAAAATCCCGAAGTCTTCTCTGTTCTTGAGTTTTGCGAGTGCTTAGCAAAACTCGAGAGATTCAACTCGAAGTTGGGCTTCTTTGTATCCTGAGAGATGGTTCGCAGTACCTCATAGCACCTTGATGTGAGGGTGAATTACGTCTTAAGGAAAGCGACGTTGTAATGCGCCTAGAAGTTCCAGCTCAAATCAGGGTTCAAAATGTCGACGACATATAGCCGACACAGGGCGATATGTCGCCATGTCGTTGGGGGGCGACACGACACCCCCCAGCGACACCGACATTGCGAGAAGTCGGCGATTTATCGCCGACTTTTGGCGATAAAAGGGCGAAATTCGGGCGAATTTCGCCCGAATTTCGTTCGATTTTTTGTTAATTTCTCTCTCTTCTCCAGAGCTTCTTTCTCTCATTTTTCGCACGTTTCACTATATTTTCGTCCGATCTTCAACATCTATGGGTACATCTTGCTTCCTTGTTGCCGGATATCACGTTGTTTCTGTCGATCAGTAGCCGTTTCGCACAGATCTGGGAGTTTTTTCGTCAAACAGGTAACCATTCTTATCCAAGGAATTTTTAACAAAATGCATGCTATATGATGTTGGATGATTTTGAAATTAATATATGTTGAATACCATGTGCCGATCTACGATTTTAAGAAATCGGAATTTTTTTCCTCAAAGTATTTTATTTTTTATTTTTGTGGGTAAAAAATGATATTTTGATTATCTTGTATGATTACTTTTTAAGTGATACAGTGATTGTATGATGATAGAAAAAACATATGTGGAACTCCGTGAGCCAATCTACGGACTCACGGAGTCGAAATATTTTTTGACCCAAAAATAAGTTATTTTATTTTTCAAAAATATCCTGATATTAATAAAAATATCAATAATTATGAAAAAATGCAAAAAATAGGGGAAAATGGGGGGAAATGTTTTGAAAATTATGGAATAATTATATAAGTATTTTTCAACTGTTGGTTGTGTTGCCCATGTGGCTTCATCGTCGGTTTTGATATGGGCAGCCTATTTTTATAATTATATCATACATGCAATATTCATAATTTCATATATGATTGTTAATATGTGTATAAACAATTATAATGATGTTGTTATTTGTTAATGTTATTTGAATGCAACAGTCATCATGTCTGCTGGTGGGAGTCAGAGGGGAACTGGGTCTTCCCAGGGTGGACGGGGCACGAGGGACGAGGGACGGGGGTCGGGGACGGGACAGGGTCAGGGACAACCTGAGAGATCAGCAGTAGGAGGGAGGACTGACCCAGCATGGTAATATTGTACGGCTATTGATGGAGACAAAAATAAAATTGAGTGTAATTTTTGTCACAAAAGAATATACTCAGGTGGCATCAATAGGTTCAAGGGTCACATCACTGGGAGTTCAAAGGATGTGACTAAATGCACAGAGGCCCATCCAGATGTAATCAAGTTACTTAGGGATTTACAAAAACAAAAGGGGAAGAAGAAAGATGATCGGAGAAAAGTCAACAGAGCACTAGATGATGCAGTGCGGGGACCGTCATCATATGTGGATGATTCAGATGATGATAGGGATGTTGATCCTGTTGATGTGGACAGATATCAGGAGGAGAGGGATATGCGGCGGGCCATGGCAGAGAGCAGACGATTGCACCATCAGGAGCAGGATATGGCCAGAGCTAAAGCTATAGGAGCTGGTCCATCTAGGCCTACAGGGGCTAGACCTTCTGATTCTGGGGGGAGGGGTGGTGTATTTGGCATGTTTGGCAAATCACAGAGTCAGCGGGCCCCTCATACATCAAGTTCAGACCGTTCAGTGCCACTACCACGGCAACCATCTGATTATCCACGCCGTCCAAACCCGACCATGGAGCAGGATCCTGATACATTTAGGAGAAAAGGGGCCAAGCAGCCCAAGATATCTGGTGCATGGAAAGGTATGGCAAAGAAGGTAAATAAAGCAATGTCAAAGTGGATTTATTACAATCACATCCCAAGCAAACACAAAGACACGGGGTCCATACTATAGGAATATGATTGATACTATTGCAGCGGCAGGTCCACGGATATGATGGTCCCAACCCTACGAGTTGATGACCACCCTCTTTCAAGAGGAGAAGCAAGAGTTGCAGGAGTATATTGATAGTATGAAACCCTTTTGGGATACTTATGGATGCACCACCATGTCTGATGGATGGACCGGCCCGACGAGAAAGTCCATCATCAACTTCATGGTATACTGTGATTGGAGAACTGTCTTCTTGAAATTAGTGGATGCTACTGGTCATATGAAAGACCACAGATATATCATGGGTCTCCTGCAAGATGTGATCGACCAGGTTGGTAGGAAAAATGTGGTGCAAATTGTCACTGACAATGGCTCCAACTATAAGAAGGCCGGTGAAGTGTTGATGGCTTCACCCGATTATAACCTTTTGTGGACACCTTGTGTGCACATTCAATTGACCTAATCTTTGAAGGACATTGGAAAAATCAGCATTGTCCACAACACCGTTGAGAGTGCAAGACAGGTAACCAACTTCATCTACAATCATAACGTTGCTTTGGCAATGATGCGGAGATCATGTGGAGGTGAGTTGGTGCGACCTGGTCCGACAAGATTTGCGACAAATTTCGTCGCCTTGAGCAAAGATGCAAGATAAGAAGTCGGGCCTCAGATCCATGTTTGCATCGCAGAGTGGTTTGATTGGGCTGGATCCAAGTAAGATAACCATCTACTATTTCATCTTATAAATTATTATATTTATATTATGAGTTTATGATTATCTTATATGATATTTAATGTCTATTGACTTAATGAGTTTGTGATAATTCAAAGCCACGACCAATGGGCGCGCCGCACAAAGACACAATATCATCCGATGATTTCCGGAGATGTGTTCTTCAGTGGTGTGCAGACCATAGATCCTATAGTAAAGGTCTTGCGTATGGTGGACTCTTCCTTGAGGGGGACCCACTATGCCCCACTTGTATGCATCCCTTGAGCGTATGAAGGATGCTATAAAGGCGACAAACCCCGAGGACATCGGGCTTTCTTAGATATTGTCGATGCACGATGGACAGCTCATCTGATGCATCCTCTTCATAGGGCCGGTAAGTAAATATTCTGGGTTGTTGATTTGTAGGTGTAGTCTTGTAGACTTGTGGGCTTGTAGCATTGTAGGTATTGGTACTTTGGTAGTTGGTACTAATTTTAAGCTTTTTTAATTATGCAAAGATATTTTCTAAACCCTAAGTATCAATATAGTCGACATTTAGGGTTGGACACAAACCTATTGGATGCCCTTGCTACGAGGTGATAATGAAGTTGGAGCCGAGATGAGATGCTCCAATCATTTTGCCACAATGAGGTGAGACATTGGGAATTTCAAACGATTAGTGAGTTGTATTAATTGTTTAAATAATTTAGATAACCGATCAATACTAATGATTGTATTATTGCAGATCAAATTGTTTAGAGATGCATTTGGGTCTTTTAGTGGAGCTAGTGTCAGACGGGGGGAGAGAAACCATGGATCCGGGTTAGATACTTATATAGTTAGATCCTTAGGGCTTAGATGCATAAATGTTTTGAGTCTTTTGACTTTTGAGTTTCTAACTTAATGTTTTTGTGATAATGCAGCTGAATGGTGGTATCTCTATGGCAATAGTGCATTAAACTTGTGAAGATTGGCAATCAGGATCTTGTCTCGGACTTGCTCGCCTCTCGGATGTGAGAGGAATTGGAGTACATTCAACATGATCCACTCCCGGAGGAGGAACCGGTTGGGAAGCTTGAGCGTCTAAATGACCTCGTATTTATTCACTATAATATGAGGTTGAAGCTGCAATATGCCGGGGAGCATGCTCGAGAATGAAAGGCAATACATCAATCTCGATGATATATTTGATGTTGCCGAAGATGACCAAGATCCCCTCACTCGGTGGATGTTGGACGGGGGGTGAGCCGGTATTGGACCAACCTGGAGGGAGGCCCGACCCAGAACTAGCTCAAGCTGCAGGGGTTAATGTGGGTGAGTATATGGCCATTGAAGAGGGTCAGGCACATGCTGAGGCAGTTGCCACTGCTGATGAGGATTGGATGAAGGCACCAGGCACGGAGGAGCCGCAGGACGACAATCCCGATGACACACTCTCGCCTAGTCAGACTGGTGGAGATGATGATGGTGTTGGTGGTGGTAGTGGTAGTGGTGGTGGTGGTGGTGGTGGTGGTGGTGGTGGTGGTGGTGGTGGTGGTGGAGGCATTGGAGAGCGTATACATGTTCCACTACCAGAGACACAGCAGCCCCCACCCAAATACACTGGGGAGAGTCATTTTGATCATGCCACTCAGGATTATGATCATGGTGGTGATTATCAGCGTGGTCGTCAATATCCTGATACGAGGCCGAGCCACCATCAGAGGGGAGCTGGCCATGACTATGTTAATCCTTGGGATGCGGCGATTGGGTCAATGGGGTCCATGAGCTTGGATGAGTCTGTAGGCTCCACAGGAGGTTATTGGCCTACGGGTAATTATGGTGTCCCTCTCCCTCCTTCACATGGACAGTATGATATGGGAATTAGTAACCCCTCTAGTTCTTCGTATCATGGGAGCTATGGTGTCCCCTCTAGTTCTTCGTATCATGGGAGCTATGGTGTCCCTCTCCCTCCTTCACAATCAGAGTCATTCGTACCAACAAGGGCATCTGATGGCATGCAGAACGTTCCTTGGCCCTATTCTCACTTCCCTCAAATTGGAGTTCTCATGGCAGCGGAAGATGACCGCTATAGAACTGCAATTAATGATTACTTAAACCATTTTCAATATCGTATGAGATGGGATGAGTATGTGAATTTGTTGGGGGGGGCATCACTGGAGACAGTCTGAGTCAGAGGAGTTCGATCCACCTAGGCACAGTACTTGGTACTGAGAGTTTCAGATTTTATATGGTTGGATGACTTTATGTATTACAGTATTTGTACAATGAATTGTAGACTTTATATGATTTGGTTTTATGAGTTTTTAGGTTTTTAGTTTCGGGGCTTTCGTCCGCGTATAGTAGGACATGGGTCGATTAAGAACATTAGTTTAGGTAGTGTTTTAGATCAAAATAACACTACCAATGTGTTTATTGGCCTCAAATTAGGCTACACATCAAATTTCAGATCAAAATGACCAAAAAAACCCATCGAAACAGGGGTTCGATTTTTCATCGAAACAGAGGTTCGATTTTTCATCGAACCCCTACCAAAAGTCGCCCGACTTTTGGCGAAATGTCGGCCATGTCGCCGTGTCGCCAAGGACCGACACGGCGACACAGCTCGACATTTCGAACATTGGCTCAAATACTGTGATCCTTTTTCAATTTCTTTGACAATTTGCTCTTCTCATTTGAATTCCTTCCATTCATCATTCCTTCAATTCGAATTCTTTCCATACATTGTATTTCCATAAAAACATTTCCATGTGTCATTTGCTATACAAACATTTCCATATATTATATTTCCATACAAACATTTCCTTGTATTGTATTTCCATCTTTTATATCTTTCCTTTATTGTTCATAATTACCTACCAGCATGGGATGTATGCTGCCTATATATTTGAGATTCTCTCATATGAAATCATTCAACTATTTTCTACTATTGAGGTTGTGTCTTAATAACCTCAGCACTTGTTTGGTGTTCTTGTTGGTAAAGACTCCGATTGGACTGGGCAAGAAACAGCTATTTCCTTGTGCCCAATTCATTGGAGGAGATGGTGGAGGTCTTTGTTTCCACATGTTTTGATCAGAGCATGATGCATGGAAGATGATGGGCTCCAAAGAAACAATTGGGGTTCCCAGTGTTGAGATCTTGAGGGTATCAAACAAGCTAGAGTCAAATATGTTCTCCTGTGATCGAAAGATGATCAGATCTCCGTCACCAAAAGCTTCAGGAACTGATATCAGGGAAAGAAGGATCAAATTCCTCTGGCTGAGCTGGCGTAGTCTTCCTGCAAAACTAAAGAAATAGCACCACACAAACACAATAATTCACTGATGGAAACAATATGATAGAGTCACTCAGATTGCAACAGGCCAAAGGTAATGAAAAGTCTATCTGAAAGTATAAGAAGAGTGCTCGGATTGCTAAATCAAGCTGAAAAGATGTATGTAACAGATCTAGAAAACGCTCTTGAGCAGAAAACCTCACGGGTAATCGGTATAAAAATCATTCCAAGGTAACATTATCAGTTCACAGATAGAGCCATTAGAGCACTATGGAGTGAAGACAGATGACTTAGAACCTGTTTGATATCCGAAAGTATTTATCCTTTGAAAAACATCAGAAACAGTTTTGGTTGAAGGCTTGAAGAATAAACACTTGTTTTGGCATTTGATAATAGTTGCTTCTGTATCTGAAAATACTACAGACAAATTTTTAGTAAAGCTTTTATGTTTAGCCACGATTACCTCTATCTAAACTCTTCCATTTAAATGTAGCCTGTGCCCCAACTTTGGCTTCAGGAAACAGACGCAACAACATTGTTGCTGCACCAAAACCACTTCATTAAGGATTAATTTCCATAAATTTCAATTTATTCTTAAAGAATTATCTAAAGCAAAACAAATTTATTCCAGTCATTTTTAATTTTTTTTTGGTTTTTTGAAGAAACGCCAAGAATTGTTTTTTGGTGGGTTATTTAATGGGTCCTTAACCGTTGGTGGCAAGATCCTTATTAGAATTCCTTTTCGACTTCCTTGCAACCGATCCTGAACCTCAGGATCATCTCTCCTTGGAAGTTCTCCCGTTCTTCGTATCCTCAATCATTCACCTTTTGCTTCTTGTTCCCTCTAATTTCCTTCTAACGGTTGTCAAAAATTCTGGCCCTCAGTCAGGTTCCTTTCCCTTTGCGAGGAACGTCCTCTTACTGAGAAATTTCTTCTTTGAATCCTTCGAGCCTGTCTTCTCGTCTCCTCACGATCATGGAGATTCGGGTTTCTTGGAGCTCCCAAACACCTAGCCATCATTCGGAGCATAGCTTGCATCTGTGGTTGGCTTTGTTCATTTGCTCCTGAATGATTGGAATCATCTGGATATCCCTGTTTTGATCATTCATACGCCCTCTGATTACTTCTTCTTCATGCTGATCACCCTCGCGAGAGGGATTTCCTTCTGGAGGAGCAAGATTTTCTCCTAAAGGAGGTGGGTGAATCTGATTTTGATTCCTCGGAAGCGTAGATTTGGTATCTATCATGACTTTTTTAAACGTTTTTCACAGATGGCGCCAAATAATGCTTCCAAATATTGATCAACCCTTGGATTCCTACAGATGAGGGCCGACGCAATGTTGGGAAGCCACCTCCGAAGGCTTAAATCAAAAATGAATCCCACAGAGCTCTGGCTAGTTGTAGAGCTTAATTGAAAAACGATAATGGAGGGAAATGATTCAGATACATCTGCTTTGTGTAATCCTTTAGTTTATATAAAGTTTTCCTCTTATTTTCAATCTTTGGATTCATTCATAGTTCTCCTTCGTGGTCGTCTGATCAGTGTTTCCCCCTCCCCTCAATCTTGAGTCAATTATAGTTTTCATATAGTACATGAAAGTGTATACCGAATTTATCGGGTTCACGTCTCTTTCTATAATTGTCGAGTTTCTTTAAGCCTGCGATTCTTCTGGGTTCTAACCTCGAACAATCTCGACCAGAAATAGTGAACCAACTGTGGTCTAACTCAGTTGGTTTTATTTTATATTTATCACCTTCAAAAAACATCAGAAACAGTTTTGGTTGAAGTAGAAACACTTGTTTTGGCATTTGATAAAATTTTCTTTTGTACATGAAAATACCACAAGCAAAATTTTAGTAGAGCTGTTGTGTTTAGAATGTCAAATTCCATGATTACCTCTATCTAAACTCTTCCATTTAAATGTAGCTGCCCCAACTTTGGCTTTAAGAAACATATGCTGCAACACTCCCCCTGAGGATGTAATCAAGGTGTGCGCAAGCTGACTTTGATAAACCTCAGATACTAAATAACAAAAAACAACAACAACACCAAAAACAACATTATTGTTGCACCAAAACCAGTTCATTAAGCAAAAATTTCCATAATTTCAATTTATACTTAAAAGATTATCCAAAGTAAAACAGATTTATCAAACAGTTTTTAGTCAATTTTATTTTTTATTTTTCGAAGTGAAATACACCTAGAACTGTTAACTTGTGGGTTATTTAATGGGTCCTTAAAAGTTTGGTGGTAAGGAAATTATTTTATTGTAGTTCACAAGGGAGTGGTAAACCCTATTTTCAGAGTGGCGATGCCCTAGTGATATGGATCCAATATCCTCTCCAATTTCAAATTAATTACCCTACACACGCTACCATGAGATTCTCAACATATAATATGGAGGATGTGTGATGGCATGATGGAGATTGGACAGGGAGGATCTAAGTATCTAACTATGGGACAAAAGATATCGGTACAAGAACATGACACGATTCTCAAGTAAAAGATCTCATGATATAAGATGATACTAGTTAATATGTATCTATATTGATACAACTCATATAATACATCTCTCATAAATCCCTTCCCTCTGTCCAATTGAGTTATTCTTAGAATACCTTGACCAGTGTAATTTAATACTTTGACACAGAACGATAATTTAAACTTCATTGGTACTTTAAAACTTTAGACTAATTAGTCAAAAAAACAAGGACGTTTTCGCAAGAGGGAATAAAAGACCAACGTTCAAAAGTTTAATTGACGGGTTGAAGACTCGAAGTCACCGAGATCTTAGAAACGCGTCAAGTTAAGGAGAAAAGCAAAAAAGACGCGGTTGACGCAGTGACTCACTCATCGTTCTCAATTCGAAAAAGCAGCTTTTGCAATTTCTTCGGAACAAAATTATTGCTGCAACTAATCTGCTCTCTTGACGATCGATGGCTCCTTCCGCTGATGTCAAGCAGAGGCGGAGTCAGGATTGAATATTGGGGGAGTCGAATATGTCTGGGCCAATGCTGGACCCACCGTGAGTCCCATCTCATTAAATTGTATTATATTTTGACATATGGGGTCTACATTAAAAATTTAGATAAATTAAACTAAAATTCTAAGTGAGATTTGAATTTCCATTAATATGAATGAAATTTTAGAAAAAAATTCAAGAATTAAAAAAAATCAATGATTATGATTAGATCTAATAAAATCTATGACTGAATTCTAACGAGATTCAAATTGCTATTAGTAGAATCAAATTTTAAGAGAAAGAAAGAACAACTAAATAAAAAAAAAATAGAATTATACTTTATTAAATGAATATTAGAAAAATCGTGGTGAATGTGAGAGAGAGAGAGGAATAATTTGAGAAAGAGAGAGTGGATACTAATAACTGTGGAGAAGATTTCGAAAAATTCCAATGTCTGCTAACTACTCCAATATTTTGTGAGACATGTGAGAAAAAAAGAGAGAAGAAATAGGAATAAAAGAGGAGATTCATTAGAGAATAAATAGAAATGAAAATATGAGAGAGAATATAGGGAGAAATTCATGGATCGTAAGTTAATTTTTAATTAGAATTTAATCTTTTATTCCTTAAAACTAGGGGTTTAATGATAACCATTTGATTATGATTAAGAATGACATTTGTACCCATCATCTATATTTTAGATTTTTATTTTTAATTTTTGGAGGGGGCCAAATAGTGGTATTTCACACATAAGGTGAGAAAAATTATGAAAATATGTAGGTATTTTTAAATTTTCAAAAATCTAAGTGGGGCCATGGCTCCCTCCGGTCCCTACGTGGCTCCGCCACTGATGTCAAGTCTACTTCATTGTCACCCTCCTCCTCTGCAAGGCCTGATGTGTTCTTGAGTTTCAGAGGAGTGGACACTCGGCATAACTTCACACGTGCTTTACGAAGCCCCCTGACCTCCAAAGGGATTGAAACGTTTAAAGACGATGAAAAAATCAAAATAGGAGAGAAGCTCTCTGAAGCGATCGCGAAGGCGATCAAGGAATCAAGGTTCGCCATTATCACATTCTCAAGGAACTTTGCTGCTTCGAGATGGTGTTTAGAAGAACTCGCCTTGATTATGGAAAGCTGGGAAAACCAGGAGCTCAAGGTTTTCCCAGTTTTTCTCCAGGGTGTCCGTCCAATGGACTTACGGTACTTGAAAAGAAGCTTTGGAGAGCCTTTCGGGTTGCACGAAGAACGCTTCGGCCGAGACACGGCGGAGAGGTGGAAGTCGGCGCTTAGCGTAGCTGGTCAACTCCCCTGCTGGAGGTCGGAAGATTTTGGGTAATTACCTCCCACCTACCTCGAAACTCTCTTCTCTTCTCTTTCTTTCTTCTTCTTCTTCTTCTTCTTCTTTTTTTTTTTTTTTTTTTTTTTTTCAGAATACGCCAACCATCAACAGTCACCGCCATGGTCAAGCCCACCAGATGTTTGTGTTGGGCCTGGTCCAAATCGCTTATAAATTATTGAACAAATTGCACTGACACCCTAAAATAGAGGCCTTAAAGAATTGACACCGTACTTTTTGTTAAAAAAGTATTGACACCACACTTTATGTTAAAAAAGCATAGAGACCCAAAATTTGAATTTTCATTAGATATGTTTGTCAAATTTATCATTGAAAACCTTTCAGACACGGTTTATTATAGGGATATTTTTAAAAATAAATAATAATTTAATTTTTTTCAAATGAATTTGACAAATATATCCAACAAAATATATCAATTTTGGGGTCTCTATGCCTTTTAAACATAAAGTGGGGTGTTAATACTTTAAGGCCTCTATTTTGGAGTGTCAGCACAATTTGCTCTAAATTATGAGATCAAAGCCGATTAAAATTTTTTTATTAATCAATAGAACTCTTACAGCCCAAACAAACTCAAAGCTATCCTAAGCCCAGCCCAAACTCGGCCTAACTTTTCAATTCAAAAGATAAGTTTAGGATAAAAAATAATTAGCTCTATCAGGGATAGGGTTCGGCCCTCACACCTAGCCTGATGCTACTTGACCTTGTGTTAACTATTTAACCAGGTATCCCACTAACACTAAAAACACTAAAAAAAACCTGAACATATTCCCACTCGAGTAGTTGACAACAACAACTTGGAAGTTTTATTTTTATTTTTTCGGTCTGATTTTTATTTATACAAACAATAGCAGTTTTGATTTTGAAAGTTCATTGTCATGCTGTGCATCTCATTTTAAATTTAATTGAGAATTTATTATATTATATTAGATTTACTAGGGCCAAGGTCAATAGGCCAATTAGAATGGACTTAGCTAAGAGGATTAAGGCTGAGATTTGGTTTTGAAAAGTTTGGCCTAACCTGTCCTTGCTGCAACCCTAGGGATAAAAAAGTCTTAGGCAGTCTTTGGCATGATTTTCATTTTTTATTTTTGTTCAGATAAATAGAAATGGTAGCATTTGGTATGGTTTATACAGCATATTTCTGTTTAAAAAGGGTTGAAGATCAAAAATAGGTCTCTACTTGTTTTTTTATTTTCCTATGAAGATAACTTTCATCTGTTTTTCGCGGTAGTTCTCAAAACGCATTCCCAAACTAAAATTATCGCAGCAGAAGTTAATTTGGATCCACATCCTCGTTCTTCCACCAACACGTCACCGGTTTGATTCCACAATCACGAGGAGAGGCAATGAATTCCACAACCTAAATGCTTGTAGATGGAAGAAAGCAGAGATCAAAAGTAAGGAGAAAATCCACACAGAACCTTCTTCCTCCTGCGTTTTCTTGGAGAGAGAGAGAGAGAGAGTCGCCTTTCAGGAAATCTCACGTATCCATAATGTGATCACTCAATTGATGTGGTCGTTACCAAAATAGATAACCCTATATTTTGTACCCACCCAAAAGGTGAGTTTTCAATTTTTGTCCTTGGACATATAATTATATTAATAATGAATAAATCCCAACATCTACCACTTGCGCAAGGGCAAATTTTAATCTCTGTCACACTGTGTCCCAGACACACATGTATATCCCAGATATACACATTTGATTTCTCAATCACAATATGTCCCAGACACACATATATATACCAAATATACATATTTTGATCTCTTTACAACGTATCCTAGATACATAGGCTTCTTGTGTCCCAGACACCAACATCCACAAGTCATAAAGGCAAAATGGGTTGTGCGACCAATGATATACCTACATTCGTGAGTCCCAAACTAGAATCCTTCCCAAAAAACCAAAATGGCACATCACTCAAAGAAATACATCAAATAAGCATTAGTATACCACAGTGTCCTAGGTTTGTTCAAACTCACCAGACTAAACGTATCTCGATCCCTTTAAGAGATCACCTTCTTGTCCTTAAAATATTCACTAATGTTATACATATAGTTTGTCTCTCTCTCAACACCATACAGGTCTTAGGCTAGTCGGCCTCTTGCGCCTAACCCGAATTTCTTTATTGTCGCCACCCTAGCGTCACATAAAATACTTGCACCTAGCTTCTATAGGCAACATGAATAGGGGGAACATTCATGTCGATTCTCTTTATAATAGAGAAACTCATCTTGATTCCAAATCAATGCGACATCATGATTATGAATTGACCTACACAAGGTCATTCACAATCCATCTCATCGCTACTTGCCTCTAAGAAGCTAGAGGCGAATGCCCGTGTGAGTGAGCCATTCTTTTGCCTATTGACATATCACATGTTAAAAGAACGCAATCACACAGAAAGTGAAAAAATAAATGCTGGAATGAACTTATATTACTCAATAATAAGAAAGTCCAAGTTTCAATACAAAACTAAGTCACAATCTACGCAGGCCCAAGGATTTTACATGAGAAATAAAAACATCATTGGCTATAGGTATGGTAAAGGGGTCTGACAAATAAATATGTGCTTAAGTACAATTTTCTTCCTTGCTATAATGTCTCTAACAAAATGATATCTTAACTGTATATGTTTGGTCTTCCCATGATACTTAAGGTCCTTGATATAACTAAGAGTTGTAGTATCACAAAAACCAAGGGCAGGCTCTTTGGATGTCAATACAAATCCAGTATGTTGTAGGAATCTCTTCAACCAAACAGCCTCTTTAGCTGCAGCTGAGCATGCACATACTCTGCCAAAATAAATAGAGCCCTTTTGAGTAACTGCAAAAACAAACAAGTTTTTTGTAATATTAGTTTTTTGAGTAGCTCTAGTTTTTTGCAAAAACTAGTTCAGCTCTATGTTCAATATTAGCTCATCTCATATAGAAGTCTTAGATTTGTATTGATTATTACTTTATGGTTTTAATTTTGAAAAACATATTCTCTAAGGTTCTAGTATCTAGCATCTCATTTCACGTTGAATCTCCATCTAAAGGTTGATCTAGATTCAAATCTTTTGTTCCATCCATGATAGTGCTTCATTCACTTACCAAAAAACTAAATAATAGAAGATAGAAATCCATCTTACAGTAGTTGTGAATAAGCTTAAAGTGCTATATATGCACGTTATTGTGCCATACTAAAAATCTATGATGAACTCTTTCAAGTAATTATGGATGGATAACAAAAGTAAAGCTGAATTGGTTAACTATTGTTAAAATGAATAGTTAGTTTGGTAAGTGAATAGTTATAAGTAGCTAATGATGGTCTTAAGAAATCAATTCAAATTTAAGAAAAAAAATTATAATGGCATATCTATTAATTAGAATAAAGATAGAATGTACATGGATTAAAATGAGAATAAATAGTTTTCCTTTCTCCTAATAAACCTAGAATTTTGCTACAAAAAAAACGGAAGGAACAAGTATCCAAAAAACATAAAATTTAAAATAATCAAACGTTCTAGTAGAAAAAGAAAGTTGGTTTCTAATAAAACCAGAAAAAATGTCGATCAATCTTAAAAAAGTCTAAATTCTATTTCCAGCTTTGAAATTTGTACTAAACAAATTAACTTCGGCACTGATCCATCCAAAATTTTATATGATATTATCTGAATTTATGGCCGGATTCATCTTGCTTCTTTTTTATGAGATCCATCTTGATTTGATATTAATTTGAGTAAAATCCGTTATTGTCGAGAAAGAGATTTGATAATTCCACCTCGAATTTACAGAATTTTCTTTTTGGGTATAAAGAACTTCATACAGAAGAGAAAGCAAAAAGCTCTGAATTTACATAATCTTAGAATAGAAATTTTGTAACTCCATTAATGAGATAAATCAAAGCCGGCTTCAACTATTTTACCCCCAAAGAGAAAACGGGTCTGCGCTTCACTTTACTAAGATGAAATAACATGTAAGCAAGAGTCTAATCTCTCCAATCACTGCAAAGGGTTTTCGCATTCTCTTTGGTGGCTGATGAATTGTTGAACATAGTAGTTGCAGATCAGATCTACGATCCGTTCTTTAGCTTGGGAAGTGATAATTTCTTCCTAAGAATTCGAAGTCAGTATGGCTGAGGTTTTGGGCTGCTTGCTTTGGTTCTCTGCGATTTGAGGTAAGTGTCTGAAAGAATTTCAATTTTTGTGTTGGTGGGTTCTTGGGTTTCTGCTGGTAAGTGGAAATTTCAGACCATTCAAGGGATTTGTTGACGAAACTTCAGTGAAAACTGGTGAGGGTTTAGTGCCATGGATGTTCATTTGAACAATCTCTGTGCCAGATTCCGGCACCAATTTGGCTCTGGCCCTGGGCTTGGCCCTAGCTCAGGAACTTGTCTTTTGAAGCTAGATGGAATTGCTACTGCATTCATCAAATCCCTTTTTAGAGCTTCAGCAGCTCTTTACAGAACAGATCCATGGAAGAGATTGCGACCTCAACACTTGTTTGGTGTTCGTGTTGGTAAAGATTCCGACTGGACCGGCAAGAAGCAGCCATTTCCTTGTGCCCAATTCATTGGAGGAGATGGTGGTGATCTTTGTTTCCACATGTATAGATCAGAGCATGATGCAAGGAAGACGATGGGCTCCAGAGAAACAATTCGGGTTCCCAATGTTGAGATCTTGAGGGTATCATACGAGCTAGAGTCAAATATGTTTTCCTGTAATCGAAAGATGATCAGATCTCTGTCATTAGAAGCTTCAGGAACTGATAGATTTCCTATCATAGATGTAGCTCGTTGTACTTCCACAGGTGAGCTTCAGTTCAGAAACCCAACTCTTGAGGAGCTTCGATTTGTATTTGCATTCATGAAAGCCATAGCTCTTGTTCACCCATTGCTTCAGCCTGATAAAGAAGCTGCTCCCAAGTGGTCAAGGTTGATGGTCTTTGAAGCAATTATTGAAACAGTTGATGTGCAGTGGCCTCCTGAAATGGCCAAGGGTTCAGATCTCACTGCAGTGACAATTTCACATCCACCTGGTCAGGGCTATGAGGAAAAAGCCAACTCTGCTAGCTCAACCCCTACCAAGTATGCAGATCCGGCCAAGGAAGGGTTTGCAGAGTTGAGGCAAAGTGGTATGTCTGAGAAGGAAGTCAGTGGACTTTACAAGGCCATGATGGAAAGAGAAGAATAGCTGGAAATGAAGATCTTCACTTCCCTTAGCAAATTGTATTTGGTTTCTACTTATCATTTGGTAATATTGATTGTTAAAGTGCTTAAGGCTCATCTGTCTGCAACTCTTTGTAATTCCTGTTTGATCCAAGAAAACCCAAGTTGCTTTCCTTGACGAGAGCCCTCCAAGGAGAGATCCAAACCTGAGGCATTATGCCTTCAAAAACATCTCTTCAAAAGCATTACTGTTTCAGTCTTTTTCCAAAACACCGTTACAAGTTTTTCAACATGCTTTCTAACATCTGAATTGAAGACCTAGGCATGGAGATGAGCTCCATATCCAAATGAAAGTCATATTCAAATTTGATGTTTTCTTTGACTTTGATACACCTGTGATGTGATCTGTGCATATATTTATTTGATTTTATAAATATCATTGTTATTATAGATATGAAAATTAGAGGGAGAGGATTTCTTCACCAAATTTGTTGATGACACCCTTACCCATCACCAGTTGTGAGTGAGCCCTTGATTTCCAAGCTGAATAATAACAAAAAACGTGGATCTGAATTTCTTTTCTAATGGGAACTTTGAATTTTAACATTATTGTTGAGCTGCACAGATCAAATATGCAAGGAATATGTTACCCCACCCAAGCAAGGCAGCTTTCCTCACCTTATCCTTATCTTTCTTTGATAGATCCAACTTCGAAGAAAAAATAAGAGGGTTCGATTCATCTTTAGTCATTTTTATAGAATGATCCAATCAGATGGATGCTAGAAAATCAGATATTTCTATCCAAAGCATCTAACGTGTCTGTAATGTTTCATCAAACGAAAATGGCGGCCTTGGATTTCAGGGCTGCAACTTGTTTATAAAAAATTCAAGCCCTGCCCTACCTCATGTTGTGATCAACGTAAACCACAAGATAAAAGATATTTCTGCAACCCAGCAATCCATTCCCCATTTCCTATCGCTCCTTGCACAGAGAGAGAAACATCAAACACCACCGAGATGGAGATCTCAAACTTCCAATCTTCTCCATGGCATTTCTTCTTCAGTGCTCCTCATCTCTTTCCATCATACTTCACGCCGGAAAATTACGTCCAATGGACCCAAACTCCAGAATCTCACATTTATTCGGTCGACCTTCCAGGTAACTTTTCATGATTTTGTTTGTGGTCTTCGTTTTTGAAATGTAAAATCTAATCAAACTTAATTTTCTACGATTATGGTGGTGTAACATACAGGTGTGAGGAAGGAGGAGATTAGAGTTGAAGTGGAGGATTCAGTTTACCTCATCATTAGAACCCAAGCGGCGGTGGACGGAGAGGCGGAGCCGGCGAGGAGCTTCATGAGAAAATTCAGGCTTCCGGCCATGATTGACCATAATGGAATCTCTGCTAGTTATGAAGATGGGGTTTTGAGGGTTACAGTTCCCAGATCTTTTGTTAATAGGCGGTTCCGTGTTGATCTTTCAAATCTGCCGGACCATTATGAAATTCTTGCACCAGCAGCTTAGAAACGAAAAAATGTTTCTCTGGATTTGCCATTGATTCATGTATTCTGTAATGTTATTTTCTGGAGAAAAGTGGGATTAGGATCAGATTGTACAATTTTTCTGAAAGTCTTGAGTGGATGTTTTAGATGTGATCAAAATGGATTTCGATTTCTCCATGGAACTGGAAGTAGTGATTAGTGAACTCCCCCCAATGATCCGAGATCACAAGGCTGGAATGCTCTCAAACTCTATGTGCCTTTAACATTTGATCATATGCTGCTGACCATGCTGAAGTGAATTTGATGATGAACACCAAATATTATCATCTGGGAATTCTTTTGATGATTGCATGAATCCCATCTTCATTTGGGCTTCTAGTGTAATATTTTTTAATAGAAGTTTTACACTCTTGATTGGATATTAAAGAGTTGAAACATTTTGCAGGATGTGTGCACCCAAACAATAATAGAAGGATTCAAGAAGACAACAATGTGGGTAGGAACCAATGTTTTAGTAATTGACATCAGGAGCGAAATGGGTCTAGGCCAACACTGATCCTGATCAGATTGCAGCCATAGACCAACCTGGTCAGCATTAGGAAGAATGATACACTGCCCTAAGCCAGAATATCCAGATTCAAATTGATCGATGAAATTCTGATTCTAGAGAACTGAAAAACAAGTCTGTCTTTTGATATAACATTAACAGTATACACTTATTTTGGGGTTTGGCCAATTGTCTTCCAACTTTGGAAGTTCAACCATGGCCGACTCCCATACATTATACATAAAACAGACTACATCCTACAACCCACATTCCACACACATACCACTGACCGGTAAACATCCTGCCATGCACACAACAATGCAACATACACCTCAACAATTATTTGGAACACCAGAACCTAACTTAGGACAGACTACTCAAGAACATTCCGTCTTTGCTGGTTTATGCCAACTGGAACTTGATGTAACCTGAGAATTTTGTCCCCCTCCGCCTTCAGATAGGTTTAAGATGCTATAGCTGATGTCATCGGCACATCACTCACTTCCTCCTTGTTCACACAAGTCTAGCAATGCTAATGTCTGAAATGATATTCAGCAAGTAATCCTGATAGTCAATACTTGGGCAAATATGACAACACAGGTATCATATGAAACTTACAGAAATTGATAGGTCTTGAAAATGAGAAATTTCCAACAAAGAATAAACAATGGCAGTGCTGGGTATCGTACTATAACCAAATACGATGAAACTAGAAGAGGAGGAAATCATTCTCAACAGTGAGCAAAATTACTGATTTATTCCTTTTTTTTTTTCTGAAAAATTACTGACTTATTGTACAATGGTACCAAAGTAATGAATCTGTCAGAGCTAGAGCTTTTACTTTTTCTGACTGTTTTTACTCCTACTTCAACAGGTACATGTAAGCAAATACAATGGTTGTATAAATCCTCAAAATCCTCCAATAGATCAGTAGTCCAGTAACATAATCAGATACCCAACCAACAATTCGGTTAGCACTACTTGGTTAACAAGAGGATTCATTAATTATGATGCCATCATTAACCATAGCATATTCCAGTAGGAATAAAAGGTTGTCTCTTTTCCTGTCTTTCAACCCACAAAATAGCATTGTAGGCCACTAAAGACCAAAAAATATTGTTAAAGTAATAGTGTTCCAACGATTGGCAAATTCAAATGCAACAATCCTTCAGACTGGGCAAGGACAGGAACTACAACAGCAAACAAAAATCCAAGAAGATACAGACGTGAAACTGTTCAAAACAGAAAATATGCCAGTACCCAAAAGTGTGCATACCAACGATGTAGCTCACAAATACCCCCAGTGTTCATCAATGTAATTGTGGGACTATACTGCTGTGGTATCCATCCTGGTTTTGTTGTTGTGGCCGGTTTTTGTTGGTTCAATGGAATACCACATAAAAAAATTAAAAAAATGTCCACACAAATAATATTTAAGTTACTTTTCACAAGATCCTATTCATGTTAGTGTTGTGGGGGCCCATACGAACACCTTGCACAGTGGTTTTGCTGGAGTATTGCACAGTGGTTTTGCTGGAGTATTGCAGTAGAAGATTCGTAGATCTTGTAGGACCTAGGTACAGCTTGCATGCAAAATGGAAGATATTTATTAAGGCTCTTTTTGGTATTAATTCTCAGTC
This sequence comes from Hakea prostrata, assembly GCF_041222555.1. Lineage (NCBI taxonomy): Eukaryota > Viridiplantae > Streptophyta > Magnoliopsida > Proteales > Proteaceae > Hakea > Hakea prostrata. The sequence goes on from NC_142609.1 coordinate 37,083,658, forward strand.
TCTATTATAACTATTTAAAAGAAATAAGTACAAGAATTCATTATTGGTCAAGAATGAAAAATGGTTTGGTGAATTTTGTCGAAAATAAATTATGGAATAAAAAATAAGTTTGGCGTCAAAATAAAAAATTATTAGTAAATAATAGCGAGCAAGTGATAAAAGAGGAAAAAAATATGGTTTTTATAAAAAAATGTGTATCGACTATTTTACCCTCATCTTAACCATAAAATTTTAAGTAAACTTGTGCATAAATGAAGAGAATGAAATTCTCACCATAATTCATAATAGATAAAAAGTTCATTATGGACTTTGGAAGTTTTTCTATTATTTTAAATAAAAATAAATCTAATAATAGATGCCAAACAACTTAAAATAATGAAAAAACCTCATAATAGAGAATGAGAATTGATACCAAAAAGAGCCCAAGTCTCATCTAGTTTCTATTTTGCTTTCCTTCGATGTAGTTGGAGTTACTAATTGGATAGGTCGGTTCAATTTTTATTTTTTGTAATAATTTCTATTCATGTTTTCTATCATCTCCAGATTACTCCTTTTTTTTTTTTAATTATTATACAGTTCTACTTTATAATGAAACTTTCCAATAGCCATAGCCATAAGGAGTTACCTTTTTTCTTCTAATAAATTTTATTCAGTATAAACAAATGTAAATATTCAATCACCAACAACTTGATTTAAAAAGTTGAAAAAGGGGATTATATTGCTGTAGCATGGAATGCACAACCATAATGAGATTGATTGGAAGACAAAAGTTAGAAGTTGGATTGATAGATCAAATGGGGGAGGTAGGGATCGATGTCACTCGGGGCTTCTTACAGAAAAGAATTAACTCCCTATGACTACTGGGAAAAAATAGAACTTACTTGAGAAAACGGAAGTACCTAAAGTAAATAGTAACTAAAGCAAGTAGAAGTTAATCAAAATAAGAAATAGATACTAATCTAAAAAGAATATCAACAGAAGCTTGCACTCTCCTCCAAGCAAGTAGTACATGTGTTCCACAAGATCGTCTAGAAGTCTCAAATAATCCCGAATGCAAGCTACCTATATGGGCTCCACATCACACATGAACAGTTAGTTATTCAGGAACAAGTCATGTGAATTTTTTTTTTTTTTTCTCTTAATCTTATGTGATGCTCTATCAAATAAACAATAACCCATCATGTCAGAAAACCCAGGCTGCACCCCACAACGGTTGAATCAGAAACAACATTACATTGCTTCAGAGGCCTTGTTCTTGCAACTACTAATGGAACCGTCATCTATATCGGTCAAAGCAACAGTGTTGCATTTGGTCCTTCTCAAGAAAGTTAGAGCAGAAAAGAAAAAGTTGAAACTTACTTCCAGTGTACATTTGATTATCTTGTGATAAGTGAACAAGCAGTTAAATTTTGCACCATGTTTTCATTTCATTAACCAGTGGATTAGGAAAGCTTCACCATAGGTGATGTGATCCCTGTGATTAATTTGCATCCCTTGTTGTACAGGGTCTAAAGTACCCCTCCCTATGCAAATCAAAGAAAGGGATATCCAAGGTGAGGAGATTCTCTCATCACACAAAAGTCAGGAGAAACTGGGTCAACAAATTACTGAAAAAAAAGACTTTGACTTGCTGCCTCCCAGTTTTGCGGAAGAACTGGGGAAAGAAAGCATTGAGGGGGACAACCAAAGAATCTGGAGAGCAAAATAAAAACCAACTGCCACCCGCCATTTATTCTTTTGTCGGAACAACCAATGGGAACATATCTGATGTGACCCCAGATTAGGGGCCAGTCTTCGGGATCCTGTTATAGAGAACCAACAGTAATTTAGGGTTTTAACCATAGAACAAAATTCCGTCGAAACTTGTGAAATTTCCACCGAAATTTTCAATTTTGGGAACCTCGAAACGAAAAACTAGGGGACCGAAAAAAATCCCAAGTTTTGATCAAAACCGTCGAAATTTCGTCAAAACTTGTCGAAACCTCGAAACCTGGTTCAACCCAGCCGGACAAGCTGGTTCATGAGAAGAAAAAAAATCCCAAATTTTGTGGGAAACATGGGAAATTTCGTGGGAAACATGGAAAATTTAGTGGAAACCTGGGAAATTTAGTGGAAACCTAGGAAATTTCGTGGAAACTTGGGAAATTTCACGAAAACCTGAGACTTTTTCCTATAAGTTTCATAACTTCCACAAATTTTCAAATTTTTTTTCCTTTCATGTTTCCCCAAATACCACTACAAACACCCCATCCATCAGGACTTCCCTATCCAAATTGTGTATTCCCTCAGACTAGTTATCTTAGTATATTGATGACTAGACTTATAAAGTTGCAGTTGTCGATTACCTTGACAACCATAGGCATAAAATGTCATGGAATGTCTATGTTTGTTGGTTGGAGGAGAGGATGTTACAGGTATAGTACTGCTCCGCTAATAGGATGGATCCACCAAGGCACTTCTCTTGGCACTGAGTTGTATTTTCCTTTTATTTTCAATTACTTTGTATTTGATGTTTTGAAGTTAGAAATTATATATTGAATCTTGTGTACTTGAGTAGTTAAGTTTTTAGTGTACTTCTCAGACAACTCTACATTGATGTTATGTACTCTGAATGACACATCTACATTGATTTTTTTAGCAAAATGCATGTGCCAATGTGTTCTTTATACTCTAATTACCTTAAATGTAGAGTCCCCCCTAAAATACTCTCTAAAACCTATCGAAACTTGCACAAAAAAGTCCCAAGTTTTCTCGAATTTTTTTCTATGGTTTTAACCCTAATGTTAAAGGTCTGATTTAAGTCAATCCCTAGTGGAGAGCAGCTGTATATGATCATTTAAGACTTGCAGCTAGGAGATTTGTGGAATCCAACTCCAGCAACTCGGGCTGGGGGGAGGGTCTAAGGTTGACTTAGGGATGAGAAGTGTTATTAGGTTCAACCAAGGGGTTCTGTACTGGTTCTATACTGAGAATAGAATCTGTTTTGATTATTCTAATTCTGTCTTGATTATTATAACTTCAATTACAGTCCCAGGGTCAGGGTTTATTGGAGAAGATGAATGGAGGGTCTTCTAGGGTTTCGCCATATAAAACTAGGGCTTTGTCAGGCTGTAATAGGGCCAGAAAGTGAAGAAAATAATTCCATTCTAACAGATTTTTTTAATTGCAGTATTATTCCTCAAGGTAGGGTTTGTAATATTTAGGGTTGTATAACTTCTAGGGTTTCCAGGCTAGGGTTAGGGCTAGGGTTACAGTCGAGTGCAGGTAGGGGTGTTAGGGCACTGAATCCAAAAGGGGTTTGGGTTTGGGTGATTGGTTGAAAAGTTGTAGGGGTGTGAGTGTCTTGGGGTTTCTAGGATTGGATAACTTCTAGGGTTTCCAGGGTAGGGTTAGGGCTAGGGTTACGGTTGAGTGCAGGTAGGGGTGTTAGGGCACTGAATCCAAAAGGGGGTTGAGTTTGGGTGATTGGTTGAAAAGTTGTAGGGGTGTGAGTGTCTTAGGGTTTCTAGGGTTTAGAAAGAAGAAGACAAAGTGCAGCTTTTTAGGAATCTAATGAAGGGTAGGGGCTGAGATGAAGTTGAAGGATGACCAGTGGGGAGGAGAGGTAATAGGGTGGTTGGGTAGGGGAACTAGGGTTTTAGGGTTTGAGATAGGGCTGCTGCTGGGAAGAAGGGGGGGGGGTCTTCCTCTAATGTATTCTTTATTGAATAATCATCAATTCATCATCCAATCTAGTTACATGTGTGGACTGCTATATTTATAACTTTTTAGAATGAAGGAAATCATAATTGGACTCAAAAAATAACAGATTACCGAGGAGTCACAAGGAATTCAATTTGCATTGGAATTTCTTGTCATACTAAGACACAACTCACACAACTAGAGGAGGAATTCTGATTAGAACACCTAAACAATTAAAGACTTGCAAAATTAAAGACTTCCTACTTTAACTGAAAAATAGGATTCCAACTAGGACTTCTAATTGGACAAGGACTCTATCACAACTTGCTAAACAAGGACTCAAACTCCCGGAAAAAAAAACAAAGGGTAAGAAGAAGTAGATCTGGACTCCTAGAGTTATGATGAATCTAATAGGACCAATCAGGACTCCAAAAGGGTCATAAAATGACTAAACTGCCCCCCCATGAGGTTTGGCCACCCTATAGGGCTGCATGTTTTTGTGCAGCTTATCCTCCTTTTTCTTTTTTTTCCTTTTTTCTTTTTCTCTTTACAACCATGCTCTTGGGGTTTGGAAGGGGATACCTCAGGTCACATTAATATCGCTTCAGAAACAATTCTCCATTCATTTTATCGTCTCTCATTTTCTTCACACCCCCCCCCCCCGGGGTTCCCTTTGGCATAATAACTAGACCACTGAACATTACTAGTAATCATGCAAAAGTGGCAGCCATAGTGTTGTTATCATCCGTTTTCAGTTTGTTTGCATTTAGGGTTGCACATTTTTTCAAGCCATCTTAATGGACAGTCTAACATCCTTTACCTAAGCAGCTCAGCCCCAAAATGCACAAAAATAAAACAGGCAACAAATCCTAATAAGATCATTTGAGGGTTTTGGTTTTAAGATAACTCAGCCAAACTGCTTCCCCCCCCCCCCCCCAAAAAAAAAAAAAAAAAAAGAAAAGGGGGATAGAAAACTGTAGGACACACCTAAATCACAGTTAACTTGAGGCAACAGACTTACAAAGCCTTGTTAAACATAAGTCAACATACAAGGAAGGCAAGTCAACCAGGACCAAGAAATTGAATCGAATCAGAGTCAGAAATCTAACACATCAACAAAATTGAAGGGTAAATAAGTAGTGTACCAAACAAACCCATTTGCATGTAAAATTGTAAGCATGCCAAAGTAGCTGAAACTAAAGTTGAAATAACTAACAGGGAACTATATATTAAATAAAAATAAAAAACCCAAACTATTCCACATACATAATCACAGGACAATTTTCAATCTAATGATCTTAAGACCAAGTTTCAACTGTTCAAAATTATACCTGTAGAAGCAGAAAGCATGTGATATTGGAAAGCAAACGTATGAGCTGAATTTACACTGACAGAAAAGGCAAGATACTAAAAAGTTCCAACAGTATTAAAAGAAACAACTACAACATAAAGTGCTACACCCTTACACTGACAAAAAAAGGTAAGATACTAACAAGACATACCAGTATTAAAAGAAACAATTACAACATAAAGTGCAACACCCCCCCCCCCCCCAAAAAAAAAAAAAAGAAGAAGGGACCCAAAACATGTGTAGCCAAACAACATGCAAATAAAGGCAGATATGTTAATGATTCATCTGGCCTAGGGTTTTATTGATACCTCTGGTATGGAGAGTTCAAGACGGAATTTAGGACCATCATAGTGATGCAGAACAGGCCTGAATGCATCTTCTTCAAGTGCCTTGCAAAGTTTCCTTACCCGGATCCGCACCTAACAATTTTGCCCAATACAAACGGTGAGGAACTCCTGCCCACATATAACAAGGAATAGTATCCAACATGCTAACCCTCATTACACTCACCTGTGCAGGAAATCTTGATTCACCTTTACATTTCTTGTCTTCCCATGCTGTAGGGTCAATGTTTGTTCCCCCAAAACTAACAGCCTGTTGAAAAGAGAATGATAGAATAAGGAAATGGCTTACAATTGCTATCAACAAGCATAAGGCAGCACAGCCACAACCCAAAAGACAGACAAAATGAACACCAATTAGACATAATGGGAACTATAAATGAGTGTTATTCCTTTAACTAAGACCATAAGAAAATATGGCAAGGTTAACCAACTGGTTGCAAGTTCATATCAGGGAAACAGCCTCTCCACAAAGCAGGGTAACAATGGCTAGATTATGATCCCTCCCAATACTCGGTGCAACCTTCTATAACCATAACAAAATGAACAGTACAAACAACTATTACATTGCTTAGATTGTGAAGGGATTTACACCAAATACATAGAGGACGGGTTTGAGATGACCCTGCACCTGACAGTTAATATCCTGATAGCACCATGCTGTTTTAAATATGATCCCTAAAATCATTTACCACTTCTCTGCCTCATAATAAGCTTAACTATCGAAACAGTAGAAATAAGTTTCACAAAAAAAACTTTAAATGACCCTCTTTTTTATCTCTATATCATTATCTCACTGCCATTCTTATCACTTGGAAGCTGACGAACCCTATAGAGTTCTTTTGCCGTGTGACGAATTCTTATACCCAACCTCAAGGAAGAACTTGCACCAAAATATTTTGGGAGTGCAACAGCATAGCACCAACGATGCGATATGATCCCCACCGGGGGTGGGGGGGAGAGATCAAGGACAACAAGACCATTCTATTCACATAAAATGTTATTTTCCTAAATTAGAAACATCTCTACATTACCTTATCTTCCGTCACATCTAGTCTAAACTTATTTTTGCCAGCTACCTAAGCAGAATAACACACAAATGTTGTGACACATCTTCTAACAAACAAAGAGCCCATAAAAGAGCAAAACCACAAGTGGGAAGGCCATCCCGTTGTATCAATAATGCCTTCAATCATTAGCACCCAAAAATGGAAGCATGAACATCTTATGTTCTAGAAAATTCACAAAGACTCGTACCTCAAATATCCCATGTAGCTGGTGAGTAGCATAATTGTACAGGAACAGAGGCAAACCGGGTGTTATGGCTCGAACAGAATCCCGGTATCTGGATGGCAAACCTGCATAATGAAAGTCACACTACTCAAATAATTTTTCAGGGTTCAGAAGTCAAGGTATTACCACTAATTCACCTAAGCCTCTAGAGAAGATGGCGTCTTGAGCCACAATTGCCCCAAACACTAGTGCAGTACAAAAATATTGTACCTTCTATTCAAAACCTTGTTATCAGGTAAAAGAACTGCATTTTACCACTCCTAGACTTCAAGAAATAAGGAGAAACTCCAACTCCAGCTAAATGGCACTTCATAACGAGGAGAAGTAATTAAATAATGAAACATGAGTTGAATAGAGTCTATCATACCGAAAAGCTGTCGTTTCAGGTCTTCCTGCATAGTGTCGTTGTTACACACGAAAATGTAACCTCCAAGCACCTCATTTCTCGGAAGCGTCTCTGCGGAAGGCAATGTCTTAAACCTTTTGTCAACAGCATTGTTACCATTGTTGTTGCTGCAGCTATTGTTGTTGTTGTTGTTATTGTTGTTGTTGCAGCTGCTTTTGTTAGCTACCCTACTAAGGTTGCCATTACTGGTAGGCATATTACCTCCGACAACCACATTAACGTTTCCAGTGCCTTTCTGAAACAGTGCCTTTGCATTATACAAATCATTCATATAACCCTTGTTGAAAGGCTCATTTAGCTTAGCATCCGAACTCAACATTCCAAAATTAAGACTGTCAAACTTGTTATCTTCCTGAAACCCAATTTTTTCAGCTGGTTTCATTTCCACGGTTGGCTTAGCAGGATCGAGGTTATTCATCCTTAAACCCTTGAATCTAGTCTGGTCAGCCAACTTCGATGCAGCCATCAGCCATTTCTGATCCTCCGAAGAAGAAAAGGTCTGTCCTCTTAGTTCATCCCCCAGTTGCCAAAAGCTTCTCTGACTGTCCATCATCGAAGCTTTCTTCAACTAAATCAAACATCGAGAATTTCAGAATCATAAATTTTCCCCCAAAAAAATCTCAAAACACTCAAAGCAGATCGGAAATAGATTTCAAGAGGATATTTGAAACCGAAAATCAAAAAACAACAAATAAAAGAAGGGTTTTTCACTTACCAAAAGAACCAGTAAGAACTTTGACTGAGCCTAGATGGTTCAGTGCAGACGCCGAAATGATCGGATCTGCAAACCACCCCAGGAGAGTGATCAAGCGACACAGGAACACCAAAGCAGAGGAATCAAACGGTCCGACGAGAGAGAAAAATGGAGATTTCAGGACAAAACCTCGATTTTAAAGGCTTGTGATGGAAAACACGATGATGATAAATGCTGCAACGCTCATACGTGGTGAGAATCGTGAGGTTGTATTTATGTATTCTGACGCAATTACGAAACAACCTTATAAAACAATTATAATTACAAGAATGCCATACCTGCGTAGCAGCGAGTCACCGACAGGTATAGAATGCACTTTCTGTATCAGGATTCAGGGGGCTATTTCAATCGTCAAGATGATCCCAACTCTACGTTGGAGATCTTTCCATCTGTAATTCCTGCAGCGGTTGTTAGTGGACTATGAAGAAATTGTAAATTTGCATCCAAATTTGCATTTGAATAAATCAAAGATGTCGTTTTCTATCCGTTTATGCTGGTTTACATGTCCTTTTTACTTTGTTATAAATTAAGATCAGATAAGATTATGATTAAGATAATGTAACTACCGACTTTTCATCGAAATTTTATTTAAAAAAAAAAAAAAAAAAGCTAAAGTTATCAATCAATCATGAATAATACAAAAGTAAGACGAAGAAAATAAGACGAAATTAAATATTACATTTTCAGAGCAGTGGTCCCTGCCTTCTACATCACCCCCCCTGATATTCCAAAGAATATCAACCTAACAAAAATTTAAATTAAAATATAAAACCCCTTTCTTTATGAGTAAACCAATTAGTTTGAGTTTTCATCCTACCAGTTTCTTTCTCTACCAAAAGTCAATCAATATTTGTAATTTTTTTTGAAAATAATTTAATTCGTTCAGGTGATGATATAGTGCAACTTTGGATGTGTGAGATTTTTCATCTTTCATTTAGACTATTAGACTTTAAACGAGGTTGATTCCTTCCACTTCCCCAACTACATTGACGCATTTTTTTTCCTTACACTAGTTAACCCCATAATCTGTATCGGTACACCTCGGCTTCATCGCACCATGTATCAAAAATACATTCTTGCAGATAAGTGCTCTTATAAACATGTTAAATATTTTAAAAGACAATAATAATCTTGAACAAAAAATTGTTTGCTCAACTTGTTTCTTTATCTCTCTATGTATTAGTGTCATCTTACTCTCTCAATTATGAGAATACAGGAGAAAATGTATTCCCTAAACAAACAAGCTAAGATCCGTTGATATATTTGATTATATTAACAACATTAAGTGGGGGGAGATAATTTTATTACATTATAAGACTCAATGAACACACTACTGTACTTTACATCCACAAGAACTTGTCTGCCTTCCCCTCCTAGCATTTTGTTACTGTTATCATTGTAATTGAAGATATCATGGGATTATCTTGTTTATTTAGGGGGTGTATTTTCTCTTCTATACCTAGGGAAGCAAACTAGATTGTCAATACCCTAGCTTAGTTTGGACAATCCAAGTTAGTAAGGAGTGTCTTTCTTATTAACACTCCTTGGCTTCTTGATACTTGTAATAGAGAGGCCTTGAGCCCCTTCTGCTTTTTTCAATAGATTTGATTTTCATGAAAAAAATCATAAATTTTTAAAAATATATGAGATATAGCTCATAGATAGTGTTTTTAAATTTAAGATGTGGAAGTAATATTAGAAACTGATAAATAAAACTAAATAAAACTAAATAAAACCTAAGTAATAATAGGAGGTTCGGTTCACAAATTAAATAACTTAGGGATAACTTTGGGGGTGGGATTAAAGGTTTTTCATAACAAAATTACTAATGTTCATATAAAAAATTTATTTGCTCAAAAAATTGAATCAACGTAGACCAATTTAAAGACTAAAAAAATATTACTTAAATTTGTCCAAGGATAATTGGATAGGACAATAAATGCCATTGTGCCAAAAACTCAAAAGTAGAAATAGACTATAAATGCTATTATTTGACCCGATCCGACCCATTTATATGACCCGCTCATTTGACATATGGAGACAATGGATTTTTTTTTTAAAAAAAAATAAAAAAAATTAAGGGGGGGGGAAGGAAATTTTTTCAAGAAAAAAATTGACAACCTTAAACAAAAAAAAGAGCGCGATTTCAGGGGGGGTTTTGGCTATTCATTTACAGGTATACATTGTTGTCCATAGAAATGGTGGGGCCGTCAGGTCCTTGAATCATTGATTCCTTCGTGTTTGGCCATTTCCGCCGGAAGGCATCACGGAAGGAATCACGGCTCTAGAAATGACAAATCATTGATTAAACAGTACACGCTGTCTTTTTGTGGATTTTCAACAACTAGAAAGCCCGTGAATTAAAACACAGTATCGAAGCGTTGGTTTGGGCACCTCACACGAGTAGCAGCAGTAACAGAGAAGTAAACCTGTTGGCGATTAAAACAGAGTATCGAAGCTTTGGTTTGGAGAGAAGATCTGCAAATTTTGCTAGATTAACAGAAGGATTTTGGTTTGTTGATCCGCCATGGATCGGAGGTTGATAATGGCAATGGTTTTGTTGATTGCTGCAACTGCGACGGCGGACTATGTGCGGCCAAAGCCTCGGAAAAACATAGAGTTTCCATGGAATAAGAAGCATTCATCTCTTCCTCAGCAGGTAAATTTTTCTCCATTCTGCCTCGCAAACCTTTAATTCTTTTTTTTATTTTTTTTTATTTTTATTTTTTATTTCTCCTAAGTATTCCTGTGGTCGAATCTTGATCTGGTTGTATAGCATGTCTCGTGGATCTTTGAGTAATTAGCTTACTTCAAAAGTAAAAAAAAGAAATTGCTTTTATTCCACCAATTTAAGAACATCAGATTAGCACTAACGTAACCAGAATGTTCGAAACAGTTAGTCCCTGTCAATGTATTTCAGTTATAAATGAATTTGATTTGCTCAAATATGAGTAGTAAATGGTATACTATTCTGTGGATTTTCTTTTGGCTTTTGTTTACACTCCTTTGTCAGTTATGACAAAAACTGATCAGGATTGATCAGAGAGTGTATGACCAAAAGAAACAGGCAGTGAACGCCTCAGTAGTTGATAAGCTGTACATGATCAACTAAATGATCAGCAATAAAGTGGTTCGATAATTACCTAAGAACTGCCAAGAGGATTTGAATTTTAAATAAGGCTGAAGGCCTGACAGTGTAGAAGGGTTGGAGCAAAGGGATGAGTCAATTGGCTAAGGAATGGAATATTTGAAAACTGCAGGGGTTGGGAGTTTGGATAAAGATGTGGTTTGAATTTTGAAATTAGAAATTCAAATAACAACTGAATTCAACTATTAGGGACTCTTAAAGGAAGAATAATTTAGAAAGCAGCAGTAGGAAGTTTGGTAAAGACGAGGTTTGAATTTTAAAATTTTAAAATTCAAACTGATTTTAATTGCCAATGGCTTATATTAAAGGATGGTAAGATGGAGATTTTTGGACACTTACAAAGTCAAACCAGTACAAAGAGTCAATCGTTTTTCCATTTTGTCCCTGAACCCATTGGATGATGGAGACTAACCTTTTAATTTTTTCTATATCTTATGGTGAAGGCAATCAAGGAGCATCTTTTCCATTTATAGACCCGTGTCTCGATAAGCAGCCACTGCCACCATCAAATTGTAGGCCCATCAGTTCATCATCATCATAACCATGAAGGCTTTAGTGAATTTAATTAACCTAGTTGACGAGTTTCGATCATTGAAATGGTGGGCAAATCATATTTCTTCCTTTTTTTTCTTCTAATCCTATGTTGAAGACAATCCTGACACTATAATGCATCTTTCTCCCATGTCTCAAAGAGTGTTTCTTGTTCTTTTCACCTAGGTTTTAGAAGGTAGCCACCATGCAAGAAATGATGTGAGATTTTGACTTGAGTTCAATTCTACTATTATACCTTGTGATGTGCTTCCATGCATTGCACATCGTCCCTTCCACCCTCTTGGGGTCTAGTTGGCCACAAAATTCAGCCTTATCTGACCTGCCATCTCACTAAACTAGGTGCTTGTTTCTCCAAAACTTTGGCAACGAAACACTAAAAGTCTGACTGATTTTTGTTAATGTGCCAAAAAATGTTTCCGCAAAATTTAGCTTTTGACCAATATGATTGGTCATTGTTGATCTAGCTAATTGGTCACCAGATGACCAAGTTGATCTTGCGTGGACATGCCAAAGTCCCAGTGACTCAAAAGTTGGATGACCAATTTTATACGATTGAATATTTGTAGTGCCTTTAACTAAGGACCTCCAATAGTACAAATTTTATTACCAAGAAGGAATATAAGAACTGATTAACATTTATTCACCAAATCTATTGATCTTCCTTCTTTTCTTTTAGCTTGGTAGCTACCTTCTGAAACATGGGTCAAGGATGCATTATAATATTGGGATTGTTTTTATTATAGAATTGTATAAAAATAAGGAAGAAACATATGATTCATCCACCATTTCCATTGAGGCAAATGTTGACCGAATTTGCTAAAGCCTACATGGTTTAATGACCATGAATTGTGGGTTTGTAACTTGATGGTGTTGATTGTTGCCTTTTGAAACATGGGCCAAAAGACAGGAAAAATGTTGAATTTATCTTCAACATAACATATAAAGAGGGGGGGGGGGGGGAGGATTAAAAGGACAAAGTGTCCATTATCCAAAGGGATAAGGGACAAGATGAAGATAAGAAAAAGATAGGGACTCTAGTAGAGAGTTGTTGTGTTTTTTGACAAGATGACGCCTCAGCTTCTACGTGCTCATGGAAAAAATTGGAATTCAAGCACACATGGAAATCATTTGAATTTGAATTCAAGAAACATGGATTAACCCACACAAAAAGTATTTGAATTTGAATTTGTCTTCAACACAACATATAAAGGGGGGGGAATTAAAAGGACAAATGTCCATTATCCAAAGGGATAAGGGACAAGATGAAGATAAAAGAAAAAGATAGGGACTCTAGTAGAGAGTTTGTGTTTTTTTACAAGATGACGCCTCAGCTTCTACTTGCACTTGGAAAAAATTGAATTCAAGCACACATGGAAATAATTTGAATTTGAATTCAAGAAACATGGATTAACCCACACGAAAAGTATTTGAATTTGAATTTGTCTTCAACATAACATATAAAGAAGGGGGGGGGGGGGGGGGGGAGGGAGTTAAAAGGACAAAGTGCCCATTATCCAAAGGGATAAGGGACAAGATGAAGATAAGAAAAAGATAGGGACTCTAGTAGAGAGTTTTTGTGTTTTTTGACAAGATGACACCTCAGCTTCTACGTGCACATGGAAAAAAATTTGAATTCAAGCACACATGGAAATAATTTGAATTTGAATTCAAGAAACATGGATTAACCCAAACAGAAAGAATTTGAATTCAAATACATATAACTATGGTATGTAAAAATTATATTAAGTATAAAATGAAATGTTTTCATTACCTTAACTATACATTATCCTCAAGGAGGGTTTTACAAGAGGTGTTACCTATTATGTACTTACGAATTTTGGGAATGAAATAATCCACTCAGTAGGAAATATTTGCATAATTTTTACATGCCACAGTTATATGGATTTGAATCCATATTCTTTCCATGTGTGCGTTAATCCATGTCTATTGAATACAAATTCAAGTTATTTCCATCTGTGCTTGAATTCAAATTCAAATTCTTACCATGTCACATGGAAGATGAGGCGTCATCTTATCAGCTTTGATTTTTTGCCTATGCTAAAGTCATCCTATCATCCTTTTATAGATGTCATTAGCCGTTGAAGTCAGTTATCTTCTAATTTTTTATGCTACTGCAGTTTCTAATTTCCTCCCTTAGAAGTCCTTGGTAGTTGACTTTACTTGTCATTTGAATTTTAAATTTCATTTTTTTCAAATCACATCTTTATCCAGGCTCCCAATTGCTGCGGTTTTTAAAAATTTTCCTCATTCAACCCACTCATCCTTTTGCTATGACTATTGTGTACCATCAACTTGATTTAAAATTCAAGTTTTCTTGGCAATTCCAGTTATTAGGCAGCTGCTAGGTATTTTAGAACTACCTTACTTGTCAATTGTTTAGTTGGTCATTCATAAATTATTGAGTCCGGATCCTCCACCCATATGGATTGGAGTAAATTCCAAACCACATGGGTGGATGCTTGCCAAGTGTAAATTTAAAAACAAGATCCTTGTTTTAAGCAAATTAGCATACTCAAATTTAACCCCACTGAACCCCCATTACATCCCATCCTTTTTAAATAAATACAACAACAACAAGAAGAAGAAGCAGCCTTGTCCCAACGAAATGGGTTAGCTACATGGATTCTTGCCTTCAAATCAACTCTATTTGAAGCCATGCTAGATACAAGGTCTAAGCTATACATATCCTTTCTCACCATTTCTCTTAAGGTTATTTTAGGTTTTCCCCTGGCTCTTCCAATTCCTTCAATCTGGAGTATATCACTTCTTTGAGCAGGGGCATTGATAGGCCTCTATTGAATTTGGTCATGTAACCTCCAACGACTTTCTTGTAGTTTATCACTTATCCTTTGTAAACAAATAAATGGTTTTATTTTTAAATATCATATTAACTTAATTGAACCAACCACCATCCCATAAAATTAGCACGTGTGTATTGTCTCTCCTTCCAAATATTCTCTCTCCCAAGACAAACGAACTACTCTCTCTCTCTCTGTGTTTCCAACCCTGAACCTTAAACCTTAAACCCTAAACCCTAAACCATCAAAGCATTTAGGTTTTTCGGGTTTAGAATTTATAGGGTTTAGGGTTGAAAGCCGAGGTTTAGGGTGTCGTTTTAGGGTTTTCGGGATCATAGGGTTTAGGGTTGAAGAGAGAGTAGTTCGTGAATCTTGGGGGAGAGAGAATTTAAGAGGAGAGAGAATATACAATTGCTAATTTTATGGGATGGTGGGTGGTTTAATTAAGTTAGAATGATATTTAACAATAAACTATTTGTCAGCAAAGGATGAGATGTTAATTGTTTTTTAATGAGGTTAAATTTATTTATGCTGATTTGCTTAATACAAGGATCTTGTTTTTAAAATTTACACTTGGCAAGCTTCCACATTCCAATCCGTGTGGGTGGAGGATCTAGACTCAAATTATCAGCTATAACTGTTCTTGGTCATGTAATATACAGTGACCTTTTATTGGTCATTGGCCATTCATTGACTGCTTGTTGACCGTTATGAATCAGTCACCCATAGTTTGTCAACTGTTCACCACTATTTGAGATATTCACTATTGGTGAATCATTGGAAGCAACTCTTGATTAGTTTTTTTTTTGTCTCAACTAACAAAAAAGGTGTAAACAGTCCCTATCCTTGAATTCAGTCCTAGACTGCCCATGTAACTCTATCTATTTATTAGTTTCTTGTAACTCTCTAATAAGGGACAGAATAGAATAAAAAGAAAGGATATTAACTTCCAATGGCTTCTATGGAAGGATGGTAAGATGGAGATATTTGGATGCCCACAAAGTAAAAAACCACATGAAAACTATACAAAGAGTCTCTTATCTTCTTTTCATTTTATCCCTCATCCCCTTAGATAATGGAGACTTTATCCTTATAATATTTTTCTTTTTTAATCTTATGGTGAAGACAATTTCAACATGTTTTTGAAGGCAATCTTAGCATAACAATGCATCCTTGCCTGTGTTTCAAGGAGTATTTTTCCCATTTTCAGATTTGTCTCTCAGAAGTTAGCCGCTACCCCCATCAAGTTGCAGGCCCATCAGTTTATGATTATCATAAACATAAAGGCTTTAGTGAATCTGGTCATCCTACTGGACGAGTTTGATCATAGGAATGGTGGACAAAACGTATTTCTTCTTCCTTTGCTTGCAATCCTATGCTGAAGACAATCCCGACACTATAATGCATCTTGGCCCATGTCTTAAGGAGCATTTCTTGTTCTTTTGACTTCGGTTTTAGAAGGTAGCTGCCATGCAAGAAGATCGCATGTCAGATTTCGGACTTGAGTGTGATCATACTATTATACCTTGTTATGTGCTTCCAGGCATCACATATTGTCCCTTCCATCCTCTTGGTTTCTACTTGATGACAAAATTTCAGCCTCATCTTTCCTGCGATGTCACTGAACTAGGTGGTTGTTTCTCCAAAACTTTGGCAACGAAACACTTAAAACTTGACTGATTTGTGGTTATCATTGTTGATTGAACTGATTGGTCACAAAATGACCGAATTGATCTTATGTGGGCATGCCAAAGTCCCAGTGACTCAAAAGTTGGATTGACCAACTTTATCTGACTAGGATATTCCTGGTGCCTTAGGAAACAAAGGACTTTCAAAAGTACCAACTTTATTGCAAAGAAAAAGCATAAAAACTGATTGACATTTATTTACTAAGTCTGTTGATCAGCTTCCCTCTTTTCTTTTAGCATGGTGGCTACCTTCTGAAACATGGGTCACAGATGCATTATAATCCTGGGACCATTATCAGTATAGAATTGCAGCAAAATAAGGAAGAAACATATGATTTGTCCACCATTTCTGTTGAGGCCTATGTGATCGAACTCATACTCCAAGCTGCCTGAATTTTCTAAAGCCTGCATGGTTCAATGATTATGAATCTCTGGGCTTGTAACTTGATTGTTCTGATTTCTGCCTTCCAAAATATGAGCCAGAAGAAAGGAAAAATGCTGAATCTGTCTTCAGCATAACATACAGAGAGGAAAAGAAAAAATTAAAAGAATAAAATGTCCATCATCCAAAGGGATAAGGGACGAGATGAAGATAAGAAAAAGATAAGGACTCTGTAGAGTGTTGGCGTGTGATAGAACCCTTTACCTTAACTCTGCTGAATCATTCAAGATCTCACAGACAACACAGTCATGCAGTAGACAACAGAACAGAGAAAGAACTGATTCATTCATCCATCTATTAATTCATCAGTTAATTGATTCAAAGATAACAATGGAGCAACCCTACTCATTTCAGTTCATTAGATCAATACCTCAATACATCGATTCAGCTATGAAATTACCAGAACCTACACCTTACTTGAGAGTAGAACTCTCCCTAGCAGCACTGCTGCTCTTCCTTACTCAATTCTTCCTCCCCTTCTGCCTTCCTCTCTTCCCTCCAAATATTCCCCCGTAGCTCCTAACTAAATCCCTTTCAACATGAGCCACAACCTCTGAAAAGTACCCGTCATCTGTACTTTGCAAGGTTGAGGAGGTTCACCAATGCTAAGCTGCCGTCTGTCCTCTCACTTGCTGATGTCCCCCAACAGACACAGACACAGCTGGACTTGATCACTATTGCCCTTTATTAGAGTATAGTATATCAAGTAATATTTTCTCATATTGTAACGGTTATTTACATTCTATAAATACAAGATTTATAATCTCATAATGAGATTATGCATTCACTTAACATGGTATCATTCCCGAAGGTTCGCTCCTGAGATTTTAATTCCTTTTCTTTTTCTCCCGGCTCTTTTCTCTCTCCTCCTTTCTTGATATTTTCTACGGTTCTTGAGTTTCGCTCTTCTGGCTTCCGTTCTCGTTTTCTGCTCCATGGAATCTCCTTCCGTCGTGTTCTTCTTCTGGATTCTCGAACATTCATCACTTTCTCGATTCGCTTAACCTCTGAAATTATCTTGTTTGGCAAAGTGGTTCCTTCCTCTGTTCGTTGGATTGATGGGGCTCTCGTGGTACCAACTCATGCCTCCTCCATTCTTACATCGAGTGGCTTCCCCTCGTCCCGTTTTTGGGGTATCGATCAAACTCTTCTGTGGATTCTCTCCGCTCACGAATCGGTTATTCCCGTTGTGGTCTTGCACCTTGTGAGGTTTGGGCTGCGCTCTCCTTTGCTTTTGCTTCATCTTCTCGCGTTTGCGTTCGTTTGCCTCCATCGTGGAGGGTTCGACTCTTGGCGTTCTTACTCATCAGCTTGTTGATGCCCTAGCTCTTGCATCCCCCGACTGATTGGATATGGTGTTGTATTTCTTGGAGGATTGCTCAATATCGGCCTTCGTGACATCTGTCGACTGAGACTCTCCAATCAAGATTTCGGATCTTTATGGTCTTCTTTATGTGAGAACTTCGGTTATCCTCTGCGTTCAGATCCCACTAATATTCTGTCAGTGGCTCTACATCTCGTGGGGGCTTCATCGTGGTGGTTCTTTTTCTCGTGGTAGTAATCCTCGTTTTTAGGCGTTTTGGTGGTCGTCTGGAGGGCCATGGTTGCTTCTTTGTTTTACGATCTGTGATCGATCGGGTCTTGCGAAACTTGTTTTCATCTTCACGATATGCCTGGTTTGCTCCCTTCTCTCAGGGCTAATGTTGCTCGAATCGTGGAATATGCATTGGATACCCGATTGGAGCCTCTCATCACTAACCTCGTTTGGGTGCTCTTAGTTCACCTATCGAGTATCTTGGTGCTGATTTGTTCGTCTTGGCGATGGTTCAGGTCTGACATATCTCATTGGTTCTTCTTCCTTCTCTGTGAATGGCGTTTTTCATCTTGCTAATGTTCTACATGTGCCTCTCGTTGCTCACAATTTATTATCTCGTGCATCGTTTTGCTTGTGATAATGATGTTGTGCTTCAATTTGATGCTTGTGGTTTTGTTATTAAGGATCGGTGCTGGGCCAGGTCCTTCTCGAGGGTCCTGCTGATAATGGTGTTTACACACTTCGTGACGTTGATATACTTCTTTAAGCTTTCTCTAGTACATGTGTTACTCCGATGTTTGGCATTTTAGGCTAGGTCATGCTAGTTTTCCTGTTGTCAACCGTATAATACATACCTTTCATCTTCCTTCTTTTGGTTCTTTTTCTTCTTCTGTTTGCTCTTCCTGTCAGCTTGGTAAATCTCATAGGTTACCTTTTAAATCTTGTTCTACTACTACTACAGCCCCTCTTCAATTTGTCTATTCTGACTTGTGGGGGCCTTCCACTGTTCTTTCCACTGAAGGCCATCGTTATTATGTTTCATTTGTGGATGATTTTACCCGTTTTACATGGTTATACACCATTACTAAAAAGTCTGATGCTCTTCAGGTTTTTCAAATTTTTAAAGCTCTAGCTGAAAATCAATTTTCTTGTTCTCTTAAGAGTTTTCAATCTGACTGGGGAGGGGAATTTCGCAGTTTTACTACCTTTTTGCAATCTTGTGGTATACTTTATCGCCTTTTATGTCCTCACACCTCTGAACAAAATGGCCGGGTCGAACGTAAACATCGTCATATTGTGGAAATGGGCCTTTCTTTACTTGCACATTCTGGTTTACCATTAAAGTTTTGGTCTGAGGCCTTCTCTACTGCTGCCTTCTCTACTACTGTTTTAGCTTCTGACACTCCTTTTCATAAGCTTTTTAATCGCCATCTTGACTATACATTTCTTAAAGTGTTTGGCTGTAGTTGTTTTCCATTCTTAAGACCTTTTCACAAACACAAACTAGATTTCAGGTCTTCTGCCTCTGTTTTCATTGGCTACAGCCCTAAACATCATGGGTATAAATGTTTGTCTTTAGCTACGGGAAAGGTTGTCATTTCTCGTCATGTTATATTTGATGAATCTTCTTTTCCATTTCATTCAAAGCCTTCTACTGTTTCCCCTTCTTCCTTATCCCAATCTCCTTTATATGTTTCTTGTCCTTCATCATCTGCACATACATTTTTCAAATCAGCTTCTCATACTGGTTCATCTGCTGTTCAATCTTCACCTGAGAATACACATTCTTCTGTTACTGCATCACATATACTGAGAGAGCTGTCTGAAGCACCAGCACCTGCACCCAGTGTTATGCAAGACCATTCAGTAGCTCCTGTTCTTGAATCACATTTTCTGAGCAATGTTTCAAAGAGTGCTGTCCCTGAAAATTCTGCAGCTCCTGCACATTCTGCAGTTCCTGATTCTAGTTTACACCAAGAGGACTTCTCACATTCAGCTGTTGCTGTTCCTGCACCTTTTGAGGCTGCTTCGGGTCCTATATCAGAGAATTATGAGGCTGTTTTGGGTCCTATATCAGAGAATTATGAGGCTGTTTTGGGTCCTATATCAGAAAATTATGAAGCTGTTTTGGGTCCTATATCAGAAAAATATGAAGCTGTTTTGGGTCCTATATCAGAAAAATATGAAGATGTAAATGCAGTTTGTGATTCTCTTTTGGCTCCTTCAAATTCTTCAGCTGGGCTGGTTTATCAGCCACTCCCGTGTCCTGCAGAGAACACAACTGGACCTCTTACTGATGCATTTTCTGATGGGCTTGATACAACTCTTATTGATTTTGCTAATGGGCCTTCTCCTTTTGGTCCTCAAGATGTAAATAATACAGGGACTGTAACTGAATATTCAACAAGGACTTTTTCTGTTAATGATGTTTTTCCTTCAAATGGATTAGCTACAAGTTCTTTGTCTAGGCCTATTAGTTCTCATACTAATGTGACTTCCAATCACCCTATGGTGACTCGTTCTATGGATGGGACCCGCCGTCTCAAAGTCCCTAAGAGTTACTATGCTTCTCGGTACCCTGTACCCATAGCTCTTCTTACTCATATCTCTTCTGAGGAAGAACCCACTTGTTATGGTCAAGCCTCCAAATCCCTTGTCTGGCGCAATGCCATGGATGCTGAGTTTAATGCTCTTTTATCCAATCACACTTGGGTTCTTACCCCTCCACCATTAGATCGTCGCTTGATCGGGTGTAGTGGCTTTATCGTGTCAAACGTAAGGCTGTGGGACCATAGACGTCATAAGGCTCGTCTAGTGGCTAAGGGTTATACATAGGAATATGGGTTGGACTATGATGAAACTTTCAGTCTTGTCGTCAAGCCCACTACCATTCGCATTGTTCTTGCCTTGTCTGTCTCTTCCAAATGGCCTCTTCGACAGCTTGATGTCAACAATGCTTTTCTAAATGGTACACTCACTGAAGAAGTCTATATGCATCGCCGCCGGGTATGTGGACTCCCGCTATCCTACATATGTTTGCAAACTACGAAATCTCTCTATGGTCTCAAACGCGCCCGGGGCATGGTTTCAGCGGCTTAGTACTTTTCTTATCCAACATGGCTTTGAAGGTTCTAAAACTGATTCTTCTTTGTTCATTCGGCATCATCCTACACGCCATTGTATGTCCTTGTTTATGTTGTGATATACTTATCCTGGGCCTTCCTCGCATACTATTGATGCTTTCTTCTCCACTTTGTCTTCCGGTTTGCTCTCAAAGACTTGGCCCCGCTCGGTATTTTTGGGAGTTGAGCTCATTCCTCTCAAACTGGGATTCTTTGTCCCAACAAAAATATATCACTACTCTTCCGGATCGAGCTGGCTTATTGGATGTGAGCCTATTTCTACCCCGATGTCCTCCTCTCTTCACTTATCGGTGTCTCGGACAAACCACCGGCTGATCCCACACTATATCGGAGTTTGTTGGTGGCCTACAATATGTCACCATTACTCGTCCCGATTTATCATATGCGGTGAATAAGCTTGTCAATTTTTGGCATCTCCTCGAGGTTCATTGGGTTGCTCTTAAAGATTGTTCCGTTCTTGAAGGGTACTATTTTGTTTGGTCTTCATCTCACGCCATCTTCTTCTACCACTTTGCGGCTTATTCCGTGTTGATTGGGCTGGTTGCCCGTTGCCAAATCGCAGTGGTTATCTTATTTTCTTGGGCTCCAATCGGTTTCGGCAATCTAGGCGCTCGTTGCTCGTTCTGTCGGTGATCCGAGCTTTGGCTCTTGCTCACCGGCTTACTTGGATCGGTCTCTTCTTGGGGATTGGGGTTTCTCAGTTTCTCCTCCAATTTTATGGTGTGTAATATTGGTGCAACCTATTTGTCAACAACCCGCTTTCATGCTCGCACAAAGCATATTGGGTTGATTTTCCTTTGTTCGTGCAAGTTGCAAAGCAAGTCTTTGCGTTCGCTATGTCTCTCTCTGCCAGCTTGCTGATGTCCTCTGAAAGCTCTATCCGCTCGTTTGGTGTCTCCGCTCCAAACTCAAGGTTCTTGAAGGCCCTTAACTGCGGGAGGGTATTGGTATGTATATCAAGTAATATTTTCTCATATTGTAACGGTTGTTTACATTCTATAAATACAAGATTTATAATCTCATAATGAGATTATGCATTCACTTAACACCCTTCCACTTGTTGCAGGTGTATACCTTAGTTAGTAAAGGGCTTATCAATGTGTTTTTGATGATGGCACCTCATTTTCGACGCACCCATGGAAAGAATTTGAATTTGAATTCAAGAGACATTGGATCAATGTACACATATAAATAATTTAAATTCAAATCCATATACTATGGCATGCAAAATTAATTAAATTAAATTTCTATGCGTGCGTTAATCCATGTCTCCTGAATTCAAATTCAAATTCTTTCCTTGTGCACATGGAAGATGAGGTGCCATCCTATCAGTTTTGACTTTTGCTTGTGCTAAGTCTTCATCTTATCAGCCTTTTATAAAAGTCATTAACAGTTGAGTTTAGTAAGCCTTTTAAATTTTTGGTACTACTGCAGTTTCTGACCTTTCATCCTTTAGAAGTCCTTGACAGTTGAATTTAGTTATCAATTAAATTTGAAATTTTATTTTTCAAACCACACCTTTATCCAGAGTCCCAACTACTGCAGTTTTTAAAATTTTTCTTCATTCAACCAACCGACTCATCCTTTTGCTATGACTATTCCGTACCATCAACCTTATTTAAAATTCAAATTCCCTTGGCAGCTCCTAGGCATTTTTGGAACCACCTTATTTGTTGATTGTTTAGTTGGTTATTCATAGATCATCAGCTACAACTTTTTCTCGGTCACGTAACATATAGTGACCTTCTATTGTCCATTTGGCCATTCATCTGTCTATTGACTGTTTATGAATCTGTCACCCATAGTTTGTCAATGATTGACTGTTATTTCAGTCATACACTATCAGTCAATCACTGGAAGCAAATCTTGATTATTCTTTGTCAGAATTGACAAACAGTGGTGTAAACGGTGCCTTTCCTTCAATTCACTCCTAGACTGCCTATGTAACCTCTGCCTATCTATTATTTTCTTCCATTTGGATGTGGAATGGATCTTATTTACTTCAGAAATTGTGAAAGCAGTGTCTACTTTTGTATGATCATATGTTTGCATAGTATACAGATTATTGGTCATTCATCTCTTATGGTTCTTAATTGTTTCTGTCTTCATATTGTGGTTTAATTTGATTCAATTTTAGTCACATAATAGATTGTTTCTTGCAGGTTCACATATCCTTGGCAGGAGAAAAACACATGCGCGTCACATGGATCACTGATGATGCATCGTCACCTTCTTTTGTTGAATATGGAATATCACCTGGAAAATATACAGACTTATCTCAGGGAGAAACCACATCATACAGCTATTTGTTCTATAGCTCCGGAAAGATTCACCACGCTGTCATTGGGCCTTTGGAAGATGATACAGTTTACTTTTACAGGTGTGGAGGAGAGGGTCCTGAGTTCAAGCTTAAGACTCCTCCTTCCAAGTTCCCTGTTACTTTTGCAGTGGGAGGAGACCTTGGTCAAACAGGCTGGACTGTATCAACTCTTGATCATGTTAGCCGGTGTAACCATGACATATATCTGCTTCCTGGGGACCTATCTTATGCAGATTACATGCAGCACAAATGGGACACGTTTGGTCAGTTGGTGCAACCCCTTGCAAGTGAAAGGCCATGGATGGTAACTGAAGGAAACCATGAAGAAGAGAATATACCAATCTTTAAGGCAGGGTTTGAATCTTATAATGCCAGATGGAAGATGCCATTTGAAGAGAGTGGATCTAGTTCAAATCTTTATTATTCTTTTGAAGTTGCAGGGGTTCATGTTATCATGCTTGGATCTTATGCAGATTATGACCAATACTCTGATCAATATAGTTGGCTGAAGGTAAGCTCATTCCACTCCTAAATCCCTCTAGGCTTTGCTTCCCTTACTTCAGACATTGTGGTTGATGGTTCTGACAGAGTTGATTCAATCCAAACTGTTAAATTCTTTAATCGAAGACTAAGCCCTCTAAAATGTTTCTTCAGTTAAGGAAAAAATCTCAAGGACGTATGGACTTACAGTAAACAAAATAAAAACAGTTACATGACCCCCCCCCCCACAACCCCCCCCCCCCCCGCATAAAAATATTTATACCTCCCCCCCCCCCCCCCGAGCGTCTCCCCCCCACCCAACGCCTTTTCTTCTACAAATTACTCAAAAAAAAAAAAAAAAAAAGTTGTTTTAGTTGTTTATTGTGTAGATGGAGTAATCACCCCCACAGAGCCCCCCCTTCCCCCCTTTTTCCTTGCACCCCCGCCCCCTCTTCTCTAAAAAACTCTGCCCTTTCTTTTTCGAAAAATATATAAAAACCATGTATGAAGACATTAGTGAACAGTTTCGAGTTTACGGCACGCCGACGAGAGATCATCCCACGACAGCATCTATGTGGATGGCGATGAGAAACACTGCTCATGGCGGTTTGTCTGTTATTTTCTAAGTCTTAGTGGGTTGGGTAGTAGTTTACTATTTAAATATTTTGATTTCATGTTTGAGTCTTTATGGGCTGGGCCTGAGTCTGTTTGGGCCCAATTTTGAATTATTTTGAGTTTGGGTTATATATACAACTTGTTGGGGTTATTTTGGGAATTAAACATGTAGGGTTGTGAGGAATCAATTTTTTTATTTAAACCATGTATCAAATTCGTTTTTGGCAATTTGAATGAAGAAAAGAATTAGAAAAAGCTCACGGCTGCTCTCTCTCTCTCTCTCTCTCTCTCTCTCTCTCTCTCTCTCTCTCTCTCTCCGGTGCTGGTTTTCTCTTCTCTCTCCGGGTAAGTTTTCTCTCCTCCTTTCACCTTTATTTCCCACTAGAAAACTTCTCCTTGCTCTCCTCTACAAAGATCCTCTTTTTTTCTCAAAAAAAAAAGACCTAGTTTCTTTCTTGGACATCTTCTTCTTCTTCCCCAAACCCACGGTTTTTTTTTTCTTTCTTTCTTCCTTCTTTGTTAGTCTAGTTGTCTTCTTTAGTCTCCTTTCCCTTCTCTTTGTTTCTTTTCTTTCTCTCCCTCTCTCTTATCACCTACTCTCTTTCCTAGGATCGCCATTACTTCGATATTATTTTCTCCTTTCCTAGGATTCCCACTTCTTCAAAATATTTTTCTTTCTATTATTTATGTTCCTAGATGCTTTCTAACCCCTGTTTTGCGCCAAGATCAGCAGGTAACATTATCTCTCCTAAAATACTTCTCAATTATTTGTTTAAAACAAAAACTTCTTAAGACTCCCTTTACATTGTTAATTGTTGAATTCCTTGTTAGAAATCTGATATTGATTAGGATAGTTCTATTTTTCTTTAAGTTTCTTAATAGTCTTGCATTCAATTTAGTATTATGGTGCCAAGATCCCCATCCCCTTGTTTCCTATTGATTCTTGTTTAGTTGTGCTTACCAGAGACTTATCGTGTTTATTTCTCTACTTTAACTGTCTTACATGCATGATAAATCGATTCAAGTGCTGCAAAATTCCTTTCTTTACTATCTCGTCAAGAATAGGCGTTAATTCTAAGAGTCTAGTAGCCACTTTGTAGGTCCCCTAGTTTCTAGGGTTTCTCCTACATCAATTCTGGTATCGAGCCAAGTTTAGAGTGTCGATCTGCTGGACTTTTAGGTTTCGAGTTGTTAGAATTGCTGGTTTTAGTTTAGGTGTCTTTAGGTCGGATTGTGTATGGTAGTAACCCGAAGTGGAAACGAATATTCCAATATGACTGGTTCATCAAGTGCCCAATTGACCCCCGACCAATTGACTCAGCTGCTCCAACAAATGGAGAGATCTTAAAGGCCATTCAAACAACTCAAGAAGAGTTAAATAACCAAAGGGCACACGACAGCCCAAGCCACCACCATTCAGCCATAGATGTAATGTTCGGACCCTTGCAACACGACTTACAGCCATAGAGGGACAGCAGAGCAGCATGGACATAATACTCAAGCCAATGGACCTAGGAATGAAAACTACCAAGTGGACCTCCAAAACTTTGACCACCGCCTCGAGGATCTTGATGAACTGGGGATAATTTCCGGTAATGGAAGAGGTGAGGTAGAGGTCGTGGAGCACGTGGACATCTTGGTCCTATGCATCATGCAACCTATGAGCATGAAAATGCTCTTGACACCCATGATGAGGGTTCGATATTAGGAGGATAGTCAAGGTAGAGGCCCCATCTTATGATGGCCAAATGATGCAAAAGTCTTACTAGATTGGATTAGACAAATGGACAGTGCTTTGATTTTTATAATATGTCGAAGAGGTTCGCTTTAGGTTTGCTAAGATTGCTTACCGGGGCTGCCCAAGATTTTTGGACAGAATTAGAGTACCAAGAGAACAATCTAGGACTTGAGCCGGTGACCACTTGGGTTGAGATGCAAGAAAGGCTTAAAGGGAGTTCTTACCTATCACCTATAGGCTGAACTTGTTGAATGAAATGAACACCCTAAAGCAAGGAAAATTAACTATGACCGAGTATATGGCCAAATTCAATGACTTAAGATTAGAAGCCGTACTCGTGAGGATGTTGAGCAAACACTTTCTAGGTTTATTCTGGACTTAACTCGGATATCCGGTCCGACTTGCACCCCACTTGTGCGGATGTCCCTCAAGCCTTTGGATTGCTCCACTGAGACGTCCATGAAATTTTTCCTCAAAAGAAGAGTTTTCAGCCCGGAGAATCTAGTTTCCGAAGGTCTACCCCTAACACTACCAATTTCCAAAGACCCCTTGTTAACCCACACCCAATTGATAACAAGGGTAAAGGCATTTTAGGAATTCCCCCATGACTGGCCGCTCCGGTGTTTCAATGCCAGATTTGGACTGTTGCTGGGAATGCCCCAATAGAAACCTTTATGTTGGAGGGCAAGACCCGTGGATTTAGATCGGATGATGATCGGAGCCCGGTATGAAGACCATAGACCGATGAGGACATATCCGTGAGGATCTCGATATGGTTTGGGTCTAGCTTGGAGTTGTGCGTTGTATGGTATCACAACCCAAAGATACCATGATTCGGCGGACTAATATTTTTATTACCTACACTTGCCATCAAGGTAAGAACGCCGAGTCGCCATGATAGTGGAGCCGCTGAATGTAGTTGCTCAAAGTGCTATTTCCATGGGGCTCAAACCGAGGCTCACCCCAAACCGTCAGGTTGCTTGGGTTGATCGCTACTATCCCCGTAACCCTTAGGTGTTTAGTTCCCTTACATTTTGCTGGTTGGGATGGTGTGTGTGATGTCCTAGAGATGGATGTTGCTCACATCATTCTAGGGAGACCATGGTTATATGATAGGGATGTCACTACCTACGGGAA